>NW_028261386.1:22669541-22986208 GCF_051295495.1 Thamnophis sirtalis | reverse complement strand
ATAGGTTGTCAACAAAAGAGGCATTCCTTTCCAGTTTTTACTGAATTTGGAAGGAAACCTTCTAACAATTTAACTACCGGTATGCTTATTTTGTAGTCTTGGATCTCAAAATAAACACCATGTTTTGTTTTAATCATAAGAATAGTAATATGAATGCTTAAATGTATTAATGTACTCTATCGGGCAAAACTTTGATCTACATGATAAAACTGAGTAGAGGATATAGAGCCTGATATTCTTGAGTAAATTGTGAAATTGCTAATATATCCAATGATTCTGAAAAGGGTACCTTTCAAGCCAAATGCTAAAAAAACTATGGTCAAATTTTTGAATTGTCTACAATATGTCATAAAAATAAGACACACACACACACACACACACACACACACACACACACACACACTGTATACTCACTATTCTCAAGAATCAGCAAGAAGTGTTTTATCTAAATCATTCTCCAGCAGTGTGTTTCCAGGAGTGGCAATAACACTGCTTAGCCTTACCGCATTTCCTGCTTATTAAAGTAAATTCTTGAAATCAGTCACAGGTTTGAAAATCTTTGAATGACTTTCTGCCTATTTCCAGGAATAATTGAAACCCCTTGGAAACATTGGATGAGTTCATTCAGAAGGAAAAAACGGGATATGCCAAAACTGGATCTTTTGGTACACAAAGTTTGCATACTTTGTGTACTTTGGTACACAAAGCCCAACAACTTTCTTAGTTCACTGTATCTTCCTTACTCTGCATAATTGTTTGTCTGTATACTGATTCAAATTTTAAGTTATGACTTTGTAATTGAACAGTAGTCAAGAAAAGATATATTGTCAATAAATGGTTGTAAATTGAGGATTCCCTGTAAAGGAAACTGTTTTGAAGTAACTTGGTATATTTTTCTTGGGATATGGAGCCTGATATTCTTGAGTTTTCTCCTAGTCTTGAAATAACCTCTAAGTCAAACTATTAGGACTTCTGCTTCAGTGATCTCTGTGCTAGCAACTTCAAACAGAAGTCTTTTGTAGCCTTATAATGCTAAAGAATGAAGTTGAGCCCTTTCTTTAAGCTGATTTCCTTTACAGCCTGAACCAGACAAATAGCTAAAATCCGCTTTGTAGTTATTTTTTGAAAAATATGTGATGTTTAAAAATAAATACTGTAAAATAGCAGGAGGATGTTAAGAAAATTAATGTACAGAATCAAAGTGGTTGAAACAACAGAGTCCATCATCCAACCAAACACACAACAGTCAGCTCTGTATCTTTGGTCTAGGACAGTGGTTCCCAAACTTGGCAACTTTAAGACTTGTGGACTTCAACTCCCAGAATTCTCCAGCTAGCTCTTCTGGCTGGAGAACTTTGGGAGTTGGAAGTCCATAAGTCTTAAAGTTGCCAAGTTTGGGAACCACTGGTCTAGGAAGTTGGCATGTACCATGCATATTTTAGTTGCATAAAGTGATAGGTTATAGGTAAGGTCTTCCCCTCTCAACTATTGGCCTGAAGCAATATACTGTATATATAATCAAAGTCTCTGGACCACTTTTCTTTGCCTTTATTCTTTAACTAGCCTCAACTCTATGCATAATCATGAAAACAAAACAAAATTCAATATCCAATTTCCAGGTGTCTACATTCATTCAATTCAGTGGGTAAATTGTTGGGAATTTGCCAATCTTGCTTTTAGTAGGAAAAAAAATGTGGAAGATGATTATTTGAGGAGGTTGCTCAATAGTATGTTATCTAGGAAATTCTAAGAATGTGGACTGTAGATTAGAGAATATCTCCCAGTTGTTTACATCTTTAAGTAAGCAGTCCAAAAAATGCCAGCAACTGTATGGGATTTTCTTAGGTGACTCGGGGGTTTATACATACTGAATTTATTTCTGGCTTCTAAAAATACTAAGTTATTTAGCCTTCTGATTGTTTTTGGAGGTGGTTAATATTGAAATTATGTTGTATTTGGGTAGCTCCATCAATGTATATTGCACTCTGCATTAGTATTACAAGCAGTTTGCCATGAGACAATGTTTGCAATATTGCTATGTTTAAAACCAATCAGTGTATATTTTTAGTTAGATGTGGATGATAGCTACAAATCTCCATTACTTCATGATCAGTTCACTATTAAATTGAGATTAATTTGTTTTGATTTTAAATATTTTCTGATTAAGAGTCACCCCAATAGCATCTTAAGTAGCATGTGAGGAGGACAGAGATTAATGAAAAATGGACAGAGTTGATGCATTCTTAAACTTATTTTAAGAAGGCATCAACTCTGTCCATTTTTTATTCATCTCTTTTCATTTTTGCCCTATGGCAAACTCATAAATAAATAAATAAATAAATAAATTCACCATTTGCCATTTGCACAGCTTGAGCCATAATTTAGCTACCCAGGAAATAAGGAGAATATACTTACTTCTGAGAATATACATCATATATCATTTCATGTGTTTTTCACTATCTGTGCACTATATTGAATATTAGTTATAAGTATAGAGAACAATATAGGCACTGCAAGGGATTGGACATTTGATTTGGTGTTTGAGAAAGTGCACTGAAGAACTTCATTTACTAGGGGAATGCTGGCATGTCTAGAGATTGGATGGAGCATAGTATTTCCAATAAGTGTGAAGTCCCAAGAAAGACTTTTCACCCATGGAGTCACATTTACATTGCATTAGTTGTTCTGACCTAACTTTAGTTAAACAAACAGCCACCTGTGCAATTGCTTTTCCTTGTCCCTGGTCAGTTATGTTGTTGTTGCTTTTCTGGAAATTCCTTTGAATGTTTTAGGACGACCCTTTTGGAATCAAGTGATGTTCCATCTACTCTAGCATTTATAGATAGCCCCTGGCTTACAATCATTTGTTTAGTTACAATGGCATCGAAAAAAGTGACGTATGACCATTTAACAACTTTTTAAGCTATTTAAGCACTTAACAACCGTGGTAAGAAAGGTCACAAAATGGGACAAAACTCATTTAATGTCTCGCTTAGCAATATAAATTTGGGGTTCAAATGTAGTCATAAATCGAGCACTACCTGTATACATAATACATTTTGGGAATATGTAATTTGGAACATTCAATCCTCAAATCATGGTTTTAAAAGACAGGTTTATTTTTTTTACTAATTTTCAGGTGATGAATTTATAACCTACAGTAATGTATCTTCTATGAAAAATGGAATGTAAATCGATTCAGTAGTAAATCAGAACATCCCAAACAGGATCATTACTCAATGTTTTTGTCAAGGAGCTACTGCTTGGATCTGCACTGATCCTTTTTTGTAGGAAATCTATATCTCGCTGAATTAGATCGTTAGCTTCTCTGCGGAGATTCCTCTGTAAAGATTGCATTTATTCAATGCACAGTTGGCTCTCTGCAGAATGCAGGCAAGTGCAGAGCTGTGAATGGCAGTTTCTGGATTTTGCCATTTGGCAGCAAGCTTTTTTCCCCTCTTGCTGACAGGTTAGTAGGTTAAATTGATATTCTGCAGATTAAAGAAAAATGCAGGGCTTTGCTCAGCCTGTTCTTACTCACAAGCCTCCTCCGCATCTTTTCCCCTTTGGAAAGACGTCATAGAATCTGTGCTGGGAGGATCTCTACATTTCTGAGTGCTGCTGTCATTGCATCTAATCCTAGCTTCAAACCATACTATTTCTTCCGGTATTTATGAATGAATTGAAGTCATATTTGATGACCAGGAGCCAAATTTATTAAAATCAGCCAGATAAAAGGGAAAATGTTGCTATGCTGTTTCATGCCATTCATAGTTCCTTCTAATGTTACAAGTGTGATGTGGAAACACATTTCTCAGTGATGGTCATAGTTCTTACTTCTGGAATTTTAGTAGGATTGCTCAGAATTATATAATAGACACAAGAGCTATGTATATTGTATTGGCAAAAAGATCAGGTTTGAGAGTTTCATATCTAGCTCAGGCAACATGAAAAAAGAACGGGAGCTTGCTCAAAGAATGAATCAATGTATCTCCTGCAAAGGGGATGTAATAGAATTACTGCTTATAGAGGTGTGGGCTTTTCTTTTTGCTTGATAGAGCCGAGATGGCGCAGTACTGCAGGCCACTTCAGCTGACTGTTATCTGCAGTTCAGCGGGTCTAATCTCACCGGCTCAAAGTTGACTCAGCCTTCCATCCTTCCGAGGTGGGTGAAATGAGGACCCAGACTGTGGGGGCGATATGCTGACTCTGTTAACCGCTTAGAGAGGGCTGAAAGCCCTATGAAGCGGTATATAAGTCTAACTGCTATTACTATTGCTTTGCTTTCATTTTCTGATTAATTAAAATATATATTAATGGTTTTTTTCTGTTGTTGCTTCAAGAATAGATCATTGATCAAGGTTACAGGTATGCTATTGTTTGGAGTGACAGTTGAATACAAAAGCAGACTTATATTTTTGTGTCACTTTAAGAAAGTATTAGTTTTTATATTTTATATTTGTCTACCTGATTGGTCAAACAAATTGATATTGCTTGCAGTTAATTCACTTATTGTTCATAAGAATATGTCTTCCCCCATTCCAGTAAAAATTCTGAGTGGGATTGATTAGTATTTGTTTGTGTGTATTTACACACACAAACATACAAGCACACGTGTGTTTGTTTGTGTGTGTGTGTGTGTGTGTGTGTGTGCGTGTGTGTGTATAGAGAGAGACAGAGACAGAAATCCCTAGGAAAGAGACAGTGGCAAGCCACAAGCCACTTCTAAAAAAATTTTGCTAAGGAAACTGCAGGGACTCCTAAGCAGGACAGTTTTACCAAGAGTCAAACTGCACAGGATATTAGAAAATGCCTATAATCTCCATAGAAAATTAAACTACCCGTATTTTGCGGAGTATAAGACGCACTGGAGTATAAGACGCACCAAGATTTTGAAGAGGCAAATTAAAAAAAAAGTTTTTGCAGACCTTCCAAAAACAGCCCACTTTTCTTGTCAAAAAAAGGTGATGAATAGCCTTTAGGAGACTTGTAGAGTGCTCCTGCGGGCTAGGGGGGCAAAAACAAGTAAAAATGGCTCATTTTTGCCCTCTCCAGTCCCCAGGAGCCACTCTGAAAGCCTCCTAAAGGCTATGCACGGTCATGTTTGCAAAGGGGGTGGAGTTTTGGGAGGCCAAAATGCTGTATTCAATGTATAATGTATAAGATGCATCCAGATTTTCACCCTCTTTTTTGAGGGAAAATGGTGCGTCTTACACTCCAAAAAAATATGGTATGTTGTTATTAAAATGAACACTTAAATAAGTATTATGCATAATAAAAACATTGATTATTGGGAAATAACACTTGTTTTGATTTAGCATGTCTTGGCTTGTCATACCTATATCTAGATAATTTGTTCCCTATTAAAAGAGATTGCATTTCAAAGAAGTAGGTTTGTGTCCTGCTCCTCTCTCGACTAGAATTGCAAATGTTGCTTCTATAGAGATTTAAAAACATAGCCAGCATTTTGAAATAGGGCAGACACTATTGAAAGCATATATTAAAGATTACACTACTAACTTTATTATAAATTACCTCCTTCTAAGTGAATCTTAAAATGTGTCAGCTGACTCTCTTCTCCCTTTTCCTTGTTGGAACAGGACTTGTGGGTCATTAGGGTTAACCAGTGTTTGATCAATTTGTCTGATATGTCTCTTGCTACCGTAATATTTTTTTTCTGTGCAATTAATGTGTCTGCCATAATGCCCAAGGTATATACTCCCAAGATACACTCCCTATGCTTGCATTTCCATTTATAATATTTGCATCGGTGTGATGTAAGCCACTGCCCGTATTACAGAAAGAGGTTGAATTGCCCAAGGGGATTTTGGAAGAGGCACGTCTGAGTCAAGGGTTTCCCAGCTTATGCATTAGCTAAAGTGCTTAGTAAGCTACTTTTCTTTCTTTTCTTAATTTATTAATTCTACAGAAATAAAGCAACCTGTTAAACAGGAATGTAAAGCAAACAACTGTCAATGTATATTATAAAATAAATACTTAAACTAATTTTCAAGATGACTTCATAAATCAAAACAGTGCTACTTTTAAGACTTTGAATTCATCCAACTTTAGTTTGCTGACCTTGGAGGAGGGGAGGTGGAACTAATCAGGTTTTTATCTGCTTACTACTTGAAAGGAAAATCACCAGGGAATCCTAACATTTAAGTTGGACTATACAGTCAAAATAAGGGATGCAAGGGTTTATCTGCTTGGTTGCTGGGTGGCCGTGGCCATGGTGGGCGTGGCCTAGTCGGCCTCCTGCACCACAAGGGGGGGACGGGATTTTTTTGCTCTCCCTAGGTTCCGGAGGATTTCCTCAAGCCTCCAGGAGGGTGAAAACAGCCTCCCCAGGCTCCAGAGGCCCTCTGGAGGCTGGAAATGGTACCAGAACTTCTGGTAGGCCCATTTTTCACCCTCCCTGAGCCTCCATACACGCCCTGCACTTATCTGTATCCAAAACGGGTTGCGTGGGGACTCCTGGGAGGGGTGGGCGGGGCCAGCCAGAAGTGGCATTTGGGGGTTCTCCGAACTGCACAGAATCTTAGCTAGAGGTTCTCCCGAACCCCTGGGAACTCCCAGCAGCCCACCTCTGCACATAACTGGTTATTGTTCAATAAGCAGGATGAACGTATGCCCCATCATCTGCTGTCAGCCTTACCAGATAGAGCACACAGAAATAAGATCAGATAAGTTACTTTAGTGTAAAAATATAGTAGTAACACTTTGGAAATCTGAAACTAGATTCTCTTGCCCTCTCCTTTCCAGCCTAAGAAGCTAGGGAGGATCCCTTCTCTCTTGTTCTATCCTCTGTCCAGCTGTAATCGATAATATACTGTTTCTTATATGACTGTTTCCTAGGCAGCATCGATTTACCCATCTCCCAAGGGCTTTTCTCACATACCATTATGCTTGCTATATATTTGTGGGAGGGAGAAAGTTGTTATACAAGACTATTTTTCAAGTATTCCTACCGTGGGATTAAATTAGCATTTAATCTTCTTTATGGTCTGTAGATTATAGTCCACTGTAAATAGTCTTGAATATCTATATTCTAGGCTCAATTTGCTTTTCTTCCTCTCATTTGCAGTAGAATTTCCTTGAGTAATTTGATTCCCCCTCATGGTTTAGAACTAACTAAACAATTGACAAAGAGAACAGTGCAGCTTGAATTGGGGCTGCCAGGATACCTCAGGAAAGTAACCCAATCCCTTATTTGAATTGGTAACTTTCCATTTAAGTAGTCTTTACTACTCATGGGAGCTGTACAGGTTTTAAAGTGAACCAGAACATTTGCAGTTGTGCATTTGTTAGACATCAAATCTTTTGTGCTATGTATGTTTTTTCTCAAAGCCAAGAGTTCTGTGAGCCATATACAGTTGAAATTAAAATCTTTTAGTTAGTATTGAATAGTGCTGATCATTGAACTACTACAGGAAGAATCCCTTCCGTCTGGTTGGGTTGGTGGCTGCTAATTTTAATTTTCCAGAGCAGATTGCAGTAGTTACATACCTCCTTACCCAGCTTGAATATCTGGAAGTGATTACTTTTAGAGGATTTGGTCCGATGTTCACGATCATATATTCAGCATGACAGAATTCTTTCTGCCTAGCCCAAACAATTAGGCTGCACTCCCTTTCATCTAAAGAGAGGAATGATGAGATCTAAATAATCTGTTAAATATTCCACACCATTAACTGGAATCATTGTCCCTGAATGTCTTGGATGTTCTGTTTTGAAAGTAATGCGAAGCTGCGCTTGAACAGGCCAAGTGAACAGAATGGCAATAAGTCTCAAACGTTTCTGGAGATGATGCTAATGGCATAGCAAAAATAAAAATCCATTTAAAAGATGTTATTTTTAGATGGCCAAACTTACTTTCTGGCTAGCAATATGCGTGTCTTGCTTGGCTCTGGATTGCAAAGCAACAATGTCTGAAAGGCAAAAAAGTGGAATCCCATTCAAAAGAGAGTAATCATTTGGGGTTTTGGAGAAAATTATATTGATAAACCTTCTTTCCACAAGCGGTTACCAGAAGTGGTTTCACCAGTAAAACTACTGGTGAGTTGGAGATTACTTAGACAAAATTAGCATCAGACCTGGAGGTTTCCATTGGGCAAAAATGGTGTTAGAACAGATAGTGTAGTTCTAATAAAACTGCTGTTGACATTCTAAAAATATAATCTGAAAACTGAAGCTAGTATCTGAACACAGCTGCAGAATGTATTCCGCAAGATTACTATTTTGACAGATCTCAACTTTCTTCCATAGAAGTTTTTTTTTGCATTACTATAGAAATATAGTACAGGCAGTCCTTGACTTATAGCTGGTCGGTTAACAATGGTTCTGTTATATTCAGACACACACACACACCCCGGTAGTCTCACGGGTGCTTGACAACTGGTCCACATTTGCAGGATCATGCCGGTCACATGACTGCAGTTTACCTTTGTTGTTGTTGCTGTTATAAACTGTCATTTTTGGTTTTGCTTAATGATGCCATATTTACTTTATGACTACTGCATTTCCTTAATGGCTGCTGTAAAAAAACAGGCCAGGCATGTGGCTGCTTCTACTTAAGATCGTCAGGACATATGATGGAAATTCTGAGCTCTACTACGGACATAAATTTAGGATTATTTGTATATATGAAGGATCAGGTTTGGAGAAAATCTCTGGCTTCTTAGAGTTGACACCAACATGATGGCATATAATCAGTCCCTCAAGAGAACATAAGTGACAATTTTCTGTGCTTTATTTCCTACCTGCCTTTCCTTAGATTACAGAGCCCAGGCTCCTTTAGTGCCTTTTAATGTGAAAGAAATCAATCAACAAAGCACTGGGACTCCCTTGTCATTGGTGCCTATGTAGCAAGGGAAGTGTGCAGGTAGTCCTCAATTTATGACCACAATTGAGCCCAAAGTTTCTGTTGTTAAGTGAGACATTTGTTAAGTGAGTTTTAGCCCATTTTATGACCTTTCTTTCCACAGTTATTAAGAGAATCACAGCAGTTGATGAGTTAGTAACTTGGTTGTTAAATGAATCTGATTTCCCCATTGATTTTACTAGTCAGAAGGTCGCATAAGATGATCACATGACCTTGGGACACAGCAACGGTCATAAGTATTCATGGGAATGCTACAAAGGTCATAACTGAAAAATTGTCATCTATCACTTTTTTCAGTGATATAACTTTGAACAGTCACTAAGTGAACTGTTGTAAGTTGAGGACTACTTGTAGTTCGTCACCTCTGGCTTGTCCTTAAGGCAATAATGAGATTTTGTTTACCATTGATGGATTAGGACTTTTTTCCTTTTCCAGTTTGGACCAGTCTGTCTTAAGTTCATTTTTGCAAATATTTCATGAAAATATTCTATATAAAGTTTCAGCTGAACCTGTAGTGGTTTGGCGGCCTGGGTTGCTGGAACCGGCAGCGACCCAGGCCTGCCACACACCCCTGAATTGTTTCTCCCGGCAGCGCCATCTTGTTTTTTCCCCTCTGCGCATGTGCAGAACAGTTTTAATGGCACTGCACATGCAGCATGCATCAAGCGTGCATGAAGTGCACACGAGCAAACCAGCAGTAGTGTCTGCCAGAACCCACTCCTGTCTCTAGTGTTTCCTCCCGAGTCATAGCGACCATCCAGGCCTCCAGGCGACCATCCACCACACAAATCTACAATTCGACATGGTCAACGTTCACCAAATGGTGTTTCCCTCTGGGTATCTGCCAGACCGAGGCTTCGGTTGCGCAGGTCCTAGACTTCTTGCAGAAAGGTCTGGATGCGGGTCTCTCCCATAATATCCTGAGACGTCAGGTGGCTGCTCTGTCATCTGTCCTCGTTGGAGACAAACTTCCCCCCCTTTCCCATCTTCCTTTGATAAAGAGGTTTCTAAAGAGTGCAGCCAACCTTAGGCCCCCTCCGATCCATAGGTTCCCCATGTAGGACCTGTCCCTCGTTTGGCGGGCTCTAACTGAGGCTCCCCTTGAACCGTTACGGACGATCCACCTCCGTTTCTTATCTCTCAAGGTGGCTTTCCTAGTTGTGATGACTTCTGCTTGTCGCATCTCTAAGTTGGGGCCCTCTCGGCCAAGGACAATCTATGTCAATTTCACCACAATAGAATGGTCCTGTGCCTGGGCCCTACTTTCCTCCCAAAGATCAATTCCCCTTTTCATCGGGCCCAAGAGGTCATCCTTCCCAACTTCTGTCCTGCTCCTTTCCATGAGAGGGAACGCCTTTGGCATTGTTTGGATGTCCGCTGCGCTCGGCACATTTATATCTGGCATACGGCGACCTTTTGCAAGTTTGAGACCCTCTTCATTTCCTTTCAGCCCGGTTCTCTGGAAGCTAGGGTTTCATCTGCCACTTTTGGCAGGTGGTTACGCTAAGCAATCTCCACTGCCTATGAGTCCTCAGGCCAGTCTCCTCCTGCGGGGATCACGGCCCACTCCACGTGGAGTGCCCCTACTACTGCCATGTGGCCTACTAGGACCCCCTTCGAGGACATTTGTTGGGCGGCCGCCTGGTCCCTTTATACGACATTACTGAATAGATTCCTTTGCATCTGCTGACGCGTCCTTCGGGCGCAGAGTTCTTCAGCAGGTAGCAACCGCCCCTCCCCCTGGGTCTTACTCCCTCCCTGGGACTGAGCTTGGGTACGTCCCAGCAGTGACCCCTCCCTCAATTCTACTGGTAAAAGAACGTTGGTCCTTACCTGAACGTTCGTTTTAAGTAGAATTGAGGGAGGGGTCACATCCCTCCGAGTAAGACTTAGTCAGCTAGTCAGGTGGAGGGTTGGGTGGTGTGTGGTATGTTTGTTTTTTTGGCTGATTTGTACTGTGACTTCAAGGAAACGGAATGACAAAGCATAAAAGAAATTTCCCTCAGTCTCTGGACCAATCAGGCTTTGGCGATATCCCAGCAGTGACCCCTCCCTCAATTTTACTTAAAATGAACGTTCAAGTAAGGACCAACGTTCTTTCTCTACTCACAGAATTCAAATTATATTGAGATGCAGGTTAAATTCTTCAAGTGCTATCATGCCTCTATGGTGAAATAACATAATGTTACCATTTTTGTCTCATTTGCCAGAGAACAACAGCGCAATTTTCTTCAAAAAGGAGCAGCATATTTTGCCAAGCCATAATTAAATATAATTTATTATGCAGCTGACTTGTTAGGAAAAGTTATGGAGCATTCCATCATCTTATCTTTCTCTATGCCTGATTCCACTACTCACTACTGAGAATTTGCCCCTTAATACGTATGGATTGTTCCAACAATAAGATTGATAACTCTCTGGATAAGGTTCAACAGTGAGCAAATGGGGCTTATAAACAGCATAAACATTATAAGAATTCTAAAAGATCCCCAGCTTTTCTTCAAAAGTACCGTGTTTCTCCAAAAATAAGACAGGGTCTTATTTTCTTTTGACCCCCGAAATAAGCACTTGACCTTATTTTTGGGGAGGACTTATTATTTTTGAGGTGCAGGAGGAGGCGAGTGTGGTCACCTCATGACTGCTGCTGTGTTGCAATATTCCAGGGAGGGCTTATTTTCAGGGGAGGGCTTATTTTAGTGCATGCGCTCAAAAGCACGATTGGACATATTATCTGGAGAGATCTTATTTTCTGGGAAACAGAGTATGTGGTGTGCCATTCAAATTCAGGGGCACATAATTGACATTACAATATATTATTCTTTATCTTACCTATTAGGGTGGGGTGGTAAAAGACAATAATTATTTACTATTGCCTTCCCAAGCACAGTTTGCAAATGTGTCTTTACTGTTGTCTCTATTGTGATCATGTGCCATCAGCATCTACTGTTGCTGCCTAATATGAGTGCCCACTTGCTTAGTTGGGTGACTCCAGTAGGAGTATACAGTCTTGGCATAAACTGCCAAATTGCTTCATTCATCCTTTCCAGGAACATACCACCACCCACTATCACTCTGAAATAGCAGAATTATGTGTGTATGCGTATGTGTGTTAAGCTCCATTGTCTACCATCCAGAAAGTGCTTTATGCAAACTCACAACCTAAATGTATTGAACTCATAGATAATCCCTTGAACCTAGTCCTCCTTATTTGTCTGGAAGTAATCTTCATTCATCAGAGAGACAAGCATATCAAACCAAACAGAATGGTAATTTGGAAGTTTGATTGACAATTTGGAGTGATTTTAATGTGGATTACTTATATGGATGCTTAGCCAGATTTAAAATTTTGCTGAAGGACAAGCAGTTACATGAACATTGGCAGGCGGTCACATCTGTTCCATTTATTTGTGAAATAATACAATATTCAATACTGAGAAAGACCAACCTAATTATGATCTATAACTTGGCCTTTCTCATTATTAATCAATTGGAATAGATTACGGTACTGCTGGTACTCATTCTTCCCTGTTGTTGATCTTGTGGAATTGACATAGCCATCATATTACTAGAGGTGTTCTTTCTCCCTCACTCTGAGGTTGTGAAATTAAAAGATATTTATAAATAGTTGTATTCTGAGCTGTACAATGCCGCTATCAAGTTTTATGAAACCTGGCCCTGAAGTGTAGTTGTCAAGTGTAAAGAGCATTAGGGAATGCCTCTCCAGAAATGATTGTCAAAGAGAATAATGTAGAGCAGAGGTGTCAAACTCAATTTCATTGAGGGCCACATTAGGGCTGTGGTTGACCCTGGGGCGCCGGGCAGGTGTGGCCAACTGGCTGGGCATGGCCAGCTTGATGCCACTCACTGGGCGTGGCTAAGTGGGTGGGCATGGCCAGCTTGATGCCACTCCCCAAACTGCTAGCATGTTTCCTCTTTGCATTGGGTAGACAGGGCCAAAGCCATGCGGGACAGCCCCTTACATTTTCCAGGACGGCCTTGTGATCCCAATCTGGCCTTGTGAGCCCGATCCGGCCTTGTGTTTGACACCCCTGATGTAGAGGTTTCTGAGTTCCATGGAACAATATGTTGCTTGATTCTGGAGAATTGTGAGATGATACGAATGCAGATGTCCTACTTGTAAGTTTCCAAGAACAACTTTCTAAGGCTGATCCTCTTTATTCTCTTGGCTTCCTTTATAGTACAGTGCTGTGGACAGCAACCCTATTTCCCTGTATGTCATGCATCCATTTTGGAACACTGTAGTTAAGGTGAGTAAACCTCTTGTCCGCCCTTTTTGACTGTGCTTTCTGTGCTATACTTGGGCTACGTTTAACACTCTGCAAGTAGAACAAAAATTATGATCCATTTGACATTGATATGACCCCTTTCCTTTTCTCTGTGGCTAATCCAGAAGATTCCCTTCTTCTTGATCATGTACGTGCAAGTCACCTTATGGATTGAATTTTATTTTCTGCTGCTATAGAACAATAAGGGGAAAAAGGCTTATGTCAAATGGATAGTTCTTTTCTTCTTGTTTATTTTCTTCTTGTTTATGCATCCTTGATGAAAATTACTGTGTCTATTAATGTGAACTTTCTGTCTGTGTTTTTACTTGCTTTCTCCTAGATTTTCCCTAAGTGGCTGGCCCCAAATTTGATAACATTTTCTGGTTTCTTGCTACTTGTCTTCAACTTCTTTCTCATGGCATACTTTGATCCTGATTTTTATGCTTCTGGTAAGGTTTTGATGTTTCATTCAATTTTTAAATTGTATGTGCCTTTATAATTACAAGAATGATGAAAAATATATTCTTGATATTGATATCTGTTTGATTTTGGCCTTGCTTGATATTCAGACTCACTCAGTAATACTTAGATATGGCCAGGCCACACAGATTTACTCAACAAACCATGGGTAAAATAATCCGGTTTAACTTTCTGTATATATTGAGACCTTACGTTGTTAGAATAGTGCCCATTTAGTCTTGCTAGGATGCTCTTAGGCTTTTCAATTTCTTGATTTACTTTTTACAGGCTTCTAAAAATGTGTATGTTGTCCTTCAAAACAAGCAAATATCTAGCTGCTTGTAGAACACCAAAATTACAATAGTGTGTAGAGATTTTAAATGAAAACTGAAATATGATAAATCACAATTAAAATGCATTACAAGTATAAAACAGTAAGAGCAAACACACCAATTGATTAAAATACCCGAGAGAATGAAAATATAGGTACAGGTAGTACTTGACTTATGAACAGTTGCTTAGCAACAGTTCAAAATTCTGACATACTTTGGGGGGGCTTACAACCCAGTTTCTATATTCTGACAGTCTCTCACCCCCCCCCTCTCTCTCACACACACACACACACCGAGTTCACATGATTGCACTTTTGGTGTTTGCCAATTGGGTTGCACATATAGCCATTTGCATTGTCCTGCTGACTATATTTTATAACAGCTTTGGCAAATGCCAGAATATTGTAGGCATTTTCTAATATCCTGTGCAATTTGACTCTTGGTGTTTGCTTGGGAGTCCCTGCAGTTTTCTTAGCAAGGTTTTTTTAGAAGTTTCCTATGGCTAAGAGGAAGTGACTGGCCCAAAGTCACAGAGTTAGCTTTTTGCTTAAGGCAGGACTAAAATTCTTTCTCTCTCTTTCTCTCTCTCTCCTCCCCACTCCCCCTCCCTCCCTCTCCATCTCAAAAAATTGCCAGTTTTGGGGAAAAATGCACTGACTGCAAATCATTGGTTTCACTTAACAACTGTGAATGGTCACTAACCATTATTGCCCTGGGAGAATGTCTTCTTTGAAGAGGATTTTAAACTACGATTGAAAATTACAGGAAGAAATATTCCTTCACATATTATGATGCCAAACCATGAAGGACTTTACAGGTTGTCCTTGGTCCTCACTTAATTACTATAATTTTGTATTGGTTGATGAGCAAAGCAGTTAAGCAAGATGTCATGTGACTGCCCCTATGACTGCTTTGCTCAGTAATCACAATCCTGGCATTCCTGGTTGTGGTTGTTAAGTGGACAGAGTCCCAAGTAAGGGATGCAGGGTGCCTGTTTGGGAACTTGGGAGCCTCCATTCAGAAGCTGAAAATCCTCCCTGCCAAAATTCAAGCAGGATTTACAGCCCCTGAATGAAGAGACTTGCTTGCTGCTGCACCAGGCCTCCCAGGCCCTTCCCTACCTACCTGAGCCATCCAATATTCCTTATCTTATCTATCTATCTGCTGAAGAGCTGAAAATCCTGCTTGCATTTTGGCTCCCTATCATCTCTAGGGACTGGCTGAAAGAGCTGTTTGCCGGCTCTCTTCCACTCACGGAAGGAAACTCCTTCCCCTGGGTCAGGAAGCAGAGCTTAAATCATCAGTGACCCTTACTACCCTTCTGGCCTTCCACAAAGCGACTAAGACCTGGCTGTTCCGGCCATTCTAAGTTATGAATGTTGTTGCAATTTTAAACTGTTGTTTTTATTTTTATATTCCCCTTCCCTTTTTATTGTAAGCCGCCCTGAGTCTTCCGAGAGTGGGCGGCATACAAAACTAATAAATAATAATAATAATAATCAGGATATGAGTTTCATTTATCTAACCCGCTGAAGGATTTAAGCTCCCCTTCACATGGGAAAGGGAACGCTTTTGACAGGATGCAGGAATAGCTTCAGAATCTGAACTCCATTCCTTAACTCCACTAAAGGAGCAGGCAGCTCTTTCAAGGAAATCCAGCAGAGGTGGTTGCAAATGATGATCACAGGGTGCTTAGCAGCCAGTTGTAAGTGCAGGCTGGTTGCCAGTCACCCAGATTGCAATCACTTGACTGCAAGGGTGTTTTGTAACAGCTGGAAGTCCAAGGCCATTATCACAGTAAACATTTGTTAAACAGTTGGTTGATAAGCCAACTGCCTGTTTAGTACCTGATAATGCAGGTGCTTTAACCTGGGTCCATAAATTATTTTATTTTATTCATAAACTGCCCTTCTTACTGTTTGGAGTGACTCTGGGCAGCTGGGAATTGGTTGAGGTTGCATAAATCTGAAGAGTGATATTCATTTATTTATTGAACCTGGAGGCTAACAACAGTTATCATCATACAGACCAAACTTACAGTACAACAAACATTCATAATAAAAAAAAAGATATGTGGAGCACAATTTACTCATGGCTTGACACCCAGTGAAATGTCCATAAATCACCCAAACTCCTTGGGAAGAGCTCTACTGTTAACAACCTTCCAAAATATGAGGCTAATCTAATCTCCATGGGAAGGCTGTTCCAAAATTTTGGGGCTGTCTCCCAAGAGCTAGTGCTTCCTATATATGGCCTCCATCATCTCACCAAAATGAGGGACTACCCACAGCTTCTCTTGAGATGAATGATTCAGACAGATTGAATAGGATTGGGGGAGGCAGTTATGGCTGAGAGTTGACGTGAATTTGGGTTTCCCCCATTCTGGATCAACCTTAACAGCTACACTCTCTTTCATAACAACATAAAACCATGATCACAAACCTATGGAACATTTGCCAGAGGTGGCATGCAGAGGCCCTCTCTGTGGGCACGGGCACCATCACCAGCTGCTCTTCTGATCTTTATGGGCATTGGAGTGCTGGAAAATGGCCTGAAAACGGCCCGAAAACCGGCCAAAAACAGACCATTTTCCCGGCCATTCTTCAGCCATTTTTGGACTGGTTTTCGGACCATTTTCAGGCCATTTTATGGGCTGTTTTCTAGCTGTTTCCCAGCCATTTTCCAGCAAAAAACAGTCCTAAAAATGGCCAAAAAACAGGCGTACATGTGCCGGTCCGCTGCTCTTCAAGTTTCCCGTGCTCTGGCGTGCGTGAAGACCAGCTGGCCAGCGCGCATTTGCGTGCTAAAATCTGAAGGCCGGCTGGCAGGCATGCACATACGCACCAGCCAGCTGATCTTTGGGTTTGCGGTGCTCCAGTGTGCGCGCACATGCACACACATTCTGGTTTGGTCACTCGGTGCCGAAAAGGTTCACCATCACTGACCTAAACTGTATTAAGAAATCTAAGTTTTTTGTTTCATCAATCCACTGATTTACGGCAACTTACAATAGAACAACAATACGAGAAAAATGCATTAAAGAAGTAAAAGTTGAAACCATATTAAGAAAACACCTTTTGTGCTGCATGCCATAAAAACCAATAAACTCAAATTGAGATACCAATAGTGCAGAATTGTTTAACTTACAGAACAATGGATTGTACTAGATTATACCAATGAACTCCCCCCCCTCCTTTTTTTTAAACTGCTAATGTTGTTAGAAATAATTTCAGATGTTGCACTGAATCAAAAGTCATCACTGTCAGGAACTGCTCTATAATGAAAATGAAAACAGGATGGAAATTATGGGATGCAGAAAGTTATGTACAGCGTTGCAAAAATGCACAAATCCAATTTTCCTCTGTTATCCCAGGAGTCCAAAGAAACGAAATGATTAGAGCAAAGTTTGTGGCCAGTGGGTTGGATGCGTCATGTGCTGGCTCTGCCCACACCTGGTTTAGTGAAGGGGGGAAGTCCCCATGACGATGCACAGGGTTTGACAGCCCTAAGGTAGAGGTTCACAAAATACTCCTTTTTACAAGATGGGGGATTCTTCATCACCAGCTATAGAGATAATAGCTACCAATTAGAAGTTTCCAAAGCAGATTAGGGAAACAAAGTTCTAATTAGCTACCAAATAGGATACAGTAGGTGTCTTTTGCTTCCAGGGAGCTCTTAAATACCAGTTTCTAATTAATCCTCAGGTTTATTTGATAGGCTGCTCAGAAAGTTGGCTGTCAAGGAGAATGGGATACTGATTTAAATAAACTTCCCTTGTGCAATCTTGCTTTTGGCGAAGAAATTAGAATAAACCAAAATTGTATGGTTATAGACTACTCAGTGTACGCAGAGGGACTGAAAATCAGATTGAAGAGGTTTGACTCATAGAAGAGAGCATGAATGGCTGGTTGGAAACTGATTAGGAGCAGTCCATGTTGCAACTTCTTGCTGGAGCTCTTTTTTTTAATCTTATTTAATTGAAATGCTTAATTGGATTTACTACTCGTAGGCTTAGCCACAATCCATTTACTATCCCAGAGTAACATTTAAGTTTTAAATAGGGTTAATCGGCAACATGCCCTAAGTCTGACTCAGTGGAGTATGTTGTTTGATCTCTTTTCCTCTACAACAGGGGTGTCAAACTTGGAGAGTCAAGGCGGCATCACATGACGTATCGGGACCTTTTTCCTCTTCGCTACACCAGTCGTGGGTGTGACCAGTGCATCACGCATTTGGCCTGTGGGCCAGGAGTTTGACAGCACTGCTCTATAAGGAGGATTATCCTTAATGAAATTCTGCAAAGATGCCTCAGTAGTTCTTGTTATCGTATTTTTCAGTGTATAAGACACATTTCCTTCCCCTTAAGAGAGGGTGAAAATTTAGGTGCGTCTTATATACCGAATATAGCCCTCACTTCCCCCCCCTCAGCCTCTGCGTGTTGTGTTTTAGACTTGTTCCAGAATGTAAGAATTGCCACAGATCATCGCCCCCTCCTGGCTTGCATTTTTGGCCTCTGTGCCTCGTGTTTTCAGCATCTGAACGCTCCATTTGAGACCTGTTCAAGGCTGCGGCGATCGCTAGAGCACATCGCCGCCGATCACTGCCTCCATGCGCTCGCAAGCAGCAAACCTGTTGCTAAAGTTCACCTCTGGGAACAGCTGATTGGGAGTGTTCCAGGAGGCTGATCCACCAGCCAATCAGCTGCTCGTGCTGAATCAGGCTAATGTTCTGAAGCTGACCAGGCTGTTTGCTAAGGATGCTAGGCAGATGAATACCAAGAGATGCTAGTAGGCAGAGACAGAATTTTTTTTCTTCTTACTTTGTTCCCCAAAACCTAAGGTGCGTCTTATACTCCAGAGCATCTTATACTCAGAAAAATATGGTATTTTGAAATAGATAATTTTGGTTTTCCCTCACTGTATGTGGGTGAGACATGAAGATAGACATGTTTTAAGATGTCCATCTCAACAAATACTATATAGCAGCTGCCTTCTGTGTGTTTGTTTGCAAAAATGATCTTGAGGGTAGACAATTCTCCTCTTGTTTATGTCTTTCACTGCTATTTGCTGCCCAGCTAATCACCAATATGATAAAAGGTTTTATAATGGTGCTGCTTCCTGAGTGTATTTTTCCTAACCGGAAGGACAAATTCTGTTCAGATTGAGAGCGGAATGTGTATTTTTCTCTCCCTAAAGACATTTTTTTTCTTTAAAAAAAAACATGGTCTCACAGATTTTTGACCCAAATGGAATTTAAAATTTATGCAGAGCTACTTAATAAGGTTTTAATATTATACATAAGCCTGAATGAAATTTGGCAGAAATATAGGTAATGGAAATCAGCTATGTGAAAGTACAAAGTAAGGATTTAAATTCTTGGCAAGAGTACACGAGGCTTCATTAATACAGAAACTCTTTGTTTTATTTTGCATCTCACTGGTCATGTCTCCCTCAAGTTTGTGAGTTGGTTAGCAAATAAATGGAATAAATAAAACAAGTCAAGCTAAATTTCCAATCACTACAATGGACATATTGATGATGTTTGTTGGCAATAAGGGGGGAAATGGTTGGCATTGCCTTCTTCCTGTGTTTATATTTTTGAACTTTACTATCTAGGCCATGAACCCAAAATTACCTGGTAAAAGGAATCATCCTATTAACTTTTTCAACATCAGTTGCATGTTTTGCTTCTCACTGATATACAATCTATTACCTCAAATTATGTCAAAGTTGTATTATACTAGTTATAGTAGAAGTAGCTGTGGTGGTTAGAATGCAGTATTGCAGGCTAATTCTGCCCACTACCAAGAGTTCAATCCTGACCAGCTCAAAGTTGACTCAGCCTTCCATCCTTCCGAGGTCAGTAAAATGAGGACCTAGATTTTGGGGGGCAATATGCTGATATTTGTAAACCGCTTAGAGAGATATATAAAGCACTAAGGAATGGTATGTGGATATACACATGTACATATACACATATACATACATACATACATACATACATACATACATATACACACATACATACATACATACATACATACATGCTATTATCTTTGGTCCTTTGTTTTCAATTTTTTCCTGACAATCAACACTTTCTGAATAAGCGAGTCTCACTTAACAGAGGATATAATTTGATGGAAATGCAAGCTTTGTATTTGTTAATACTGAAATTCACACCTGTGAGAAAAAGAAAAATTAGAACCATGATACTTTATAGTAGCTGAAATGCTGTTTCGTTTCTTTAAGTATTGAGAAAGGTTATAACCTTCAGAGCAATAGTATATTGGATTGAATGCAGCCTCCTTTCCCCAAGGTTTGCATGCAAAAATTCACAGAATGTATCATACACCCCCAAAGATTAATAACTACATTTAATTAAATGGAAATGAAAATGAAATCTCATTCTTCTTCTGGCCACACCCTCACCTTTCTGAAAGGAAGCTTTGCATGTCTTTCACAGGGCAAGGGTTGCCTTATTTATTAATATAAAATGCAATATAGGATTTTCCAGATGATTTTGATTCTATTTCCCCTTAGCCCTGTGCCAAAGGGTGAGGAATTGTCTGGTTTGCAGTCCAAGCATCAGGAGAGTCTGGGAAGGATACGTTTTCTCAAGAAGTTTTAATTTGGCAGGGGCTGGGGACATAAATCATTAAGCCTCACCCACCAGGAAATTTGTCTGTCCCATTCTAATACCCCGTTTCCCCGAAAATAAGACCTCCCCGGATAATAAACCTAATAGGGCTTTTGAGTGCATGCGCTAAAATAATCTCTCCCCTGAAAATATTGCAACACAGCAGCAACCATGAGGTGACCACACTCGCCGCCTCCTGCACCTCAAAAATAATAAGACCTCCCCGAAAATAAGGTCAAGCGCTTATTTCAGGGTCAAAAGAAAATAAGACCTTTTCTTATTCTCAGGGAAACACGGTACTTATATCGCTTTTCAGATCAACTGATCTTGCTGCTGCTGTTTTATCTGCATATTATTTCAACTTGTAATTGTAGTTTGAATTTATTGTAAGCTGGCCAGAGTCAAAAGTAGTGGGTGGTGTAGAAATGTGCTGAACAAATAGATAAATCACTATTTCACACTATAATTATGGCAATAAAATTGACATTTCACAATTGGGCAGTATCTGCTAAGAATCCAATGGTAAATAAAGGTTTGCTGATAAAGCAGGTAAATGATGTTAGGATAGGTTTTCCTCATCATCTTTGCCATTGCCTTCTTGGATTTTTTTTAAAACTTCTGATTCTAATTTACAGCACTAGTATTTCCTGGTAGTTTCTCACCCAAGCTTTTTTGAGGTCAGGCACAGCCAGCTGCTGTGACTTATTATTGTCCCGAAACATTAGAAGAGTTCCAGATTGGATAAGCCTGCAATAGGATGAGCCTGACCTTAATTGCTAAAATGTACTCTTGTTTGAAAGATGTTTTCCTGGAGAAAATAATGACTCAGAATTACTGTCTTTCCTGCAGCACCAGACCAAAAGCACGTTCCAAACAAAGTGTGGGTCATAGTGGGTCTCCTCAATTTTGCGGCTTATACGCTAGGTAAGATCTGTTCATTTCCTGTGCACTATATTTATACAATTAGCAACATGTTAAATGAACATTAATGTTATTAAGACCAAATACCATGAATAAAACAGCTGCCTCTTATTACACTTACAAGTCTAGTGCAAAATACACATGCAGTCAGATTGTGCCTTATGCCCCTTACCACCAATGCTTGTGGCTGAAATAGGAGAGGATGTTTTTACCAAAGGGATAGAGAAGCTGATCTGTTCTCTGTTGCACATTCATATTTCTGAAATAGCGGTTGCTTCTCCATTTCAGTTTTATCAGGGGCAAGAAAGGAAAGCCTGGAAGATGCAGGCCCAAAGCCACAAGCAATTTGTTTTAGTTTTCTTCTGGAAGCAACATATTCTGATCCGCTTTTACACAAGGAAATAAGGGTATCTACTCCTAGTAAATTGCGAATGGTGTGTGCATAGGAAAAAAATGTAGCAAGAATACTTAAAGATGAATGCAATGATACAAGGCCTTAAGGGTCCTGCAAAAGAGCAATTATGGATCTGTAGAAATTTTTAGGAAAATAGTAGGATTTACAGCAGAGAAAAGGGGGTGTTTTAGGGATTCTATTAACCACAATTGAAACCAAATCTTTTCTTCTGCCTCATAAAACCTCCTGCACTTTCAGCTGTTTTTAACAACAATGGCAGAAGTAAACGGACATTGATTTATGACTTGTCGAAGCCTCACCGAGCTTAGTTCCTGAATATTTTTGCTTTGATTTCTTTCCTTAAATCTATTTTTCTTCTCATTTTAATCCCAGCCACTCAATCAGTTAACCTTCTCTTTCGGTGATATCTCTCTCTTCAGATGGTGTGGATGGGAAACAGGCACGTCGCACCCAATCCAGCTCCCCACTTGGGGAACTCTTTGACCATGGCCTGGACAGCTGGGCTTGCATGTTCTTTGTGGTGACCGTATATTCCACTTTTGGCCGAGGGTCCAATGGTGTCAGCGTTTTTATCCTCTACCTGCTCCTCTGGATGGTTTTGTTCTCATTCATCCTTTCCCATTGGGAGAAGTATAATACAGGGATTCTCTTCTTGCCTTGGGGCTACGATATCAGCCAGGTGGTAAGTCAACCAGCCTTTTTGCCACACTCGTTTCCAACGGTTGCCTTAAGAGAGGGCAGAGATCTGGCTTATTTTGATTCTCTGGGGTTTCGTTTAGTTTATTGTCATTGCACATCGTACAACAAAATTGAATGCCATCTTCAGTGTACATTATAATTACACAGAAAAAAACCACAAACACACATCCTTCACGTTCTATAACCTTGATGGCGAACCTATGGCACATGTGCCACAGCTGGCACGCATAGCCCTCTCTGTGGGCACGCATGCTGTCGCCAGCTGCTCTTCTGATTTCCAGCATGCACTTGCGCACCGGCTAGCTGGTCTTTGCAAGTTCCAGAGCGCTGGAAAATGGCCTGAAATGGTCCAAAAAAAGTTTTTGGGCCATTTTCAGGCCACTTTCCAGCCAAAAACAGCCTGAAAGCAGCTTGAAAACATCCCACAAAACAGTCTGAAGAAAGCCCCCCCCAAAACAGCCACGAACAGACATGCATGCACTGGTCAGATGGTCTTCAGGTTTCGCACATGCACGTGCGTTCCAGTTTGTGTGCTCAGTGCCGGAAAGGTTCACCATCACTGTTCTATATAATTAAAATTGAAAACCCTATATTGCATTGATATTGCACTATACCGTAGAATTCAATATAGTTACTGCCCTGGAATAGAAGCTGTTTTTCAGCCTATTTGTCCCTGTTTTTATTGTCCTGTACCGTCTGCCAGATGGTAATAGTTCCAAAAAAAAAAGTGTCCAGGAGGAGATGGAGCTTTAAGACTGTTTTGGACTTTCTTAAGGCAGCAGGAGCTATAAAGCTCTTCCAAGGAGGGGAGAGGGCAACCAATGATCCTCTGGGCAATGACGTTAACCTTCTGCTGTGCTGTGCTGTCCTATCTGCCACTGTGCAATTGGCAAACCTCACCCAGATGCAGTAAGTTAAAATACTCTCTATGGTGCAGCAGTAGAAGCAGTAGTTTTTCATTCAGCTGTTGTTTCCCGAGAAGTCTCAGGTAGTATAATCTCTGCTGGGCATTTTTGACCAGTGCTGCAATGTGAGATTTGTTTCCCTGGCATCTTATTACCACTTTCATGTACATAAGAGGAAGTGAGTGGGGAGTATGTCTCCTCTAAAGTGATGCCTCTTGTGGCGTATAATTCTAAGAATCAAAGCATGTGTTTCTCTTCATCTGCATGTTTCATAGACAAGCACAGCCAACATAGTGAATGGAATTGAGTGCATTCATTGGCAGGAGTGAATGTCATAGACCTTGGCAAAAGTTTGTTTGTTTGAGAAACAGCTCCAATATAGTTGTTTTGGTTGGTGTTAGTTGTCTACTCCTCCCTGAATGCTGGTGGGCAGGCGCTTTCCTTCCGTTCTTCTGGGATGCTCTGCTGAACATTTTCCGAACAATCACTTACCACGTTGGAACCTTAAAAGAGCCCTTTGCCCTCTTACGTTTGCTGCCTGGAGATTTTATTGACTTGGACTTAAATACTTGCATGGCTGAGCAGAGGGGACCTTGATTTTTTTTCTTTCCACACTAAAGTATGATTCCTTATTCTCCATATACAGTCTCACTCATGAATTTAGGAAGAGAAATTACATCTGAAACACATTAACAAAAATCCAAAATCTCATAACTGTAAATGGAGTACATCGGATGAAACGTTTTTGCCTGTCGTCCTTTCTGTATCTGATTTCAGGATTCAGCTAAATTGGTCTATGGTGTATAGGTCTTTCATGATATTGAACTTGATACAGTCATGCTGTTAGCCTATACCAGTGTTGGTTAACCTTTTCGGTACCAAGCTCACGCACATGGGGGAGCACTGGAAACCGGATGATCAGCTCCCAGTGTGCGCATTTCCCTTTTAGCAATGGTAAGAAAAGTTAGCTCTGCTCTTTGCACTAATTACTAATACTTCGACATGCAGTTGCAGCAGGAACAGGGTAAGAAGAAAAGACTCTTTTGGGATATTTCCACCAATATGTCAGGTTCCTACGCATGCCCCAATTAACGCATGAGCCTTGAGCCAAATTTCAAAAGAAATCCAGTTATTTATTAGGCTCAACATGTCAGCACTGCCCCAAGTGATTTATAATGCAACTGTGACCCTGTTTCCCCCCTCCTCCCAGAGTGTATCATTAATCACATTGTCCAACAAGGCACTTTTACGGGCTGTAAAAACCCTGCCTTTCAGCCCGGCTTGGTAATTTGAGAGCTGACCTTGAGGAAGGTATGCGTGGAATGTGCTTCTGAACATGGCTGCTGAACTGCTCCATAAGTTCTCCCCCCTTCCTGCCCATGGCAACTTGAGAGCAGACCATCATTGCTTTGCCAATTGGCACAACATTCGTGTTACATGATATATTTTTTTAAATCTCTAGACAGCTTTGTCAATTGGAAATGCTGGATAGATGATGATTATAAAGATCTGTAATTCTCCCTTCTTTTCCAGACGATTTCAACAGTATACATCGTGACATCCATCATAGGAGTGGAGGCCTGGTACAACCCTTTCCTGTTTCATTTTTTATATAAAGACCTGTTCGTTGCCATGATTATTGGTAAGGAAGTGCTTGTAGAAACCTGTATCTGTACAGCTGCTTTATACCAAAACTTAGCATGCCTTTATCAAGAAAATGTTTGTTGTTTATGCTGAATTTTCTTATGGGATGGGGGATGGGAGGAGGTCACACTGAGAAGTTATTTGTTCCAGAATATTTTCATACCAGATGACATTTCTGTTGAAAGCTTAAAACTATCACCAGGTTTCTGTCTGTCTGCATTATCAGAAATGAGTTGTATATAACAAGATAATCAAGTGCATGTAAAAGTAAAGCATTAGAATTGATCATGAAATATCAAAGTGGAAGATAGTTTCTGCCTTTTAGGATCAACTATCAAAGGTGAAGGAATGAGTGCTCAAAAAATGGGCTGCAGACCAGCACTTGGTTCAGCAGCCATGAAGGCCTTGCAAAAGATATACCTACAAAAGATAAGAATTATGTAAAGAATGCTATTTCCTATGACACTCCATGAAAGTGAAAGTTGGACTCTGAAAAAGTAGGATAAGAAGGTATTGAGACTTTTGAACAGTGTTGGAGAAGACTCCTGAGAATATTCTGAGAAAATAAACCAGGGAATCATCGAACGAATCAACCCAGAGTTCTTCACTGAGGTCATAAATGACCAGGCTTAAATTATCTAGCTTCAGACACATAATTGTTCTCTGGAGAAGGTTCTAAAGCTGGGAAGGGTGAAAGGAAAGAGAAGTCAGATTACATTATTGTAGTCAGATACATGTGTCGGTATGGTTTTATTGCTTTTATTGTTGTAAGCTCATGGTGAAATGGGCAGCAAATAAATAAATAAAATAAGAGGATGATCAGCAACAAGGTGAATATACTCGGTCACAGAGGCTATGAATGCACTTTTGGAAAATCGAATGAGAAAGAGATTATCATGGAGAAAACCTATCCATAGTGGTCACTAGGAATCAACACTGACTTCTTGGAACATAACAAAAAGAATTGTCTGAACACTGACTTTAGGGGAAGTATTTGGAAAATGAATGTGAATAAACTGGAATAAGTATGACATATTCACCACATTCTTAAGAATATATTCTCTGAACCAACATATATCTAAACCAAGGTATTTCCTATTGACCAACTCAATAATTCAGGAAATTTTGAAGCAAGAGAGGAATACAGTTTTTGTTTCAAGTTTGAGTCTCTGCTATTTTTTTCTCCATTTTCTTCTGGGCATCAGGAAACATACATATATTAAAGCTTGCACAAATCTGTAACCTAATCTAGCATATTCCTTGGAGCCCTCTTCTGGCAGACAGCCAAATCACACCATACAGCACAAAGTGCACAGAACTTTAGTTAATTATTCCAGTTGTTTCTGAAGTGGTTACTTTCTAGCTAGGGGCTGCTTGGTCATTCACCTTTATCCAAAAGATAGTTGTGCTTTTCTAAAAGCTTTCAAAATACCCCCTGCCTTGGAGGGTAATTTACCATGTTATCTTTAAGGTGCTTTAATTCCTTTAACATCAGCAAAAATATAGATCTGTTTCAACATATTTCACATACTTCAAAACAATGTGATCTACAGTATTTTTCGGAGTATAAGACGCACCTTTCACCCCCCAAAAGAGGGTGCGTCTTATACACTGAATATAGCATTTTTTGCCTCCTGAAACTCTGCCCCCTTTGCAAAAATGGCTGTCCATAGCCTTTAGGAGACTTCTAGAGTGCTCCTGGGTGCTGGGGAGGACAGAAATGAGCAGAAAATGGGCTGGTTTTTTGCTGGTTTTTGCCCTCCTCCATCCTCCAGTAGCACTCTACAAGCCTCCTAAAGGCTAGGCATGCCCTTTTTTGGACAAACAATGGGCCCGTTTTGGGGTCTGTTTTTGAGGAGGTTTGCAGAGTGCAAAACTTTTTTAAAATTTGCCTCTTCAAAATCTTGGTGCATCTTATATTCCGGTGCGTCTTATACTCAGAAAAATGTGGTAGATGTCTGTGCAGATACATGTCAATGTGATCTATGTGCCTTTTGGAAAAATATCTTTGGGACAATAATCTGCATTAACCACAGTATCTAGTTTAATTCTAAAATAAATTAAATGAACAAATATCAAAACTAGAGAGATTAATTTTCTTGGCAACGATACAGAAGTGGTTTCTGCTTCCTTGTTCTAGAATCCAAATCTATAGATTTGATACCTTCGTTGTTATTGTTGACAATAACCTGAATAACATCAGATTATTGTTTTAAGGTGAGACAAATAGCCCCAGATACTGCTGCCTGCTAAGATATGAAAATACATGAAAACATATGCAAAATAGTAAAAATTTTAAGCCAGGTGTATGAAAAATTATTTTCTTGATCCTCAGCAATTTACAATCAGATACAGATTTCTCCTCGTGTATTATAAAGGTAGTCCTAATAACTACTCCTTCTCTCATTGAGTTTTTATCATTCTTTGCCACGTTACATGAGCTAACATAAGACTATTGGATGTTTATTACATCTATTTTGTTGCTGTTCCCATTCAGAATCTAAAAATTATATGCCATTGTGGATCAGTATGGATTGAATTTCTTTGATGCAGTTTTGGAGGTTTTGGGAAGGGAATGGAATGACTTACAGGCTCCAAGTTGCTAATTCCTTGCCTGCTTTTGAAAACTAGCAAACAATCGTGTTAATAAGTTTGTAAATATTAGGCCTGAGTCTATAAATTGTTGATGCAAATCTAAATTATGACAATGTTCCAATTTTTATTTTATTTTCTCAAGAGAGAACATATACAATTATTTGTGATATCTGTTGGGGTTTTTTTATCCAGTTCAAACATTACACGGAGCATAAGATTTGTTTGATTATGATTTAACAGTGTAAATGCTGCTTTGATTTATAACAGTATGCACGGCTCCCAAAACAGAGAGACAATAATCAGGATAAAATTTGGTTGGGTCTCCTGCTTTTATCTGAAGGAGAAAGACAGATTCGTTGGAAAAGTAAATTGGTTCTTTCTTTTCCTTTTTAGGCTGTGCGCTTATTGTGACCATTCCCATGAGCTTGAACAATTACTACAAGTAAGTGTTTTGCATTGTCACGGGTAGCATCTGCACATTGCAGAAATAGTGTTGAAAAAGCAAAGTATATTGGGCAAACATCCGCTCTCCCTTGGCTTTTCAAGTTCAGATGGGGCCATGGAGATACCAGCTACTCCATTTCTGGCTGGAGTGCCAGGCTCCCAACTCACATTTAAATGTTGACTCTCCTCTGCCAAATGACCTTGCTTTGGCCCACTCATTCACCAAGCCCTTGTTTGCTACCTTCTGTCCTTCAGAGCCTATGCCAAAGGCACCCTCAAGCACCACTCCTTCTATGAAGCCATGCTGCCTTTCTTCTCGCCAGTCCTCCTTTTTACTTTGTGCACCTTTTGGATCTTCCAGTCACCAACAGATATCCTGGAGACCCAGCCGCGCCTCTTCTATTTCATGGTTGGGACGGCCTTCGCAAATATCTCTGTAAGTTTCATCCTTTCAGGCTTCCAAAAGGCTCAGAGGTCAGGAAGTTGCTTTGATTGTTAGTCCATTTGTCTAAGCCAAACCAGGCATCCTTTTAGTCTCGGTCTTTCCTCCCCCTCTCATGCACACACACACACACCCCTCCCACAATTTCTACAGTAGCTGACATGACTGCCTACACTGCTGGTGATTACAATCCAACACCACTTAACAAGAGAGGAAGCAGGGATCTGAATAAGCAATAGCACTTAAACTTAAATACCGCTTCACAGTGCTTTACAGCCCTCTCTGAGCAGTTTACAGAGTCAGCATATTGCCCCCAACAATCTGGGTCCTCATTTTACTGACCTTGGAAGGGTGAGTTCACCTTGAGCCTGTTGAGATTCGAAATGCCAAATTGCAGGCAGCCGGCAGTCAGCAGAAGTAGCCTGCAGTACTGTATTTTAACCACTGCGCCACCACAACTCTAGGTAGAAATAACCATAATGGCTGGGAAGTTTCCATTTATCTGAGAGCTGTATGTTGTTTACTGCAAGACATTGAGGTTGTTCTGCAGAATTAGGCAGAGCCAAGACCAGGTTTTTGGATAGGGATTGTAATGGGTGCCTTAAAAATTAAAGATATCCAAATATTTGGTGCTTCCCGGTCTGGAGACTTTTAAAGGAATGCTAAGAAGCCACCTATAAACCTTGAGATGTATTTCTTGCACACTGATCTAAAAAGATAATGCCCAAAAGACCACAACAGGTTCTGTATTTTATCAGGATAGAGATTATAAAGATTAATGAATTTACAATGAAGGAAAGCAGATTCTGGTCAAATACTATTAAAAACTGCTTTTAACAGTTAACTACTCTTATCAGCAAGAGTGATGGAATCCAGTATTTAAAAAACAAGTGGAAAGTGTTGAAGCACAGTCTAGCTCAGAATTTTTCAAACCTGGCAACTTTTAAGATGTGTGGCCTTCAACTCCCCAATTTCCTCTAGATAGCCATCAGTGGAGGCAGGGCATGAGTTTGGATGTGACAGCCTAAAAATGGCCTCTTCCAGATGCCTGATTCTCTTATGTTCCAGAGCAGCATTTCTCAACCATAGCAACTTCAAGATATGTGAACTTCAACTCCTAGAATTCCTCCAGCCAGTATGGTGGGAAAGATAAAGGGCATGTAAGGAAGCCAAAACCAAAACAGTTTAGAACCCAGGATAATTGGAAGCCTCTTTAGCAAGTTACGGATTTTGTTGTGTGCAAAGAGAGCCCATTTCATGTTAGAATGAATCGGGGTATTTGTAACTCCTTATATTTAGATAGTCGTCAAAATCGTGGACAATGCTAAATGGAATTGGCCAAAATGGTCAATCAAGACCGTATAAATATTCTCAGCATCCTTTACATTTGCCAAATGATTTACTACTGGAGCAGTGGATTACTCTAAGAGGGACATGGGTGTTGGGTCGCCTGAAACAGCCAGTCCCATTTCCTGTCTTTCAGGGGCATTCAGACTGTAATTCTCAACTAGCCTAGATTGGGAGGAAAACCAAACTCAAATTTCCTTCTTGTCCCCTTAACTTCCTTTTGATGTTTTGCCCTTTCTTCCAGTGTCAATTGATCGTCAGTCAAATGAGCAGCACTCGATGTCAGCCAGTGAACTGGTTGCTTCTTCCACTTGCGCTTGTTATCCTTGTAGTGATGTCAGGATTGGTACCAGAACAGGAAACAAATCTCCTCTATTTAATCACCATTGTCATCGCGTTGGCACACATTCACTATGGAGTCAATGTGGTAAGCCATTCTGAAGGGTTTGGGGCTCCCTGCATTGTCCATTCAGTGTTGCTCTACTTTCCATGTATGGCAACAGGTGATAGAGATAACTTTGGAAAACGTATGACTTCTCTTTCCCACTGAGATCCCTTCAGTTGTCTCTTTGGTTGATCTATAGGCAATCCTGTACAGGTAGTCCTCAACTTATGATAACAGTTGAGCTCCAAATTTCTACTGCTAAGCAAGACAATTGAGTGAATTTTGACCCACTTTTTAATCTTTCTTGCCAGCGTTGTTAAGTGAATCACTGCAGTTGTTAAATTAGTAACAGTTGTTGTGAATCCGGCTTTCCAGTGGACTTTGCTTGTCAGAAGGTAACAGGATGTGATCACATGACCTTGGGACACTGCAACCGTCATAAACACATGCTGGTTGCCAATCATTTGAATGTTGACTGACAAAGCAGATGCTACAACGGTCATGTGAAAAATGGCCATAAGTAACTTTTTTCAGTGCTGCTGTAACTTCAAACAGTCACTAAACAAATAGTTGTAAGTCAAGGATTACCTCTACTTTTCACAATTTTGAAATGTTATTTATTCATCACTTGGGCTGTTTTTTGCTATAGAGAATGGGGTTGGTGTAAGCCAGTATTGATAACTGACTAAATCTATTAAAGTTGCCTCAAATGTAAGATCAAAATCTGTTTTTAAAGTAACAGATTTGTGACCAAAGCTTGAATAAGAGTTCCCATTGAGTAATAGAAGTTAAATAAATACAAGATTTTCATTCATTCCTGAAAGGAAAAGCCACCTTTTCAACTATTTTCTATGCAGTAGTGATGAACTTCCAAGCTAATAGGCTACAGTTTAACTGATTGGCCAGAGGTTCATTACCATTGGATTGATGCTGGTTGTGAAAACCTGCATGGATATATTTTCTATAGCATATATCTTGTTGTAATACAATAGTAGAACCACAGCAATCTGAAACTGTTGGGTGATTCTGAAAGTTTTGAATGTGTACTGAAAGACGTAAGTCTAGGGAACTAGCCATGTGGGTCCACATGCTAAGGTTTGGGCCCTTTCTTAGACACCAAAGGGGATGAAAATTGTGGTACTTCAGGGATTGGCAGGGAATCCGAAACTTTCAATTAGTAGTTTAAAAAAAAAAACCAACAGGAGCTTGATACGTTGTCCTTGCTTAGAGATCAATGCTCTAGCCACATTGAACATCCCACTGCAGCACATCCTTTGGACCTGTTAAAAGTAGGATCACCTGTTTACCTCAAATACTCTTCCCAGTTCTAGTTTGCCTTGAAATAATGCCAATGGAAAATGGATTACCTGGAGGATTGCTGCCGTGTTTCCCTGAAAAATAAGACACAGTCTTGTTTTATTTTGACCGCCTAAATAAGCGCTTGGCCTTATTTTTGGGGAGGTCTTATTATTTTTGAGGTGCAGGAGGCCCCTTAACCTTGGCCCGTGGATCAGCTGATGCAGAGAGGGCCAGGAGTTCTGTCTCTGTTTCTGGCAAACTCTTACCAGCCCTAGTGTCGCTGGGCCTGCCACTCTTTTTGCAGCCTCCACTAAGAAAAGGGGCGCAAGCTACAGGACATGAAATTAATTTTGAAGGAACAAAACAGAACACTTCAACAAGGGAATAATTATGGACGCTATCAAAATAGAGAAACACCCCCACAACATGAATAAACGTGACAATACCTCCGCCTACCAGACATCTGGAAACCAGTCCTAGTCAACAAACGAGCCCTATCCACCAGCCAGGCCGTTGCAACACGAAACAACAATAGACACACAGCCAGCACCAATCAGCACCAATCTACCAAACATGATACAACCACGCAAGCAATCACTCCACTTACTGAAACAAAGCCAGCACTCCATACCCCCCCCCCCAAGATTTATAGAAAGACGGCAGCTCTGATCACACTTTACGCCCAAATCCAAGCTTGAAGTTGGCTAGTGAGACCTTGCTGAAACGTTACCAAGACAATCTCAATCTTACACAGGAAAAGACCCAAATACAACAAGACCAGCATACCTACACCCTTGAAAATCTACAAAAACAAATATCCATCCATCCATCCATCTATCTATGTCTGTCTGTCCGCGCGCACTCTCTCTCTCTCATGCACACACACACACACACACACACACACACACACACACTGTATATGGGTGTATGCATAATTTATTTATTTTGTTATGTTTATGTAGTGTATATTGGAGGTGGTGTCCCCTTGCAAGCTATATGCAACAAAATTTCATTTTAATGTATGCTGATTGGTGTATTTTCCAAGTGACGATAAAGTTACTCTAAATTCTGCTCCAGACAAAAAATGTGAATGCACAGAAGGGGGGTGGGGAGTTTCTGTATGCCCAGCCTTGTTTTCAGGTTTAACTTCATTTGCTCTCTTCTGTTTCCATTTAGGTGAGGCAGCTTAGTAAACACTTCAACATCAGAATCTTTTCTTTACAAAAGCCCAGCTCTGATTGACTAGGCATTGTAAAGGTATCATCGGAGGAAAATGTCAGCCTGCGGTCTTCAGAGGCACTGTAAATTTGGTAGCCTGTGTAAATATACTTCAACCATCACCATGGAACTAGATTTAACCTGCTTTGGATGCTTTATGGGCAAAGGACATGTAGGACCCAGAAACCAGAGAGCCCTGTTGTTCATGTCTCCTCCCCTGCTGCTTCATGCCACCTTCCAGAAATGTGCAGACAGTAAAACTACATGATCAGGAGAGGACCTCATGGAATCTTCAAAGAAAGATCATCAGGCACAAAGGCATGGACGGTGGCTTCAGAACTGTAAGATTGCCACAGAAACGTCATCGTGGCTATGCTGAGAACGAGGGGCCCAGAAATGGACCCTTGGGAACTGAAGTACATTATTGCAAACTCTCCCACATCCTAAAATCAGAGATCCAAGAGGGTTATACAAGAGGGGCTTAAAAAAAAAGAAACAATTGATTCTTCTAAAGAGCTCGGAGGTCACAACTTCATTAAGCCATGAATAGTCAGTTACATTTTTCCAAATGCCTTTTTTTTATCCTCTCCCTCCAAATTGCGGCTCATGCATGCGAAGAGAGAGTGGGGCCACAGCAAATGCTGTTATTTCAAGCATTGGGGAGGACTGAGTAACAGACATTCTTCTTGTTTATCATAGGAGAAAGTAAAGATTGTGATAAACAACATTACCATCTTATGAGATAAGGTAGGCTTGCATCAGAATTGTTTATTAGGTATGATGCATACTCTTTCCGAGTGATACTGCTTTTCTTGGGTACAATTAATGGAAAAGAAGAAGTGCAAGTGATTTTGATCCCCACGTTCGGTTTTAGAAATGGTTTGTTTCTGTTTATTATCTGGTTGGGAATCTTGAACAATTGAGTGATGGTGAAGACCCAGCACTGATTTTTCTCTTCTGTTTGTACTTTATTTGAAGAAGATTTTTTTTTGTTTATGTATGTGTGCTTAAATGAAGAGTGCATCCTAAACCCATTTATTTTTTTTTGGAAAGGTTGCACCCGGAAGAAAGGGAGCACAGAATTTTCTTTCCCTATGTAATTAATGGCAGAGGCAACTTTATGAATGGTTTGATAAGGAGGTCCACTTGTTTCATTTTCTTTTTGTGGATGACACTTTCCATTCCGTAGAAAACATTGAGTTGTGAAATTATTATTTATCTTTTCTTTTGTAAACATGAAGCATTATGTCAAAAAAACAAAATGTACGCAGTGTAAAATCCTAGAACTAATTCTTGCCTTCATTCCTACCCCTTCTTTTCTGTAAATAGTTTTATTTTTCTGATTCTCAAGTCTTACCCCAAATGCTACGTCTGGTATGGCAATGAACGAGGAAAGCCCCTATTCTCATTATTGGCAGGAAAAAGAAATTTCTAGGCATGGAGGGCAAACAATTCTGACTTTTTTTTTTTGTTTCCTTATATTCCATTGCTATGAAGCAAAACTTGAAATGGGGGTAGGGGGGCTTTTTATTCGTATCAAAGCACTGCACATGGAGTAAAACTTGGGTGTAAAGAAGAATAGAACTTGCTTGAATATTTGACGTTGCAATAGTTAGAATAAAATAAATCAGTTGTGAATCATAAGCAGCAGTAAGAAACAGGGCATGTAATTATAATCTCTTGGAACCATTTTCTGTTTTTAAGAAGGTGGTCAGTTCATAGAAGGCTCTGCCTTTACAGTTAAGCAATGAATCATTGTAGGAACATTTGGTCTTTGGTCTCTTTCTTTGGGATAATAGTGTTTGTCTTGGAAATAAAGGGGTTGTCAGATCAATGGTATAGTTTTGCATGGGCTACTGTGGCATAAGAATCCTTTAGACAGAAAGGGAGGCTATCCACAGGAGCCAATATTCTTGGGAAGCAGGGTTCCTTATACGTATGTAGGCTTAATGTAAGCTAGCAAACGATCTCATTAGATTCTGCCTAGAAGCATGCATATTATATAGGAACATCTACACTTGTGATGATCAAGAATAGTGCCATCGCAGCTTCTGGCTAACATTTGCTTTTGCATGAGCTTGCTGGCATGTTATATGAGGCAGATTTGCCTGTCTGTCTTCAATGGAAAAAAATGTGATTCTTCTTTCCTACCTATCAGGGCTTCTCAATAAGGAATTTGGTGCCTTAAATGACTCTCCTCAAGTTGAGGGAAAAGTCAGCTGTCTTTAAAAAAAAACACACATTCTTTAAGTGTCCGAGTTAAAGGAGTAGCACCTTTAAGCAGGAAAATAGATTTGTGGGTTTTTCTTTATTTTATTATTGATTTAAAACTGATTGCAAGTTCGGTGAGAGTCAAATGCACCATTGGTGGGGTTTTAAACCCCCTGTTTGGGTTCATCTCTACTGTTCTGAAAATAAAGGTACTGAGTATTGAAGTGGTGGACATTTTGTCACTTCAAGAGGTGGGTGTAACCACTGGCTTCAAGTTCTCCTTGAACCTAACCTCATCTTGCTTTCTAGATTACCTCAGTGAATGGGAGATGGCATAGAATGTGATGGGGGCAGTTGTAACCGGTTCTTCAATAGCGTGCCATTCCCCTTACATCCTTTTTTTGCCATTTCAAATAATTATTCCATTTTATGTTCCAAAAAACAGATGTTTGTTCTGCCTTGGTTGACTGTTGTCTAGGTATCTGTGCTTTGGCCCTTGAAGCAAACCTTGGAGATACAGAGGATGATTCCTGGGCAAAGCAACTCTAGGGGCCTGATGCCACGTAGCTCTTTTCCAGTCCCTCCACAGTCCAGCAAGATTCAGCTTCCGCTAGCAAAGCTGAATCCAAAACGTGGGTTGCATAGAGAAGCAGATATTGTAAGGGCTGGGCCCAGAAACCGTTTGAATAGCCCTCATATATTAGAATATAGCAGTTCAGAACTAGGCATGAACAGCAAGAAAACCTGTGGAATGCTAGCTAGCTAGAACCCTGATGATTTGTGGTTGGTGTAAGTCCAATAAAAATTATGCATTGGGGCTGTGTTCATTTTGACTTGCAGTAGTAAATCATTCAAGGGTTTAAATCTTACATAGATTGTTGACTATTCTCCTCCGTGATTTTCAGGAAAGAGTATGTTGGCTAAAAATATTTCATGAAGACTGGCATCTACCCACAGATTCAATGAAGATGAGTGTCCCCCATCCCACCCCTCCCTGTGCCATTTTTGCTTGAAACGTAATCCTAAAACATACAGTTTAATAGCGATGGTATTCCAGATCTCCCCAATCAATACCCATTGAACTTGTTTCTCAGTTCAAAAGAAAGCCAGAGTAGGTAGGAATCCATTCTCCACATTTAAGTTGACTCTGGAATGCAGGCAAGGTAAGTGCCCTTTTCAGAGTAGGTTCTGTTTGGAAGCAAGAATAAACATAAATATTAGACCAATTGGTTTTTGATTAACTCTGTGATTAACCTTTGGTGTTTTCAGAAAGCCACTGGCTGTCAAGTAAAAATATGAAATCATTAGTTCTTTGTAAGATACCATACCTGGGGAGAGGGGCAGAACATGGAAGAGATAGCTTTACTTTTTCCCGCTTTTTTTCTCCAGAAGGGGAAAATGATAACTGGGTCTCTTTCGGGGAAGAGGGTGTGTGCCTTGGTCTTCATAGGTGCTGACTGCCAGGAACCGTTTCCTACCCTTCTTGGGCAAGGCAACTTCTGGCTTGTATTCTTTGAAGCATTAGGTCCAGCAGATTCTGGGCAGCACAAGCTGTGTCAAAGCAAAACTGACTGTACAGATTACTATTGTTGCTAGTGGGGGGAAAAATACTTTCGATAAGAAACTATATAATGTCATTGTGGGTTGCTCCGCAGTCTGTCACCTTTCATCAAGATTCATGTCTGTCTTAATGTATTGTGGGAGATTGACAGTCTGGCAATGGATTTGAATTCTGATCCATTAAATGCTATTATTACTGATAAATATTTATTGTATTTAAAAAAAACTTCAAAAAGCCTATTATGACATAAAACTTCAATAAATTTTTTCCAAGCTTTTTAATATCTCATCTTCTTGGGTGCTTGTTTCATTCCGGAAATGAAAGTTTTGGAGGGCTGTCATGTATCAAATCTTGAGTTGTGTCTGTTAAAAACAAGTACTAGACACAAGAGGGTCATAACAGAGTTTTCCTGGGCCAGGGCCCGCCAGATTTGGACAGTGAGGAGGTTGGAGAGGAACATGGACCAGTCCTGGAGTCTGGAGAAGGCTCTGATGAGGGCTCTGTGTTGGAGTTGGGGGGGGGGGCAGGGCTGTCTGAGAGTTATCGGCTGCCTTCAGAGTCAGAAATCATTGAAGCAGACGAACAGCTGGAGCCTGTTCCCAGTGTGCGCATGCGCAGAGTTGCCAGGCGAAGGGAACAAGGGTCAAATTGGGAGTAAGGCAACAGGTAGATGGTGAATAGCCACCCCCCATAGGGAATAAAAGGGGAGTGAAAGAGGAGTGGAGTTTGCAGGAGACAATTAGTTCGCTTACCGTATCTTTCGAAGTATAAGACGCACCAAAGTTTTGAAGAGGTAAATTTAAAAAAAAGTAGGTAGGTAGATAGAGGGATAGAGAGGAAGAGAAAGAGAGAGAAATGCAGTAGGTAGGTAGGGACAGAGAGAGAGAGTAGGTAGGTAGGTAGGTAGGTAGGTAGGTAGGTAGGTAGGTAGGTGGGTAGGTAGATAAAGGGATAGAGAGGAATAGAAGGAGAGAAATACAGTAGGTAGGTAGGGAGAGGGATAGAGAGAAATAGAGATAGAGAGAAATACAGTAGACAGGGAGAGAGAGAGAGTAGGTAGTTAGATAAAGGGATAGAGAGAGAAATACAGTAGGTAGGTAGGGAGAGAGTGTGCGTAGGTAGGTAGCTAGGTAATGGGGTAGAGAGAAATAGAGATAGAGAGAAATACAGTAGATAGGTGTTTCTGCTGGCACAGCACTTGATCAATGTAATTCTCATCAATCAATTAAAGAGCTTTCCAAAAGGAAAAAAAAAGTTTTTGCACTCTGCAAACCTCATAAAAACGGGCCCATTTTTTTCCCCCCAAAAAAGGCATGAATAGCCTTTGGGGGGGGGGGGGCTTGCAGAGTGCTCCCGGGGGGAGTGGGAGGGCCAAAAATGAGCAAAAGCCCATTTTTCGTGAAAATGGGCCCATTTTGTGTCAAATAAATTGCATGGATGGCCTTATGGAGGCTTATATAGAGTGCTGCTGGAGTTTCTGAAAGCCTCTATAAGGATATGCACTACCATTTTGGTGAAGGGGCGGGGCTTCAGGAGGCAAAAAAATGCTGTATTCGGTGTATAAGATGAATCCAGATTTTCAGCCTCTTTTTTGAGGAAAAAAGGTGAGTCTTATACTCCGAGAAATACAGTAATTGGTTCGTGACTCTCCATGTCTCCTTGCCAAGTTTTGAAGATATCGACATGGCAGCTCTCCAAGGCAGATAAGGTCTATGACTGTAAGTTCACCCTTGAAAGACTTTGCTGGATGTGAATAAGAGGAATTCACAATAACATAATAAAAAGCAGTTTTTATTGGGACAAGGAGTCTGCTTCATTTTTTGGGGAAGCCTAGGTAAGAATAGCGAGAGTATTAAAATGTGTGGAAGTGAAAAATAAATGCTGATACAATACTTTTTCTCCTAACTGGAAAGCTACAGGTTCTTTCCAAAGGTTGCCGGGAAGAGGTGGAAGAGAGGGATTTGACTTTCAGGAGGCCAAGGAACAGAAAGGAATTTCACAGAATCATAGAATCATGTGACTGAAAAGACCTTGGAGGTCTTCTAGTCCAACCCTCTATTCAAGGCACGAGTTCTTATACCATCCCAAACAAATGGTTGTCCAATTTATTTGGAGCAGAACTTGGAGCGGGGAAAAACAATGCCTATCCTAGCAACGATATAAATATTAGTCTGAAAAGAGACAAGGATTAAATATGACGCAATTACAAATGCTGTGGTTGCCTGAATCCAGAGCATTACCATTGTTTAATAAATAGGAAGCCTGGTTCTCTGCAGATATTTTGGACTTCAGTTTCCATCAGGCCTAGACATGGAACAATCAAGGCATTGGGGAGTTGCCCAAAATATCTAGCAGGCACCAGGTTGTCTGTCTCTGATATTAGATGATGTGAATAGGTTTGTTCTTAAGATGACTGGAAGGATCATGCTCCAAGGATTTAATTCCCCAATTCATTGATGCAGAATAGCCCAGTGTGGAAGTGCATTTTCAACAGCTCTCAGCAGGTCTTTCCATTTGGGGTAATAATAACAGAAAGGCCTCCTTTTCCAAGTCCATACTTTTCCACAAAAGAACTTGCACTGGACATGAAGAATTGAGTTCCAGTCCCAAATGGCTGGTTTTCGTTCTCCAATTCAGTGGTCCACAATGCAACTGGACACGTAGCTGACACCAATAACCAATTCTAGAGGATGCTTCAAGATGGCTGCTTGTTGTGGTTTTAACCTGCTAGTTTTCCTGGGTTATTCTGTGTGAGAAAAGGAGAGGTAGAAATGAACAATTAAAGGAGACCAATGCCAGACAGTGGCAACAACTGAAAACAATCTCATAACTGTTTATCTCGGTGTCAAATTCAAGGCCCACAGGCCAGATCCAGCCCACAAGATGCATAGTTTTGGCCTGTGGGGCTGCCCTGGGAACAGCGAAAGACCGGCCTGTGATGCCTCTGCCAGAGAAAATGGAGATTGGAAGGACCCCACGCAGCTCTCCCAAGCTCACTGGCAGAGGGTTGCAAGAGGCCATTACAGCTGAAACGGAGGTTGGGAGCCCATTTTCACTGACGGAGCGCTCAAGCCACCCCAGGCACCCCCAACATGAGTGACAATGAACTGGCCACACCCATCCTGGCCACACACACACACACACCCCGGAGGTCAAACACAACCCTGATGCGGCCCTCAAATTGAGTTTGACACCTCTGGTATATCTGAACACATGCATGCCAAGATGCTGAAATGGGAATTGGGTTATCCTTGGTTTGACTCTTAACATAGACTCATGCAATGCAATTAAATCTAAGTTTTAGTTAACAAAATGCCTCTGTTTGCCTCCAAATCATGTGATGGCCTGGCTCATAAAACATACTAACACAATAGAGCATTTGTGCGGTAGTTGAATTAAGTAATGCAAGCTTTGTTAGCTGATGAAAAGTTGCTGATCCAGCAGCATAAAAAAAAATTTTGAGTTCCCAACCTTGGCTACATGGGCCTCATCCTCACTGCAAAACACATTTCTCCAGTTCCATTGCTACTCGTCGTTGATTATTTAGTGTTTTTGAGATGAAGAAAGCTGTAATTCAGTTGTAAAATCTCTGTTTTGCATGAAGAAAGTCCACAATTTTATCTTCAATCTTTCCAGGTAGAGGAGGGAAAGACTAGTTGGGAAACTGCTGCCAGTTAATATAGACCAGTGGTCCCCAACCTTTTTATCGCCGCGGACCAGTCAGCCTTTGATAATTTTACCGTGGCCCGCTGAGCGCGCGCAGGGGTGGGCAGGCATTGTTTTAAATCCACCTTCCCAATTCAACACCTGAATCATATCCCACCTTCCATTTTGTATGTAGATTTTAAGGAATAAACAGCTGAATTAATCAAGGTCAAAGATAAAAAGAGCAAGGGCAAAATTAAATAAGCCAGAGGATAGCAATGTAAAAAGAATACAGTATTAAGGAGAGAAAGGAGAAGAAAAAACCTCGCTTCTGCTGAGGTCAGGGAAATGTTTGATACTGATCTGGCTGGGTAAGAGTCCAAGAGTCCATATCGCCAATAACTACGCGTGGGGGGAAAGGAAATGTGTTTTGTGAGGAAGAGAAAGAGCGCGCTTCACCGATGCCGGTTGGCGAAATTTTGGAAGAGAGGCAAGAGACTTCAGGCACCGAGCCCCCACCCCTGGCTGCGGCAACTGGAGCGGGCGGGAGGCAGGGAAGGGGTGGGCAAGACCGCCGCTTTTCCACCGTGCGCTGCAATAGCGGCAGCGGCGGCCTGAATCTGGCGACTGCCCCTCACCACCTCAGGCAGCGCTCATACCCTCCCCTTTCCTGCGCTACCGTTAGACTCCTCTCAGCCCCCCACCCACGCCCGCGGAGGGCGCACGCGCGCCAAAATCGCGCACCCCCATCTCCCCTCAAAAGACCCCCCCTGCCCTCGGCTGCCCGATGTTCTCTCTCTTTCTCTACCTCTCCCGCCGTTCCTTCTCACAAGCCAAGGCCGGGCGGGGAAGCGAGAAAAAGAAGAGAGCGGCCTCCAAGGGCTCCGCTTCCAGCGCATGGTCCGCCCCCTCCTCGCCTCGCTTCCAGGCGAGCCGACTGAGGCGAGAAAGGAGAAAGAGGCGGAGGCGTTCACTGAGGGGACGGCTGACTCGGGGAGGGGGCGGAGGTGGTGTAGTAGCGGGGGATTCTTCCTCCTCGCCTCACTTGCTCCTGTGCTTCCGCGCAACTCCCCCCCTCCGGCGACGGCGCTGCATGAGTGAAGAGTCGGCCGTTGCATGGCCCCCGGCCGCTGCGCGGCCCGGTGCCAGGTACTCCACGGCCCGGCACCGGTCCGCGGACCGGGGGTTGGGGACCACTGATATAGACAATACAGATAGTCCTCGGCTTACGACCACAATTGAGCCCAAAATTTCTGCCGTTGGGTGAGGATTTGTTGAGTTTTGCTCCATTTTATGGCATTTCTTGCCAGGAGTTAAGTGAACCACTATAGTGATAAATTAGTAATCTGGTTGTTAAATGAATTTGGCTTCCCCATTGACTTTGCTTACCAGAAGGTTGCAAAAGTGAAGCACCTGACCCAAGGACGCTACAACGGCCATAAGAATGAACCAGTTGCCAAGCATCTGAATGTTGATCACATGATCATGGGGATGCTGCAATGGTCATAACTATGAAAAACAGTCATAAGTCCCTCTTTTCAGTGCCGTTGTAACTTCACTAAATGAACTGCTGTAAGTCAACAACTACCGGTATGGTGCTAGGTGGCAAGATGAGCAACTTCGCAGGACAGCTGAGATCGCCAAAAATGTTAGTCTATTCTTGGAGCTGTTGATTGTATTCCTGACACAGACATTTAAGAATGAAGCACCCATGCAAGAAGAATGTGCGGGTGTGTTGTGCATGCTCTATAGCACGGGTGCCAAACTCAAGACCCGCAGGCCAGATGTGGCTTAGATCTGGCCCTGGGGCCACTCTAGAAACAGTGAAGGACCAGCCCACCGTGCCTTTGCCAGCAAAAACGGAGGGCTGCGCACAGCCTTCCTGGGCTCCATTTTCAGCTGTGATGGCCTCCTGCAGCCCTCTGCAGGATGTTGACCTGACAATGCCCATCCTGGCCATGCCCCCTCAGCCTCCTGAAGGCCCTGATGAGGCCCTCAATGAAATCGAGTTTGACACTCCTGCTCTATAGAGCGATTACATATCCTGCCTCCCACCTCCTTTTCTCCGCAAATTCTGATTCCACCCAGTGCCACTACAGCATTTTCTGTAGATAGCTTTAAGCAGATACCATCACTCACCATCTGAAATGTCCAGCAAATCTTCCATTTCTTGCTGGATGCGCAGAAGGAGAATCTCCTGCAATAGCTCCTCCCGCAGGCTCTTTGGCGCGATGCCCATGCGCTCCAGGGTTTCCTCGGAGAGGCGCAAGAGAGCTTTGCCAGAGATGGCATGGCTATTGGCTGCCTCCAGCAGTGGGCTGCCTGGAGTTCCCAAGGTTTTTCCTCTTAGCCAGGCACACACTTCGGCTGCTGTCCACTGTGCCACCGGCCGCCTTGCTTCCTCCTCCTTTGAACCCTGTAAGGAGCCAAGCTGATATTTTCATTGATTTATTTTACCTTTTGTGCATCACATCAACTCTCAACAGTATACACTGAGTGCTCAACTTACAACCAGTGGTGGGTTCCTACCGGTTTGGACCGGTTCTGCCGAGCCGGTAGTGGTTTGGTGGCCTGGGTCACTGGAACTGGCAGTGACCCAGGCCTGCCATGCCCCTGAACTGGTTCTCCTTTGTTTTTTGCTTCTGCGCATGTGCAGAGCAATTTTTATTGCACTGCGCATGTGTGCATCATGCATTAAGCATGCATGCCCATGTAGCACTTATCAAGTGCGTGTGCAGCTCACATCAAGGGTGCATGCGCTTGGTGCAGCCATGAGCAAATTGGCAGTAGCGACTGCCAGAACCCACCCCTGCTTGGACTTACAATGGCACTGAAAAAAGTGACTTACAACTGGTCCTCGCACTTAGGACCGTCGCAGCATCTTCACGGTCATGCAATCAGAAGCCAGACATTAGGCAATGGGCATTTATTTACAGCAGTTGCCAATCCTGAGGTCATGATATGTATTGTATATTAAATGGATCGGATGGCCATTTGCAACCTCAGCTGGCTTCTGACGAGCAACATTAGCAGGGAAATCCAGATTTGATATGACCATGTGTTCCTCTTAACCACAGCAATGGCCCACTTAGCAGCCATGGCAAAACAAAACAAAAGATCATAAAATGGAGAGTGACTCACTTAACAACTGACTTGCTCAGCAACAGAAATTCTGGATCCAACTGTACTAAGTCGAGGACTGATCGCAATGAAAGGAAGTTTTGCTTTTTGAATCTCAATCACTTTCTTAATTCTGTGCCAATAACAGAAATATAACGAATGGAGCTATGTTGATTAAACAAACAGGATATTTCTTTTTCCTGTTTATTCAGTACATTTGCAAATTGGACTTCAGTGGAAGGTTCTCAGGGCAGCAATATATGCTTAAGAACAAAAGCAAATGCAGAAAAAGTATTGAATTGCACTCCACCCTCCCACAAAATAAGCAGACAATATTCTACACCGGAACCACAATGTACCTCCAAAGAAAGAGTTTACTGTAATAATAATGTCAAATTATATAGACCACCAGAAGACAGGTATAACATTATTATTACTGGAATATGAAGTAGCAATATGTTATTCTATGGCACGGGTGTCAAACTCGCAGTGTCATGTTGCTGTCACATGACGTATTGCAACGTTTTCCACATTGGCGGAGCTGGTGTGGGCGTGGCCTGCATGTGACACATCCGGCCCACAGGCCGTCAGTTTGACACCCCTGTTCTAATGCTTAAGGGAAGATAGACTCTATGCAGGTAGTCCTCAACTTATGACCCTTCATTTATGACAGTTCAAACTTACAATAGCCTTGAAAAAAGTGACTTAAGACTTGTCTTAATAGGTTTAGCCAATTTGATTTAAGTATGTTGAAGGAACACAGTGTAAAAGTTAAATTAATCCAATACAATGAGAGATTAGGCAAATAAATGCTTTAACTTGACACCAGTTGTATAAAGATATTTTAAACTGAAGTATCATCAACTAAGAACCCCAGAAAATTTGTTTTCTGCAAAATTCTACACTAACTGAAGCTTCCAGGTAGTTCTGGAGAATGATATCAATAATCTGTTACCAGAACATAGTAACTGTGACTAGGTTACTTCTGCCCCAAAACCTTTGGCTAACACCACCCAGAATCACTGAGAAAATATGAGAAATAAATAAATAAATAACTGAATGATGTCATTAAGATGTCTGAAAATGTTGGTTCAGCAAACATTCTCAAGCTGAATACTCTCCTTTGGGGAGTATAACAAGCCAGAACTGGTTGGACAATCATATCTTGATCCAAGTAGTTGGAGCACTCAATGTATTGGAGCACTCAACCACTTAGAGCAGAGGTCTTCAAACTTGGCAACTTTAAGACTTGACAACTTCAATTCCCAGAATTCTCCAGCCAGCTGGCTGGAGAATTCTGGGAGTTGAAGTCCACAAGTCTTAAAGTTGCCAAGTTTGGGGACCCATTGACTTAGAAGTAATAGAGAGAGAGGGAGCAGGGAGAAGATGGCATTCAAGCTCAGATTTCCCATCCCTATTGTTACTTTCTAAAATGCATTCTTCAGGTCAAGAGAGGAAAACCTTATTGCTCTGGATTCCAATCTTCTAAACTAGTTTGGCTAGTTGCCAAGGTTGATAGCATCAAAGCTGCTCCTGGGAGATCAAAGGAATTCTCACTATCTTTAAACTAAAGTCCTCTATCAGGTTGATCAAGGTTATTCTCATGCCATAACCGGTTGCAAAGCAAAGCTTGCACTCAATCTAAACTTATTTAATACGGCCTAGTATTCAACCACTATTGCCTTCCACCAGTTTTGCTCAAAAAAGGACAAATTTGTGACCAATTTGTTAAGAAATCTTCTAGATTCAGCAGATTTCACAGTAGTGTGAAATCCTGGACAATAAAGAATACAATCAATATCATGTAAACTCTAAACCAGTGATGGCAAAACTTTTTCTTATTGTATGCCAAAATTGTGCGTGCACATGCTATCACGCATGCGCGCACATGTGCATGTGTGTCTACACCAATTCAATCCTTCCCACCCACCTGTGTATGCGCGCATGGCCCCTCCCCAGGCTCCGGAGGCTTTCCTGAAAGCTGGGGAGAGTAAAAACAGCCACAACAAGCCAACAGGAAGTTTGGGAACAAACTTCCGTTTGGCACGTTGGGCCTATTTTTCACCCTCCCCAACCTCCGGAGGCTTTATTCAAGCCCGGGGAGGGCGAAAATGGCCTCGCCTGGCCCTCCAGAAGGCTGAAAATCAACTGGCTGGCCCGCACATGTGCACCAGAACTGACTTCTGGCATGCCAGCAAATATGGCTCTGCGTGCCACCTGTGGCACATGTGCCTTAGGTTCATCATCATGGGTCTAAACTAGCAGAAGTTTCTGGCAAACAGCAGCATATGCCATTCAGTTGTAATATTTCCACAGGTTTTCTTTCTGCCCCTCAAGGGAGAATGGAGTAACAAAAATTATGATTCATTATGTACTAGTAGAAATTATGGAAGAGCTTAGAAGGATTCCATGGTTTACTAACACAGCGTCTGTTCTGTGTATAGAGCTGACCAGATTCAATATGTGTCATCTTCTGTCTGAGATATTCAATTGATAAAGAGGGTGGAGAGGATCCTTTTCCACCAGAGTCCCTGCAATACAATGCCAGGTGGTTTAGTTTTGCCTGACATGAAGCGGCCTCTTTTCCATAATTGATCTGAGGGCACCTCCATTACTGCTTATTCTGATTAAGGGCTTTTGCGGCGCTTTGGATTCGTTCTCCAAATGGTGCCTCAGGACATCCAGCAGCAATCGGTTTGTTGCAAGGCGTGCTACGTTCACACATTCCTGCATTCTTAAAAGCATGTTTTGGAGATTGCCTGCAAAGCACTCTACAGCACCGTACTATGCACAATTTAAGATGGTCTTAGAACTGGATTAATGGATAAGCGCATTTTGGCAAGAATAAATGCAATGTAAATGGTTTGCCATTGTTTTGCTCTAGAACAGGGGTGTCAAACTCGATTTCATTGAGGGCCGCATCAGGCTTGTGTTTGACTATGGAGGTAAAGTAGAATAAAATATGGATTAAAAATATAAGAATGAAGACGTGGCATAAAAGGGACAGTTAGAAGTTTGCTCAAAGGAAATGTCATCAGCCTCTAACCACAAGATATTCTAGCCAACGTCCCTATGTCAAAAGTCCAAACCACAAGGTTCAGATAAAGTTTGTTAATGACACGTGGTCCATACCTGTAACAAAAGGAGAAGTAAGACCCTCATCTACTTATAAGGCTTTTCCCCCAAAATAACCAATAAGGAATGAGCTAAGTATTTCCGTGTTGCAATGCTTTTGAGAATGTATAAAAACGCGTGCTTTGATGATGGAGGTTGTTCAGAATTTGCAATGTTAGCCATTTTGCTAACTTTCTGAACCTGGCTGCCAAATAAACTTTTCCTGTAGGCTGAGAAGTCTAAAGCCTGTCATTTTCTGCAACATAGGGGGGTGGGGGTGGCTAGGGGGCAATAGCAATAGCAGTTAGACTTATATACCGCTTCATAGGGCTTTCAGCCCTCTCTAAGCGGTTTACAGAGTCAGCATATCGCCCCCACAGTCTGGGTCCTCATTTCACCCACCTCGGAAGGATGGAAGGCTGAGTCAACCCTGTGTCGGTGAGATTTGAACAGCCGAACTGCTGAACTGCAGTCAGCTGAAGCAGCCTGCAGTGCTGCATTTAACCACTGCACCACCTCGACTCTGGCGTCGCCAGCTTGATGTCACTCATGTAGAGGGGCACTTGTGGCGTCCCAAGCGCTCTGCCAGCGAAAACGGGCTCCCTAGCTCTGTTTTCGGCCACGATGGCCTCCTGCAGCCCTCTGCCAGAAAAAACGGAGGAATCTGGGAGGGATGTGAGCTCCGTTTTTGCCGGCAGAGGCACCGTAGGACGGTCCACTGTTTCCATGGCGACTCCGCGGGCCAGATCTAAGCACCCTCTTGGGCAGATCCAGCCTGCAGGCTTTGAGTTTGACACCCCTGCTCAAGAACATAAAAGTTACAGAATCTGCACTTTGCACTCTGCATAAGGATGAAACATTTATGGCAGATTGCTGGAGCCAGAGGAAGGAAAGGAGCCAGAGTCCAAAGTGCTTAGTTAATATCCAGGAAGGGGACTGGCTCACCTTCTCTAAGCCTGCAGACTCTGCTTGTGATTCCTCCATGCCGTTCAAGTTTCCCAATCCCCTCTTAGCATTGCTCTCCATCGGGATCATGAGCTGAAGGAAGCGAGAACACAAGGCCCTGAAGCAGGTGGACAATATACTGTTGACAAAGCAGAAAAAATCATTTTAAGGAAAGGATCCTGGAGTCCTCTGATACACATTACAAGTAGTTTTGGGTTTGGCTCATTGTGCAAAAGGCTGCCAGCCAGTGAGTTAATATAAAGGCTTGTCATCAACAGAGCTCAAAAGTCACTCTTCTTTCCAAAAACCGGAATCCCGTAACCAACCCTCACTTCTGTAAAACAAGATCAACAACCCAACGTAACATATTGACATTGAAATGGGAGAGGTTTAGGGCCAGGTTCTGCAGGGTTAAAGCCTCCTCCTGTCTTACACCTTATTCAGCAAGGGCTATGTTCCTCCCTGCCCTTTTGTGTGTTTTACCTCATGTCATGTCAGGTAACATAAGGCCTTGGGGGGCCTTTGCACAGGTTGATTTTGTACACTATTTGCACCCTTTCCTCAATAAGGAGACCCTTCGGACAATCACTCATGCCCTGGTCACCTCGTAACTGGATGATTGCAATGTGTTGTACATGAAGGTGTCCTTGAAGACTATCCAGAAGCTACATCTGGCTTGGAATGCAACAGGTGCAGGCAGTAACAGGCACCTCTCGGTGTGCATATGTGTTACCGCTATTATGTAAGCTAAACTGGCTGTCAGTTGGCTTCTGAGAGTCAGTTAAGGTGCTGATTATTGCCTATAAAGCTTGGTATGGCATAGGGCCTGAATATCTGGGAGGCTGCTTATTTCCAATAGTTTCTGCCCAGCCAGTATCTTCCAATAGAGTGGAAGTTTCCCTCTTGTTGTTGTTAGTTGCAAAGTTGTGTCTGACCCATCGACCAGAGGTGGGTTCCTACCGGTTCGGACCGGTTTGGCTGAGTAGGTAGTAACTTGGCCTGCCACCTCCAAACCGGTTCTATCGGCAGTGCCATAGGTGCCGCCATCTTGTTTTTTGCTTTTGCGCATGCGCAGAAGCTATTTTTTCATACTGTGCAAGCACATAGCATTCATCAAATGTGCATAGCTGCATCAAATGTGTATCGTGTGCATCAAACGTGCATAGCGTGCATCAAGCGCACGCACATCAAGTCACGAGCATCATGTTTCTGAACAAACTGGCACTAGTACCAGCTGGAACCCACCTCTGATCACAACCCCATGGACAACGTTCCTCCAGACCTTCTTGTCCTCTACCATCCTCTGGAGTCCATTTAAGCTAACGCCGACTGTTTCAGTGACTCCATCCAGGTACCTCATTCTCTGTCGTCCCATTCTTCTTTTGGTTTGGACACATTTGCCGTATGGACAATAGCCGATTACCTTACCGATCGATTAACTCACTGCGACCGGATGGGTGGAAAATCGCACGAAATGCCCCAAAGAAAACGTGGATATCCCAAGTGGCTCACGATCTTCAACCACTCCATTTCTCGATAACCGATGCCCAACAAGCCGCCCTAAATCGGAATCAATGGCGTGCTGTAATCCGTGACGTCCTGCCCCTGGCCTTCACAAAGCAACGGTCACTGCCTTATGGACATTGACATTTACGAAGATTAAGTCCAAGTAAGTCCATTCTTCTTTTGCCCTCAATCTTTTGCTCTCAAGAGCATTAGGCTCTTCTCCAGTGAGTCCAGTGAGTTTCCCTCTATTAAACATTATCTTCTCATGGGACCAAGAAAGCACACCTTCTCTGTTGTGGCCTCCAATCTGTGGAACAGCATCCCCTCCAGAGATAAAAATGGTACGTAGCTCCGAGGATTCTGAAAACCTTTGAAAACCTGGCTTTGATCTCAGGCTATGACTGAAGTTTACGGTTTGTTTAAGATGCCATTATTTGTTTGTCTTTGCTGTTCATAGATAGTTTAGTTTGGGCTGTCTCTGAAATTCAACATTTTTAGTTGTTTTTATGTTTCCCCTAGTTTTGTACACTGCCCAGAGTTCACTGGAATTGGGTGGACAATAAATAAACAATATAATTCACACTTGATTTCTATCTGGTACTTGGAGAAATCTTAGCCATTTTGATAAACATGTACTTCTGAGGTTTTTTTTTTGACTAGGAAGACATTGCCTAGCCTAGGAGAAAAAGCTACACAATGAAAAATATGCCCACTGGGCTCACACGAAACCAAATCCTCACTTTCCAAAAGGCATCTTTTTATATAATGTTCACCTTTCTTCAACATCTTGCCTAATTGCTTTGGCAACATCTTACAAAAGCTTACCTGAGAAACTCTTTCAACCAGGCTACCCTATAAGAAATGTGCACTGAAGGCAGAAAGACTGATATAATCATGAGAATCTGTGGTTACTTGCTTGCACACAGCCGGACTGACTGGCTGCTAAATTTCTTTCAAAGTGTGAGATTTAGAGAAATGGAAGCAAAATGACTCAACATAAAACTTCAGGAATCTCACCATCTGTCAGATGTTCCTTACAAAGTCCTACACACCCACACCCACACACATGGGGTAGCCTATTCCCCCAATCTAGTCCTTTCTGATAAATGAGCCACAAGCTCTAACATCCCCAACTAGCTTAGTGAATAACTTAGAGCAATGTTTTTGAAACTTGGCCACTTTAAGATGCGTGGATTTCAACTCCCAGAATTCTTCTTCCTCCTTTCAAGTTCAACTTGTATATTTGTAACAAACACATGATTAAGCACTGCAAGCCTTTGATGACCTTCTTCCAAAGGAAATAACAAAGTGAAGTCCAGAGAAAGAAGTAAACTCTGGCTAAATATTGCACTTCTGAAATGTCACAGCTAGTTTTGTTTTAGTTTTGTTCTCTTTTGTTTTGATAGCCGGCCATGCTTATTTACCCTTTAGCGATCAAGGTATTGCCTTGTGATATCTTCTACTGCTAAAACATCCCACTTACAGAATGTCAACCCTCGTGAGGTGAAACAATCATGCCCAATGTGATTGTGGACAATTTGGGATAAATATTCATGAGAATCTGTCTGCACCGGAAAAATCTGCCACTCCAGATTGATGCCTGGGTCCCTGCAAGGCCCTCCACGCATCAACACCCAATATACAGCAGATTGCATTCCCGACCCTCTTTCCAAAAAGTTGGTTTTGCAGCAAAAAGCAAACCCCTTAAACGTGAGTTACACATTCACTTCCAGGCTGTGGTGAAATGGAGAGAACACCATTTCAAGCCCTCCCTGTAGTTCAGAGTTGATAAGGAGCGTAAACGCCTGCATGTTCAAGGAGAGAGATGCACTTACCGATGTTGTAGAAGTGGAATTAAATATTCCTAGGCTCACCGATGCCGTGGACCCATGCCAGGAATTGAATCTTGTCCACTGGGAAGAACTAGAATGGCCTTGAAGACAATCACAGTTTTTGTCCCTCAGCTTCAGCCTGGCTCAGTGGTAGAGTAGTTCCTCGCCTTTGTGCTAATCTCCAAACATACCTGGAGATTTTTCTCAGCTCCTTACCCTCCCCTTCCCCAGTCTCCTCCTTTTCTGATTTCAAATCCAGGCAGGAGAGCCCTTGTTTTTCCTGACTTGCAGCCACACAATCAAACAGGCACGTTCATGTCCAGGTGTCTGCAGGAGCCGTCTGGGGAAAAAAATCCCTCTTCTTTGCTTTAGGAATCTAATCTGAAGCACCCTCTTTTCACTCATGCGCAACCTGCATGCATATATACACCCATCCATGTTTGCTTTAACTTTGAGGCAATTTACAATTTGATTGATCCTGCTTCCTGTTTCACGCCAAGAATGGTTCCTTTCTATGTGGATCTTATTTGCAAAACATATTAAACCAGAAGTACCGTAGTTATGCCTTGGAGACACCCACATTCAGACCATAGATTAAGTTTCAAAATATATGGGTATACCATACATCCAAACCCTATGTGATGTCTCAACCTGCCCTAGGGTGAATCAATGGTTCATCTTCTGCTTTGGGATTGGTGTATCTGTCATTGTGAAATGAGATCTGAAGGGAAATAATGAATCACAATCTTCTTCCCTTTCCCCCTCCATCCCCTGGGGGAATGGGGAGGGAGGGTGCAGCTGAACCTCTTCTACGCAACATAAGCCTATTAACCCCATCTGTCCTACTCAGCAGATTTGCAAGGAAAGAAAGAGAATAAGTAAACCTCATTAAGCCTTATTTATCCCCTTCCGCAGGAGGGCTCGGTTCTCAGATTTACTCCCATGACTGGGCTTTGGAGGTGGCTTGGTACAAAACCAGCCAATTCCATTGGCACAAACATTCTAGAGCCATGATGGCAAACCTATGGCACGCGTGGCACAGGTGGCACACAGAGCCTTCTCCGTGGGCACGCACGCCATCACCAGCTGGTCTTCTGGCTTGTGGCTTGCACATTCGCACCCTCCAGCTGGTCTTCACGGGCGCTGGAGCACCAGAAAATGGACAAAAAACAGGCTGTTTTTCAGGCTGTTTTCTGGGCCATTTTGGGGGGCTGCTTTCAAGAGATTTTCAGGTTGTTTTTCAGGCCAAAAAACAGGCATGTGTGTGCCGGCCAGCTGTTTGGGTTTCCGGTGCTCCAGCACACGCACATGTATGCACATGCACGCACATGCACGCACATGCACGCACATGCACGCACATGGACGTGTGTTCTGATTTGGGCATTTGGTGCCAAAAGGTTTGCCATCACTGTTCTAGAGGAAATCAAATTTGGCTCAAGAGAAGTTTATGATGTGAACTACAAGTGGTCCTCGACTTACGATTTGTTTAATGACTGTTCAAAGTTACAATGGCCCTGAGAAAAAGGGACTTATGACCGGTTTTCTTACACTTATGACTGTTGCAGCATTCCCGTGGTCAAAATTCAAACACTTGGCAATTGGCATGTACTTATGACAGTTGCACTGTCCCAGGGTCGTGTGACCACCATCTATAACCTTTCCAACCAGCTTCTGACAAGCAAAGTCAATGGGGGAAGCCAGATTTGCTTAATAAACCAGCAATTGGCTTAACAACTGCAGCAAGAAAGGTCATAAAATGGGGCAAAACTTACTTAACAACTGTCTTGCTTAGCAATGGAAATTTTGGGCTCAATTGTGGTCATAAGTCTAGGACTACCTTTATCTGATAGTGGAACAAACAATTTTGAGGGATGGTAGGGTTTTATTCCTGAAAGTATTCACCAAATTTCCTCACTACTAATTTATATTGTTTTATACCAGCTGAACTCCAGATTTCTTTCTCACTGTTAGGTAAAGATAAAGGTTCCCCTTGCACATATGTGCTACTCACTCCCGACTATAGAGGACAGTGCTCATCTCCGTTTCAAAGACGAAGAGCCAGCGCTGTCCGAAGACATCTCTGTGGTCATGTGGCCGGCATGACTAAATGCCAAAGGCGCACAGAACGCTGTTACCTTCCTACCAAAGGTGGACCCTATTTTTCTACTTGCATTTTTACGTCCTTTCGAACTGCTAGATTGGCAGAAGCTGGGACAAGTAATGGGAGCTCACTCCGTTACAGGGCGCTAGGGATTCGAACCGCCGAACTGCCGACCTTTCTGATCGACAAGCTCAGTGTCTTAGCCACTGAGCCACCACGTCCCATATTCTCACCCTTACATTTTGCAATGCTTTGATAAGAGCCAGGCACCAAATCCTTGGTAAAGGATATAAAATAAATAGAGTTGCTAAGGCTTTTTATGCTTTACTCAGGGAGGGTGCAGAAGTCTTGCTGCCATGCCAGATTGCCTACTCCCTAATTTTTTGTTTTGTTTTGTTAATGTTAATCCCTGGATATTGTAATTAATCCTACTTATTGAGCAGATGCACTTATGCAATGGCTGTGGCTGAGTGAGCTTCAAAAGTGGAGTTTTTGAAATACGTTATAAAGTAATAAAGGCAGGATAAAAATCTAATAATTTTTTTAAAAAATGCTGGCTGGGAAGAATCAAATGCAAATACTTCTACACTATGGACACCAGGAGTCGCTGCAGATGCCTTTTAGATGAGGGAACTCTACAGAAACATTTATGCAGTTTATCTATATCTGGAAGGGTACATATCAGGCAGTTAAAAGCCTCTCCGTATCATGTTGCTAAAAAAACTATGCTCGTTATGGTGAACCTATGGCATGCATGCCAGAAGTGGCACGCAGAGCCATCTCTCTAGGCATGCCAGCAGTTGCCTATTGCTCTTTTAGGTTATAGTGCGAACATGCATGCCAGCAGCTGGTCTTCCCAAAGACCATGTGATTATGCATGCCGGGGAACTGTTCTTCTGGTTTCCAGCGCTCCTGCACATGCGCACTAGAAGCTGCTCTTCCGGTTTCTGGTGCTCCCATGTGCACGCTCTAGTTTCAGCACTTAGTGTCAAAAGGTTTCGCCAACTATGCCAGCTATTCAAACCTAGCTTGGCTAAATCATCCACTTGGAAGATATCTCAGTGCTGCCCTGTTCTTATCAATTTTCCATCCCATGTAATCAGCATGTATAACCCCATAGTTTGAATCTCCTAAGCCAGTGTTTCCAACCTTAACAACTTCATATGAAGAAGTCCCCAATCAGCTATGTTGGGAGATGAAGTCCACATACATATCTTAAAGTTGCTAAGGTTGGGAAACACTAGTTTACCCCTTGTTTTCTTTGCCATTTCAGGGAAGGCTACCATATTTTTCAGAGTATAAGATGCACCTTTTCCCCGCCTAAAAGAACATGGAAATGTTGGTGCATCTTATACACCAAATACATCCATTTTTGGCCTCCTAAAGCCCCGCCCTGTACTCCAGTTTTGCGAAAAACGGGCTGTTTTTTTTGCAAAAACAGGGTTTTTTGCCTTCCCTCAGCCCCCAGCAGCATTCTGCAGGCTTCAGCAGGGCTGGGGCAAGACAAAAACGCCCCCGTTTTTGCCTTGCCTCAGCCCTGCTGAAGCATGCAGTGCTGCTAGGGGCTGAGGGAAGGCAAAACCTTTTTTTTTTTACTTACCTCTTTGAAATCTTGGTGCATCTTATACACTGGTGCGCCTCATAGTCCAAAAAATACGGTATAGGCTTCTTTTTCTCATAACTGCTGGTGCAGAATGAAATGAAGTTTCTGATGTTCATTGAGTCCCATGTGGAAAGCAAACTTTGGAACTTAGTAGGGAATTTCCTTTCCATTTCTCATTCCTGACTCTATAGGATCCTGAACAGGTGCGAAACCAGTCCTTCCTCTTCTTGTTATCCTTGCATCTCAGTTTTGTGTTCACAGAGCAAGCATGATACTTCAGATTTGGGGCACAGCAATCGAGATCGGCAGTCTGCACAGATGAGCAAGCCCTGATACTAGTATGGGCACTTCTAGTTTGGTTAGCTGGGATTCCAAATAATCACAGGCAAAAGCATTGGGAAAGACAGTTGACAATTGAGATGCCACAACCCTCATTCAGGCAAAAGCAGGCTGGTCTGATGAGTGTATTATTTCAATAAACCCATCCAAATGCCCCCATGAAGAGAGATATCTCTGTTCTTGACAAACCTGCAGACTTGCGATATTCGTTTCCAAATACTTTTTGTAGCCCTTATGATCACCTCTACAGCCACTGAACATGAAACTAGCTTGTTATCACAGAAGTAATTTCTTTGGGATTTTTTTTAAAGCTTCGGCTAGCTGTGTGGTCTTCTGTGTACTGAAATGTCTTCCAATGTGCTTAATCCAAACAATACAATCTGTCCATCTACAATATTGTCAGCTTAAATAGGTTGTATCTGCAGTCTTCCTAAGCAATCTTGGACCAGAATTTGAGTTAGCTTTGCTATTCCAATTTGGCACTGGTTTCTAAGGGATCCATACAGCTAGACTAGACCCTTCTATTTAGAAGGGCCTACAATATAGACTTAGAATCTCTTTCACCAATGGATATAGATTTAGAAATACTGTAGATAATGCCATTGTAGCATTTTAAAATATTCTATCTGAATTTTGCTATGTAAGAGACAACTGCAAATCAACCAATGAGAGTTCAACCAGTATTACATAATTCATCAGAGGTGGGTTGCTCCCGGTTCGGGAGAACTGGTAGTGGTAATTGTGTGTGGGTTGCTAAACTGGTAGTGACAGCTGGCTGGCCACGCCCCTGAACTGGCTTGCTCCTATGTTCGGCCTGCCTCGTCTTCGCCATGTGCATCCACAGAACTGCCTCCTCCTGCCTACACACAGGTAAGCATTTGTGCTACCTAGCCCCCCATCCCCACCGGCCAGCATCTCCTGAAGCCGCCGGCACTGCAGCCCCCCTTCCCTTGGAGCTCAAAGCGGCGGGCGGGGCAGTGAGCTCTCAACAATTTTTCCCGGCGGTAAAAAATGCTGAGGGGGATCTCTTGCGGGCGTGTAGGGACTTTGACTTATGACATGTTGCACTCTTCTCTCAGGCTCAGCCTGGTCATCTCCTACAATAATTTCTTTTTTTAGGGCTATTGGAACAAGACATTCAAGACTAGGGGTGGGATGTGTATGTGTGTGGAAGGGCATATTTAATCCTTCCTAAATCTGTGTAACACTGCTTTAATCAGATATTCTGACATGCAACAGTACTTTCATTCATCTTGCTAAGCCACTGACCTCATTTTCACCCAGCATGATGTATTTCCATTTAATACTTAACTCTGGATATTGGGTTGAAGCTGACCACAGTACTGGTTTTACAGGGATAGGTTATATATATGATAAAATGCAGGTCAGTTTTATTTTCCAGCACCACAGCTACTAATATTTTCCACACACACAGACCATGCTTCCATGAATGAAGTCTGATAGCTTTTAAAATTGGGAATGGAGGCTGGGTGGGAAGAATTGGTATTAAAATGAAACCTCTTCAAACATTTGAATTGAACAAGATGGTTAAGCAGGCTTGAGCTGTCTTTAAAGCAGCAGAAAGGAAAAGCACCAGAAAGCAGATAGCTGAGGAAGTCCAGCTTTTCTGTATCCTAAAACTGGGACAGTCTGATAAAAAACAACAACAGGGACGCATGTGTTCCAGTCTTCTTTCTCATTTATTAAGGCTGATGTCAGATAAATACTGTATAGAACATTTAGATTATTTTCCCTTAACAAGAGGTTTTCCTTTTAAAGAAACCTCAAAGCCTTGTTGTTCACTTGAAAACTGTTAAGAACGATGCTCTTTGCATAGCAAATTTTGCTTCATCGCTCATTACCAGACAACTTTACAGAATGCAGCGTGCCAACTTACAATATTGTTCTCATGGTAGGAAAAAGTAGTAAGCTATTGTTAAGTGGCAGGAAACCTACATTAACGTAAATATCCAGATAAAATATATGTGGCTTTCTCCATTTACTGTGAAATAATTTGTCTGAAGGCACTAGAAAATATTAACAAAAGCCACCGAGAGTCCTTTGTAGGAAAGTCCAGAGATATATTTTGGAGCATTATTACTACATTCGTTGTCTTGCAGATAACAGGCAAATCCCCTCGTGCCAATTTTCATCTCCTTACTGCGGATAATTCTCAATAACCATTGCATGGCCCTGCAGCAAGAGAAGAACTGAAATTACTCAACAAGAGGGAAACAAGATTCCCATCCCAAGAAAGATGAAAGAAAAATGAACATTGGAAAAATAGGATTACAAAAGGAAACCTTGTCAAGCACAAGGCAACTATGGCTATGCTACATTGAGTATAGAACCAGTTTGTTCTGGGGGTTAAAGGACTAGGTTAGAAACCAGGAGACAGTGAATTCTAGTCTTGCCTTAGGCAAATAACCCAGCTGGGTGACTCTCTCTCAGCCTAATACACTGAGTTATTTGTTGTGGGCAAAATAGGAGAAAGGAGTATAGGTAGTCCCCAACTTACAATGATTCATTTAGTGACCGTTCAGCACTGAAAAAAAGTGACTTATGTCCAGTTTTCATACTTACGACCATTGCAGCCATCCCATGGTCATGTGATCAAAATTCAGACATTTGGCAACTGGCATTTCTTAATGACAGTTGCACTGTTCCAGGTCATATGATCACCATTTGTAACTTTTCCAACTGGTTTCTGACAAGCAAAGTCAATGGGGGGTGGGGGTGGGAGCCAGATTTGTTTCACGACCGCATGATTCATTTAACAACTGCAGTGATTCACTTAACAATTGGTAAAAAAGGTTGTAAAATGGAGCAAAACTCACGTAACAATTGACTTGCTCAGTAACAGAAAAGTGGGGCTCAATTGTGATTGTATGTTCAGGACTTACCTGTATTAGGTATATTTGCCGCCTTGAGTTATTTATAAAAACAGTAAAGGTGGAATATAAATAAATAAGTAAAAATATAAACAAATATATAAACAAACAAACAAACATGGGTTGCTCATCGTAGGGTTCTTACCTGTCCTCCGGCAGCACATGCTGCCACTAAGGCATATTGTCCCCCTTCCTTCTTCAACCTGTGGGCAGCTGTGATTACTAAACGGCAGCCAGTGGCACCAAAAGGATGTCCTAAGGACAGGGATCCACCCCAGTTATTAAATTTGTCCAGAGGAGGAGATCCAACCTATAAGTAGGAAAACAGTAAATGAGACACAGACTCTGAAATGTATCATCCAATTTCACCTATGAAAGGAAGAAAGTTACAAAACATAAGCTTGAAAGACCATCCGAGTAGGTAACATATCAACTCAGCTGATGTTTGCCAAATGACTGCTTCAGCCACTGAAACATCATCGGAATAAGTCTGCTCACATGTGGCAAACACCGGACTTCAGGAAGGACAACTATTAACAGGATGCCTCTAACTTCCATCATGCCCTCTATGAAGTTTCTGGGAGAGGTTAGCAAGGAAAATAAGATAAACTGCATGGAAACCAGAGAACAGGAAGGACAAACCACAGAAATATAATGGATATCCAAATTCACAGTAACCTTAACCTTACCTTTGACTTTCTGCCCATGTAGTTCTGGGCAAACCAATCTGAATCCATGGCTTTGAGATTTGCTAAAATTTGTCCCTATAATGCAAAGGAAAGGAAAGAGAAGATACCATTGCAGCAATAATATAGTCAAAATACACACAATCTCCACAATAGAAACATTTATTGTAACTCCAGGAGAATTAACACAAATCAACTAGCTGATAAGGTACTTGAGGTTTTACACATTTCCAAATTAGTATTGCCAAACTTTAATTACAACTGCTGTTTAAAAGTGTTATGTACTTTACTGGTTTCATTCTCATGACCATGTAGAATACCACATTGCAAAAGTAAGCAATCTTGTGATAGCTGTTTAGAGTAGTGTATTATGCATTTAAGTGACTTTTTAAAATTATTTTTACTTAAATTGTTGAATAGCCACCTTAATTGCAGAAAGGGAGTATTTCAGTTCCTTCTATAACTAATAACTAATCAACCCAAGATTGAAAACTACAACTACTGGTGAAGTAAACAATATAATGAAATGTTTGAACAGAAGCTCTGTGTTGCACATGACTTTAGAAATACTTACTGCAAACGCTTCATGAAATTCAAACACGTCAATGTCTGCCATTGTTAGGCCAGCTTTTTCCAAAACTTTGGGTGTAGCATATGTTGGCCTAAGAGACAAAGAAGCCAAGAGTTGCATTCAGATTCTTCTGGACAGGGGGAAAACCTACTGGCTGAGAAAGGCTGCAGCTGCTCAGAAGAACATGCCTGCCTGTATCACCATTATAAGAACACACCCTTTCTTTTTATTTGACAGACACAAACAAAACAGCTCTCTCTTCCAACTAGCTTGAAGAATTTTCATCCTCCCCTTCTCTGATCTCAAAACTGAATAGAGAACACAATACTTCTATAGTAACTAATGTTTTCTCTCTTGCTGGTGATATAAAAAGCTGTGCAGCGAAGATATGGAAACAGAATGTTTGCTGTAAATTCGATATGCTAAAGAGATGAGTGAAAAGAATAAGGACATACATAAACAAAACAATTTCAGAATTCAGGAGGATTTTACACTATTTCTTACAAGCTGTGGGGACATGCATTCATAACTCAGCCATTCAAGTATCAGTTACAAAATGTAAGAATCCAAACTGAGCATGGGTGTGGGTAGGTCTGGCCAGTATCCAGCAGCTCAGCATTTGTCTACTCTGGGACAGTCAACTCTTTTGAGAGGGAAGCATACCCCCTCCTATACTAAGTTAGGGAAGAATGTGTCGGAGAAGGTAGGGGAGGATTGAGTTCACGTGTCAGCTAGAGAATCTTAGCTGAATGGAACTGATCACAGAAATATGCTGCTACAACTGTCAAAAGCCAAGTGATGGATACACTGTGGAAGAGATGGCAATCCCCCTCCCCCATGAAATATTAATGCAGTTGCCAGTCTTGCCAAGAGAAGCTGCCAGTAAATTTTGTGTGACAAAAAAGGGGAAATAATTATATTCAAAGGGAATAATCGTACTGTTATGTAATTAGTTGGGAGTCAGGGGTCATATACATATTTGTGGCAAAGGTACATGTCTAGTGATGTCCAATTTTAGCTGCTCATCTCTGAGGAAGCAAGGGTTGTCCAAAGACACTTCCATAGTCATGTGGCCAGTATGACTATACCTGGAGGCACATAAATACTGTCATCTTCCCATCAAAGAGTGATATTTATTTACTCACATATGCGTGCTTTCAAATTGCTACATGGGCAGGAGCTGGGACAAGTAACGGAAGCACGGCACTCAGATCTCAAATCCAGGACAACAAATTACCAGCTGAAAGTCCAGCATCTTAAAGTTGGGCCACCGCCCACCCCCATTTTTTCAGTACTAAAATAACTCAAATGTTCAGTCAATTTCAGCTCTATGTATTTTTTTTTTTTAGAATGTGATGCCTAACTGCTTAAGGATCAAATGTGAGCCTCCATCTGAAAAATGCTGCACCTCCCTGCAACAACTGGGGCAGTTGCCTAGGACTAAGAAAGAAGGAATAAAAGTTTCTACAAATAAAATGATTTGGAAAATGGACACATTTCCATTTTCACGATAAAAGGATTCTAAATTTACAACTTACCCAAGCAGAAGCTGATCTTTTGGGTCTTGGGATACATATACAAAATCCCTAAATTGTATTTTTAAAAGAGAGAGAGGGGGAGGGGGGGGAGATTGGTTACATAGTTATATACTTGAGAAAATGCCCATGGTCTTATGACGGATGGTGAGAGAAGGGAGGGGAGAGCTTCCATTCACCTGAGGTAGGCCTTTGGTTTGTATCCCATTGCCAAAGCCTTTTCTTCAGACATCAAGAGCATTGCTGATGCTCCATCAGTCTGTGGAAACAATATAAAAATGCCATCAGAATCCAAAAGAAGAATTAAGGTTCACCTCTCTGTCTCTTAATTCAGTTCGCACATTACAACAGTTATTTTTTTTAAAAAGCCCTCAAAACTGAGCCTAATGCAAAATAAATCCCCCCCCCCCAAAAGGCAAACCTGAATTTTAAAACCGGTAGCCAGGAAAAAGTCTAGAACTAAGATAACTGAAAGGAAAAGAACCAGTTGGGACCCAAGTAAAGCCACGGTGGTGCTGTGGTTAGAGTGCAGTACTGCAGGCTACTTCTGCTGACTGCTGGCTGCCTGCAATTCACCAGGCTCAAGGTTGACTCAGCCTTCTATCCTTCCAAGGTCAGTAAAATGAGGACCCAGATTATTGGGGGCAACATGCTGACTCTGTAAACCACTTAGAGAGGACTATAAAGCACTGATATATACTGCAGTATATAAGTCTAAGTGCTACTGCTATTGCTAAAGAGTGAGAAGAAAATATAATGGTGAGAGAGGGGAGGGAGAGAGAGGGGAGGAGTTTTAGGGCACAAAATTTAAAGGCCCAAATTATTTGAAAGGTGTTGAACTTCCCATATGATGATTGGGTAATAACTGTGGAGTCCTTGATCAGGTCAAGTCAAGTAAGGAAACATTTGCGAACAACCGAAATCAGAGAGCACCAAGGATTCCACAGTTCAACTCTGAGCTACATATATTCTCTGGTATTGTATAACAATGTTACACTGGTTTGGAAAATGAGCCATGTGACACTATTTTGGATTTTAGGAAAACAATCTTATTCCTCCCAAAATTACTAGGATCAGAAAATCACCATCAAACTCTGGATAAGTAACATATACGCATATGCACGTTTTTGAAGCAACCATCTACGAGAACAGCCAAGGGTCCTTCATGAACCAGATTAAATCAATTTTGCGATTCATTCTGATTAAAAGCAAATGCCAATCTAAGGTTCCAGCATCTGTGATTACGTTGTATAATGAGGAAGCTTCAGAATGTATTTTTCAAAGGAAAATGTACAAAAGTGTTACCAGGAAAGAGGAGTTGGCAGCTGTTACAGTCCCATATGGCTTGACAAAAGCAGCTTTCAGTCGACCCATCTGCTCCAATGAAGATGGCCGGATGCCGTTATCCTTCACTACAGTGTCCTTCCCTGAAAGAGTCAAACATGTAAAGAGGCTTAAGGTTCAAGACATCTGCTGTATTGAAAGTCTACCTGTGACATTCAACCTTCTTCATTTCTGCAATTCATGATTGGGGCCTCTGCTGCTCATACTCTTAAACACACACAGGTTTTTCCTTCCAATGGACCATTCTTTCTCATATTATTTACGTTCTCTTCTCCTCTACCTTCAAGATTTCCTAAGATCATTTCTTACTTTGCCTCTCTCTAGGAAACCTTCCCAACTAGGTAGTCTTCACACATACTAGATTTCAACATCCATAATCCATAAGCAGCACAGCCTCTGGCTGGGATTTGTGGCAATTCAAGTCTAACGCTTGAATGCAAATAGATTGGAGAAAGCTCCCTTTAGATCACTTGGAAATATCACAACCAGAGACTCTTAAGAATACAGCAGCTCATCCAGTACTAAGATTTATGGTCAAAGTCATGCACCTAGCTGAGGACTTTGTGTCAGCCAGACAATTATAGCTGGTGGTGGCATCCTTAATATCAATTCCTGTAGTATATTACATTATGGGTATAATCCATAATCATTTTGCAGGATGACAACCGGTCTTAGGAAAAAGAATTTGCATTATTATAAAAAACAGAAAAAGAAGCCTAGTTGTACCATGTTACAATCTAACACTAGGAAGGACTTTGGCCAAATACTCTTGAGAACATGAGAGAGTTCTGGATATTTGAGGCCCATCTGACCAACTGACTTACTACTACCATTTTAATGGGAGGCATTCAGTCAATATTTTGATCAGAGATAATTGATATTTGTTTTTTAAATTTGTTATTAAATCTGATGAAGCTACACATATCTTAACAAAAATTTGCTATTATCTAAACACAAAACACACTTTGCCACTTCTAAATATGCATTTTTAAGGAGAATACTTAAAATTATCCCAAATAAAATAAGGTATCAGCAAAAGTTTTCACTTTCCTTGTTTGCTATATGGATGTGGCTGAACATATGCAAGAATTAGGCACAGGTAAGGCATATGTTTCGATCTTAACTCATCCACTGAAGAAATCTATGAACTAGGAAGAACAGAAGAATAAGGCAAAAGGGGAGAAAAAACTAATATCTGTAAAAACACGTTTTTGTCTCCTCTCTCTTATTATTAAGAGCCCTCTTTCTTTATTCAGCATCTCATCTGAAAGCCATGCCAAGAGAAAAATATTTCCACATCCCTCTGGAGTGTGGCACCATTTCCACACATTCCTCTCAACAGGCATTTTACCTGGCACTTTGAATGCTACCACATCTGTGAGAAGGGATTCGTCTTGTGCTTTCTTGGCTAGAGTGTGTGAGCGGAGAGCATATTCATCTTGCTCCAAACGTGATATAGCAAATGCAGCTGCCAGGCGATCTGCTGAATGACCCATGGTCTCGCTGGTGGAAAATTCTGCCACTGCAGGGAGCTATAATTATTGAAAAAATACCATGTGAATATTAGTTTCCCTCAATTCAGTGCAGGCAGCTCTATAATCTAACAGCTGAAAGTAAATCCACAGGATTTAGCATTGTAAAATATGTACTGTAACACTGGTGTGCAGTGGCTCACCTTTTGCCATCTCTTGTTTAATCTAGTCCTCCTAAGCTGCTTTACCTGCAAACTTGGTCATGACTTTTTCCTCCCTCAACCTACTTTTTCTTTCAGCAAAGGAATCAGCCTCATTTTGTTCTATTATGTAATGAGTTTCTCAAGCCTTAGAAAAAGAATGACAGCTTGCAAAGAATTAAAAGAACATTTGCACATTTTTTTCTTTACTAGGAAGCCAACTCTCCAGTAAGTTAGCGAATGTTCAGCAAAAGATCAATAAAGTTAGAAATAAATTAAATGCTAAACTAAATATAGAAAGTCTCCAAGTTTTTTGTAACAAATCCCTTTCCCCTTCCAATAAATCTGGCTAAAGAAGCCTATACAAGAATCTTGGGGAAGATTTGTGAACAACTGCTAAGGGCTTGATATAATACATCTTTTCTAGCATGTAGGTATTATTCTACTCTCAGAATTCTCATACTGGCTGACATATTGACTACTTGAACCCTTGACAACTTCTTTTATAAATTGCTTTCTAGACCAAAGTTAATGGAAGTTGAAGATGTGGTACCCAGGGAACAGAGTCAGCAACCATTTTTGGCTACAATGTGTCTCTAGCTCATTATTCTATTTATTTGTCCTTGCTCATTTTCTGAATTGGTATCTTAGGCAGGCAGTGAAATGAAATCTATTTACTGCTTTACCTCAGGGGCAAAGTAATCAGGACGGATTTTGGAGATCAGAGATAACGTCTGGCCCAATCCTTTTGCTCTTGAAAATCCAAGCAAAGTCTTCCTCATCTTCCGACTATGTCTGATAGGAACATCGGACATCAATTCAACACCACCAGCAACTATCACATCCATCTGGCCAGCTGCAATGAGGCTATATGCTATAAAAATCAGAAGGCACATACATGGCAGTTACTATATGACTGATCAGTTTCTTGATTGAAAAAATAAATCAATCAATTAATTTTTTATGTTCTTCAGAATTGGCCATTTCTCACCATTGTATTTCATGCATAACATGGAACTTTTCAAGCAGAAGATGAGGGACAATTAATACATTCAAAGAGTTAAGGATTCAATAGATAACATTTCTTTCCTAAGTATTTTTTTTAAAGTCACTTTAAAAGTTCAACTTTATAAATCCAATTGGGTTTCCACTTTATATGACTCTAGGTATACATTTACACTTTTAAACCTTGGTGTCTTCATGTGCTCTGTTTATTTGCATACTATCTTTTGCCTATCTACCAAATTTAAATATTTATCCAGTTTATAAAGGGGCTGGGTAAAATCTGTTATACATCTTATTAGAATTAGGCATGTGAAAATTAAAACGCAAATCAAGAATGAAATTCTCTGAAGCAATTTACATTATTTTATTCTGGACTGTAACCTCCATGTTCTTAGCATTTTAAAAGTAGAAATAGATTTTTTTTTCAAGAGATGGCCTCTGTTGAATAAAACAGATGGCAATCAGCTGCCACGTGGCAGATTACTGAGGATATTTCAGGCTTCATACTTTATTCTTTGTCCTCCTGATAAAATTTGGTGCAAAACTCCAGGAAGTTGTGAATGCCCCAACACTGGAAGTCTTTATGAAGATGTTGGATAGCCATTTGTCTGGAACGGTATAAGGTTTCCTGCCTAGGCAGGGGGTTGGACTAGAAGACCACCAAGGTCCCTTCCAACTCTGCTATTGTATTGTATTGTAATTTGTAACCATAACTAATACTTTATTTTTTACTGTAAAACCAAGCAAATCACTTTCTAATACACCATAAAATATCCAAACATCTTCCAGAGGGTAAATTCTACTTTTCTTTCGTCTCTGAGTTAGAGTATTTATCCGTTTATTATTAAACTTCGATGCCACCCATCTTGCCGAGACAAGTCTGGACAGCTTAGAGTCATACAATTAAAATACCACATAAATCATTAAAACAATAAATAAGAACCAAACATTTAAAACTCAGATAAAATTCAATTAACCAAGATGGAAAGGAAAGAAGTATACATGGGGAAGAGGTTGGGTCTGACTAATATATTAGTCACCTCCAAGTTGCCCCTTTCCCACTGGGGTCCCAGGCCAGTTGGCAGAGCCTGGTTCTCAAGCTTTTTCAGAAGGCCAGAAAGGTGGGTACAGATCTCACTGGAGGCTGGGGCGCACTAGATGTTCCAGAGGGTGGGCATCATGGCAGAAAAGGCTCTTGTCCTGGATCCTGCCAGCTGAAATTCTCTGACTGACAGGGTCCACGTGCCTCTTCTGCTGGCATGGATGGGGCAGGCTAATTCCATCAGAATGAGCAGGTTCCTCAGATAATCTGGACCTATGCCACGAAGGACTTTTTTGGGTGATAACCAACACCTTAAATTGGACCTGGAAGCAAACTGGAAACCAGTGCAGCTCGCAGAACAGTGAACAGTGATGTAACATGGGCTGCCCTAGGGGCCTCAATAACTGCTCATCCAACTGGTTCTACACCAGCTGAAACTTCCAGAGACTCGTGAAGGGTGGCCAAATGTAGAGCATGTTGCAACAGTCCAATATTAAGAGGCAATAAATTCTACTGGAGACATACATTTTCCTGCATGTTCACAGCCTATTTATATATGGTCCTTACTTAAACAAATAAGGATAACCTACCAGTTGTCATTGCCTGGTTGGAAGATATGCAAGCCATGGTGACAGTATGAGCAGGAGTTTTGTCAGAGAAGCCAGCTCCCAAAGCAGCCTACATAAAAGTCAGAAAACAAATCAGAATATTGAGAGATGTCTAATTTCTACAATTCTTACGATACATTGCAGTCCGGAATTCCAGCGTAGCAGGTTTTGCAAGAAACTTGCAGAGAAACTCAGGTCAAGAGATTTTATCTTATTGGTGTAGTCAATGACTGGATGAAGATAGCAATAGCACTTATAGCAATAGCAGTAGACTTATATACCGCTTCATAGGGCTTTCAGCCCTCTCTAAGCGGTTTACAGAGAGTCAGCATATTGCCCCCAACAATCTGGGTCCTCATTTTACCCACCTCGGAAGGATGGAAGGCTGAGTCAACCTTGAGCCGGTGAGATTTGAACCGCTGAACTGCTGATCTAGCAGTAGCCTGCAGTGCTGCATTTAACCACTGCGCCACCTTGGCTCTTAGACTTATATACTGCTTTATAGCTTTCTTTAAGCGGTTTATCGGATCAGCATATTGCCCCCAAAAATCTGGGTCCTCATTTTACCGACCTCGGAAGGATGGAAGGCTGAGACAACCTTGAGCCCATCAGGATTGAACTCCTGGCTGTGGGCAGAGAATGCAGAGCAATACTGCATTCTAACTACTGCACTACCAGGCTTGTAGAAGCCTTTTGCTTGTCAAACCTTTTAGTCAACAACTAATTCAATAACGTTTGTTTCTGTTTAACCAATATTAAATCAACATTTTTTGTTTGATCAGTATTAAAGAGCATTTTGAAAGGATATAACCAGGGCCCCTGCTTGTCAATTATAATCACTCTTTGCGTTGCAATTTTCATTGAAAACAGAATGGTTCGTTCACATCTCACACTAAGTCATAATTTGTGATTTTGCCTTAGCCTCTTTGGCGAACCCAGCTAATTTACCCAAACCAGGGTTAAACCAAAAATGACATATAAAATGTGTGAATCCAAATCACCAAATGTAACAAACAACCTCAGCCTACAGCAACCACAGTTAAGGAATTCATTTATTTGCAACAGCCATGTAGTCAATTCCACAAATCAGAGTCAAAAGTTCTTGGCTATCTGTCTGTCTCTGCTTACAAACATATGCATAAAATTGCTTCGGGAGGCTAACTGCAGAGGCACCATATCTAAGAGACCCTTTACACATTTTAACTAGCATGGTAGTAATCCTAGAGTTGCCAGGAAAAGTACTGAAAACTAGGTTTCCAATGAGATCGCTGGGACTTGCAAGCAGTGAATATTTTCCTATTTATATATTTCTGCCTCAACAACACCAGGGAAAAGGCTGCCCCAGGTCGTTACCTAATTGTACCGTGGCCAGAATGCCAAGGTAATTTTTATCTGGAAAATGTAACCTGAATCTTATTTTCCCCACACATGAAATAAAGTTCTCTCAGAGACATTTTACTTATTCTGGGAACTATGAAGAGAGAATGTATCCCAAATGCCTCTCTGCTTTCAGTTAAACGGTGACGGGGAGGTGCTGTTGAATGGAAAATATGGCATGGCATAGCAAAGAAAGATAGGTCAGTTGAGGGAGCAAAAGCTTAGTCCCACGCCCGCCTTTGCTTAAGACACTCTTAGGAAGCAGGACTTCAAATGGCCAGGGTATGAAAACTTGAAAAACAGGGAATAAAAGAATATTCAGAGGTAGAATATTCTAGAACCGTGTTTCTCAACCTTGGCCACTTGAAGATGTCCGGACTTCAACTCCCAGAATTCCCCAGCCAGCATTCGCTAGAAGGATTAATGCAACACTCCAATTTAATCAATCTTGGTTTCTATGATTCAGCAGTAAGACATCTAAATAAGGTATCCTTGGTTACACAGTATCACACAACATTGCTTCACTGACACAAAGCCAACTGGGGTAAAGTTCAGCAAGAACGTTAAAATGAAGATACTTGCTCAGGAGGAGAATCAGACAAGCCAAAACCGTGACAAGTGACGCAACGCAGAGGGGAAATGCAAGCAATAACCTGTTACTATGATGTCTAACTGCTAAAAATGGCAACTTTGGGGCTTTTAATATTAAAACTTCATTCAGCTGCCTGCTTAGTTTTTGAAAAGCAGACATGAACACTCTTGCAGTTGTCAGAAATGGGAGATGATTGACATGCCTAAGGCTTATGAGCAGAACAAATAATAAATAAAGGCTTGCCAACAAGTTAAAGGGCAAGTCCAGCATTCAAAGCAACGAAAGCCGGCAGTAAAACTAGGTAAAATCAAACTGTAGAAAAAAGGTTGATATCTGTGAGTGCGCACACATACGAAATTACTTAATCCTAAAGAATTGGACTTAGTCCTTTTCAGTTATCGAGTTAATAATCAACAAACCTTACACTCTTCACTTCACTTCACTGGGCTCTCGGTGGTTTCTGCACATAGGAGCTGCAGACAAGCAAATGAGCTTGCAGGAATTATTTGCGGGTGGGGGCTGGGAGTGCCTTTGAATTAATATTGACTCCTGACTAATCCTTACAATTTTCTTGACCAGATTTTTTGGAAACTGATTTGCTATTGTCTTCTTCCTAGAGCCAACTATGATTGGCCCAAAACATAAAATGATATATCTTCAGGAGCATTGCCAAATCTATGCTTGTAATTACAATGACAAAGTAATATTTTCTAATTCAAAACTGAGTATGCCTTGAAAACAGTATCTCACTTCTGTAAACTGACCAGAATTGCCATCGGTAAGTTTGGCAGCCATGTAAATTTTCTTAACAAATATTTAAAAAGTGCTTCAGACTTGCCCAACTCTGTCGTTTAAATCGGCCTGTCATTCTCATGCTTCTAAATATCAAAAACAAACAAACAAACAAGCACAGCTCTGCCTGCCTGCCTGCCTTAAGGATTACACTGACTGTAATAAGTGGATTTCTTACAGGAGTCACCCCCTTTTTTTAGGTGACTAGGAAGATCAGCAGCAGGAAAGCACTGGAAAAAAATAGGATGAGAGCCCTGTAGAAAAATGGCAAAGGTGGGGAAATGATAGGTGGTCCATGGTGAGTGGGACAGCAAGAGGTTTGGTGGCAGCAGTTAGAAAGCACCACGTATTAGGCTTGTAGCATAGAAAGTGACAGAAGGCAGAGGGGGCTCTGGTTTGGGGCAGGTGGTGAGAGAAACTGGCAGATACAGCATCAAGCCTTGCAGGTTTTAAAGAACAGGAAGCAGAAAGAGACATTCCTTCATGTGCATCAAGTCTATAAAATGACAGGTAGGCTTTTTAATGCATGCCCAAAATGTGGAAGTATGTTTTAATCTTTAGAATGACTTGATATTTAGAAAGTAAATCAGATATAAAATTCCATTTGGAAACCATTTATAGGCTGCAATTTTAAACATGGAAATGAACCATATTCAAAATTATGGTTTCAGAGGTTATATTCTAACTTAATATATAATCTCTCTATCATTTTTACTGGTTGATATATTTTTTATCAACTGTAGTTTTTCTATCTTTTTTAAATTTTTGAGTGCCAGCCAAAGACTTAAAACCAAAGCTAATCATAGATGTTTTGATTAGAAAATGGATATGGAATGTTTTATTGTGTTATAAGTTTTAAATAAGGCATTACAGCAGACTTGTGATATATTTTACATTTTATTCAGCCTTCTTTTACTGTTTATATTTATCTATATTATCTATTTTTACAATCTTTTAAACACGTACTCATGTCTTTTTCTAACTTAACTGCAGTTTAACAGCTGCCCCTTTCCCCAAATGGCACCATTCAATAAAAATTCTATTGCAGGATCCAATCTGGGTCGGTCACTGAGACGAGAGCTTTAATTTTCCAAGATTTCTTGGGCTCCAGCATGAGTCTGAAAGAAGACTAAGCCTCTGGCTCGGGTGACAACCCAGTTTGGATCCCACAACATTATCCTAGGACAGGCATATTTGCCTTCATTCATAAAGGTTTTATTGTATTTCAAGATTGCAGAAAGAGGTACATCTCCATTTTTAAGTCATAGAAGCCATATTCCATTCATCTCTATTCATATCCCCCCCAACCAGAGGTGGGATTCACTTACTATTACTACTGGTTCGCCCAGCACCGTAAATGTGAGCGTGCGTGCGTGCATACATGCGCCATCACGCGCCATCTGTGCGGCATCACAAAACACAGCAATATAAGATGGGATTGCTCCCGGGCGGATGGACGGGAGCAGGCCCACCCGCAGGTCACCACTACCGGTTCACCCAAACCGGTCCTAACCGGCTGAATACCACCTCTGCCCCCATCCCATGTCTTGTGATTTTTCTATTGTTTAATATACCTCTCTGGCGACGTTACTTGTTTTCACTTCTTGGATAACAGTGCCTAACATAATGTACTCAATAGCTTCCTTAGGCACATCAGTCCGATACAGCAGGCCTCTGAGGGAACAAATCAGAGAAAGAGGGCACTTCAATGTCAAATCAAAAGTGTTTTTAAAAATCATAACAAAGATGACAAGAGGGAATTGAATATATGCCTTAAGAGGACAGAATGAAGGAATTTGTTTATTCAGTCTGAATAAAAGAAGGTTATAGTTTGGCAAAATTCTGTCCATTAGTGTAAGCTGACATTTTAATCACATCTATCTATAGTATGAGAGTCACTCTGATGTTGTGATTAAGGCAGGCTAGAAACCAAGAGACTACACATGAAGCCAGTTGGATGATCTTGGGCCAGTCACTCCCTCACACCCTAGGAAGAAGGCAATGGTAAACTACTTCTGAAAAACCTTACCAAGAAAATTGCAGGGATATAGCCAGGCAGTCTCTGAGAATCAGATAGCAAATTGGCTCTCCAAACATTTCTAAAACTCCTGATCCAAATTTTGTTATATGCTAATGGAACTAATCTGCTGAATTTAGATAGTCAACAGAAATCGTGACAGGATTCTTGTTGTTGCTCTTTTGTGTGTAAGTGATTAAATTATCTTGGGTACTTCTTAATTCTGGAAATTATCAAAGAACAGGCAGATTTCAAAATACTCTTCCCTCATTAAATGCTTCCCAGAGTGAGCCAAGAGGTTATCTTGGAAATAGAGTCACACTTTGCTACAGCCTGTGCAGCCCATAGTCCACCTTGCTTTGTAGTTAATCAAAGTATAAACGTAGTCCTTGAATTAAAACATGATTCTACATGGCATTACAGCTATAAATCCTATGTTTTATTACTGGGAACACAGTCCTTTTCATTCTATAAGCTAAGTCACAAGGTGATTTCTAGGGCAATGCTTTGGATCTGATTGGGGGGAAATGGTTCAGAATGCAAGAAAAGGTGAATGCAGTAAATTCCTGCAATTCATTGGAGAAGCTACCTCTATTCTAAGGACTTTGTGGCAGTTTCAGTTCATTCAACTTTAATGAATCCAGAGAGAAGCTGTATTCCTGCTCTTGGGAAAAGTACTTCTTCCCAAATGAATCCAAAGTATTGCAAAGCCCCAAAGCTTACAGGACAGGACACAATAACATTTAGGACATTTCTATCTCAAATTCTTCTTTAAATTCACATGCAAGTGTTTTACTTAAGATAAAGACAAATCTAAAGAAAAACATAGAAAAGAAAAAAAAGGTGCAAGGTAAGAAAACCCCCCAAAAGTTATACAATGTAGTGACCTCCAAACTTATCTTTAACAGATAATTACAATCGTATAGTCCTCTTTCCCATATAATCTTCTTCCCCTTTTTCAAACAAATCCCTTTAGCCCTTCATGTTATTTTTCTTCTTTCAGCAAACGCTCCATATAAGATAACAGACTACCTGGAGTCTGGGAATTCTATTCCCACCTTAAGCACAAAAGCATCTGGATAACTTTAGACCAGTCACTCACTCAGCCCAACCCACTTCACAGGGTTGTTGTGAGGAAAAGAGGAAGTACTGTTAGACATGCTCGCTACCTTGACTTATTTATAAAAACAATAAAGGTGGGATATAAATAAAGATGAAATAATTCAAAGTACATTAGGAAGACAACAAGGTGAATTATTCTCATCTATATTTATTGGGTGTAAGAATGGCAGCATTCTACTGATTGCAAAAGAAGAGTAGTTTGATGAAACAAGAAAGAAGAAAAGACACTTCAGGCACAAAAAACAAAGCAGAACAACATCCCTAAACAACTCCCTATGAACTAAATCACAACCAAACTGCCCCACTTCTATTTATTTACTACTTACGTCAGTGCTCCCCTGGCCAAGTCATGTGGCATTAAATCCGCATACCTGAAGATTAGAAGAGAAAGAAAAAAATACCTCCTCATTAATTCCTGAAAAATATACTTTTGTTTTACTAACTGCACTTTAAGCTGAAAAAGAAATTACACTATCTTTAAATTTGGCTGTTTCTCTGTTAACATTATTTATATCTCTTCTTCCCAAAGGTGCCCAAGAGGTTTTATAAATTATTTTTATAAAAGTAAGATTTAATACTCACGAAGTCCCAGCCTGCAAAAATGGAATGCGAACACCATCCACCACTACAATATTCTTCATCCCACTTTTACCTAAGGTTTTCTTACTTTTGGGCTGAACTGCAGTAATAACAATAACAATAATAACAATAACAATAATAACAATAACAACAATAATAAATTATTACTAGAAAAACTAGTAAACTAGAACAAGAATTATCACAAAATCTTTGAAAACCAAAACATTTCTTTATTTGTTGCTATTGTTTAGAAAAGGGATTAAAATAATTTTTACACTAGGATAAGATCAGTAGAGTTTATGAGGTTTGTCTGAAAACATCCAAAGATCACAATTTATTTCTTCTATTTAATAATGTTAAGATATTTATTGTTTGATTTTTCCTTCTGTAGTTTTCAATGAAGTATGAATAAACATCAAAACTAGAACCACAGAACTTCAACACTTTTAAAAATATATTTTTTAAAAATAAACACACACAGGCACATAGTAAGAGTCATACTAGCAGAATATGATAGATTACAGTACTTTCACAACAAGTTTTGGATTTAATTTATGTAACCTCAGATATTTTATATCCTAATTTATGAGACAGCATAGGAGTGCAAGTACAATGGAGATGTGCAGTCAGATTATTCATATTTTTTCTGTACCTGTTGCGAATAACTGGGGTGAACAGCTGAACGATCTCAAAGCTGAAATGTTAAGAAAATCAAAATATAACAACAGAGGTAAAATAGACAATAATGTTATTCAGACATAAAAATGAAGCAAATTTCTCATAACCTTCTAACTAATAATGAGCCAAGAGGATCAGAGAGAATGTACTGTGACATTGAGAACACAAAAGCAAAAAATGAATAATATGATAGGATTATGGTATCTTAATATGATAGTAGCTGCATCAGAAATAGAGCAATGAAACTCACAAAAAGACAATGAACTCATTTAACTAAAATGAACCTTTATGTAACATGCCAGCATACAAATCCAGTAACTAATCATACATTGGGTATTTTGATTATCTAAAGGGAAAAAAACTTACAGGATTTGGTTGCCCGTGGAAGGATGGTAGGAAGAATTTTCATGCCACAAGTCAACAAGGATGCCATTTTGAAGCCTGAAACCGGAAGAAGAGATTGCTTAGTTAGCTTGTTCTTCTTCTTATTGTTCTGTCATATCCGTCACTGAACGTTGGCGATCATGTTGGTGATCCTAGTTAGCTTGATAACAGTAACTATTGTGGGCATAGGGCCCAGTTCACAGGTTTATTCAAAGTAGCTAAACTCATGGTTCCCCATCTAATTTCAAAAAAAACAAAAAAAAAACAAAAAACTGGGAAGTTTTCAAGCAGCAAGATATAAGCAGAAACCAAAATTTTATTTTATTAATAACAGATAATACAAAGTAGATGAAATTACTTATTTTATTCTGGAATTTTGTTAACTTTGGTTAACCAAATAAGTATAATTCTTGCTTTAATGCTTCCATAAAGTTTTTGCTAGACTTTGAAAAGACATTCTTTCAAATGCTTTGTACCATCTTATCATCTATCTTCTCTTACATTTCCCAGTTTATATATGTCCAGCTCATTTTATTAAATATTACTGTAATATTATGGTTTTGGAGATGAGCTCCAAAAAGGAGAATCAGCATAGTGTGGCAATTTAGATGCCGAACTTGAATAGGAATCAGGTTTAAATTCACATTCAGCTATTATGTAATTTCATTGTGTGGCTTTCCACTTAGAGATATAAGAACAACTGATTCAACCTGCTGCATGAAATGAAATTGGAAAAAAAGTTTTGAAGAACTATTATGTACAAATACTTTGTATCTGGAAGAATGCAGGATATATACAGGATCAATCACATAATATCAAAAGTCAACCACTGAGTCTCTTTTCTGCTATGAACTGCAATTATGATACATGATATTTTAATTATCTTTATTGTTATTACAGTTTAATAATATAAAGATAAAGGTTCCCCTCCCACATATGTGCTAGTCAAAAACAAAAATACAAAATCACTACAAAAAAGTATAACGAACAAAAGTATAAAACAAACTATAAACAAAAGGGGAAAAAGAAAGGAAAATGATAAACAATAAGCAAAAAAGATATATATATATTTGATATATCAAACATTACACAATATATTAAGACTATTAAAAGTCTTATTAAAAGAGAATAAACCTCCTTTGTAGTAAAATTTAATATTTGCCTGCTTTAGAAAAATGTAAATATAACAGTGTTTCCCATTTACAATGGGCAATTTAATTATCTAAATACATATCTTAAGCATTCCATATTGCTGTTATGCTTGCACAATATTGGGGCATTTCTTCCTTAAGAAACTGCATTGTATGTACTTTGAGGTCATATACAAGTTACTTTTGCTCATGCGGATTACCCTGCCTCAACTTTCTCTTATTAATCCCATTACATGTAAAAAGCAGGATGTGTAATATAAGGCAGCTATATTAAGAAAAACTAGATAGATCGGTAACTGGGCATATCAATGCATCATCCTTAATGTCACCGTCCACTGCTCCTATCGCGTCTCTTCCCTCCACAGAGAACACACGCAGGAAAGCAAATCCTCCCACCGCCTAATCCCCCTCACTCGCCCTCCCTTCAGCCCGCTTGGGAATTAGAATCGCCCACCTTGGGGGACCGCGAAAAGCAAGGCAGATTAGCTCACCGCCGGCAACAGCCCTCCACCACAGGCTGGAAACAATCAGCCCCGCCCCCTTACCCGCCCAAGGGCGCCAGTACACGTGAAGGCCCTCCCTTGCCGACATTAACCGGCGTTTGCCGTAGCCGCCTAACACCCCCCCCCCAGCTCCCCGGATTCAACGTTTTTCTTTCCACAAAACAAATATTGAAACAAAACAGAGAATGTGAGAGAAACGTGCCCTTCGGAAGAACCGTGGGGACATCTGCCGCGTCACATTTGTGAACAGGCAAATCAGGGGACGGCTCACTTTAAGTAAACGAGGGCGACGGAGGGGAAGGGAAAGCCCCCATCGGCTTTTCCACGCCCCTGTCGACTTCCTTCGCTTCTTTCAATCTTCGCTTGCTTGACCGACCTCCCCGCTGGGCTAAGATGGCGGCTGCTGTCAGGGCTATCGGGAGCTTGACGCGCTTCACGGCCGCTGCCAAGTATTGCTCGAGCCGGAGCAACCTCTTAGGTGAGAAAGGCTGGAAGGGAAACTTTCAGGCTCTCAGTTAATTGAGATGGGAATAGGAGGAAGAGCACAGACATTTCATTTTGTAGGGGAATGGAGGAAGGGGGCGTTTCTAGGTTTACTCATGGTCTAAACTGGCACCAGATTATGCTCTTCCTTTATGCTTGTTTCTCTCCATTTAATGGGAAGTGGTCAAAGAGATTATTTAGACTACTTCACTCCAGCGTGCCTTTGATCGCGATCTTCTAGATCAGCCCTTTGAGCCTGGAGGCGTCCTTGAAATATTTTTCAGGCCTCGGGGAACCCCTTGCATATTTAGGCTCAAATATAAGCAGAACTTACGAAATTATTAGAGTCGTTTCATGCACTTCGTTCTCTAAATCCAGTTTCTCCTTTCTTGCTGCTCCTCTGTTTCCACCTCCTCTCCCAAGGACCCTTTTGCAAAACTAGAGGGGGGTTGAGGCCTTGCAACATCAAACACCCCCTCCCCTTAATATTTAGACTCCTCTTGACCTCTCCTGAATTCTTGGCACCTGATACGCAATCCTCCAGCATCACCACAGATTTTCCTCCCCCCTCCCCTTTATGGGTGGTTCCTGCTTCCACAGATGCACAGCAGTTGTTGCCAGTTGGGCTTTTTCCCTGCCCATTTGGGCTTGATTTTGGAGATCAGTTGCAGGAAAATTGTGGCATTTGTGGGTTGCATTTTTAAAGCTATTTTGGGCTAGTTTTAAAGTGGCATACAATTTGGGGATTATATATCAAGCTGTCATATTTGGAGAATATCAGGGACACAGATGACACTGGCTCACTGAGTTGGACCCGTCAGCCTAGCCATCTCCTGCTGCACCACCAGCCCTGCAAATCCAGCTTCTCCTTTACCTAACCCCCCTTCTCCTTTCCATCTCCTTTCCCAAGGATCCTTCTACAGAACTAGAGAGGGATTGACACCTTGCAGCCTCCCCTAAATAGTTGGACTCCTCAACTTCCTGAACTTTTGACACCCTGATGCTAAATACTACACACACACACACACACACACACACACACCCTTTTCCTACTACCCTGTTCCCCCCCCCCACTTTGTGGGTGTTTCCTTTTGTTGGTGCTGTCCGGGCCAGTCCAGCCTCAGATCTCCTGCACCCACTCTGAGATGGAGCTTCCTGGGCTGATGCACTTGCAAAAAGAGAGGTGTGTTCCAATAAAGAAGAGTTGCAGGTGAGGTGTTGCAGGGGGGAGGGGGGAGCAACATGTCTTGTCTCTCTCCAAATTCCCCGCCTCAGTTCATGGTTTGCCTGCCTCCCTTCTAGCCCGTGTGCACACAATCCTTGCCCCACCCAGGTTTCACATAAGCTCCGGTATGACTAACAATCTAAATGGAAGTTGTCCAGTACAGAACAGTGAAAGCTTAAACAATAGAGTAGATAAATTTACTTCCATAAGTGAGGGTGAATCTGAATCTAGGTCTAGCATTTTAAGCTCTGTGATAGTGGAGAATATGTGCAATTCAGGATGGGGAAATGATGAATCACTTAAATGGTTAATGCAGCATCTATACATTTGGGTTTCTTTCTGAAGTGTTGTAAACCATGAGTCCCATTGCACAAGTAGTAATAGTGATATGATGGCAGTTGAACCAGAATTTCCATCACTAAGCAATGCGATCATAAAGCACAATGTCACATGACTGAATCTACATCAACAGTAGTCCTGGTTGTCACTGTAATCCCACTAATATGGTTGTTGTGGGAAGAGGTGTCAGTCTCAGGCAGGAAGAATGGTGAGGCAGGCAGGCCACTAATTGCCAAATGTCTAAATCATGATCATGTGACTGTGTGATGGCTGGAACATTGAGGATCAATTGTAAGTCCCATTCATTCAGTGTTATAGGTTGAACAAATGTTGATATCCTGAGAACTACCTGTAGTTCATGCAGGTTCTTTATTTAACAGTTTGTAATTAATGAAAATTAACTAGAATAAGAAAAGGGCATAAATTATTTTATGTTTTTAAAGATTTTAGAAAAGGATTGTCAGGATGACAATCTGGTTCCCAAATTTCAAAGAATCTAATGGTCGTATTTTCGAATTTGTTGCAGTCTGACTTTGTAATAAAAATCATTTTGGTGAACAAAAATACAATAGTTAAGACAAAGATGTAAAAAAAAACCCAACTCCTATGCTTGACTTTTGATTGGCTCCTATAGATAATCGAGAAGAATTGCATTATGATTGACTTTGAAAAATTAGGTAACAAATATGGAGCTAGGGTGTGCCAGGTGGCGTTGATGCTATTCCATTCAATCTCCATGATCATCCATGAGCTATTTCTAGGTGCTGTTATCCCCATTCCAGAATCGGATTTATTGTTCACACTGCTGTTCTATTGCAGCAGTAATCAACAACGGAGCTCACTTTTTATTGATTGCTTCTTCACATTTTGTCCTCCATCCCTCTTTTAGGCCTGCAACCCATCAACCAAGCTATTTTTACACGGGGGTTTAGGGTTTTTTTCAGAGGGGTACTAGATCTGTGTTCATAAATAGCCTTATTAAGAAGTCACGAGCATGTGGTATTTTACTCCTGTGACATATTAGTTGGACAGCTTGATAGATAGTTAAACAAGCTGTTCCATGTGTCACCTTCATCCAACCCAACTCCTGTTAGGGAGAACAGTTAATTGTTGATATCAAGCTTGGTGGGATGGGAAATACAGATGGGGGAACACTTCATGTTTCTAAACTACCCTTCATTTAAAAAAGGCAGCAACTATTAGTCAGCCTTCTTAGGGCTCAGGCAGCATAGGACTCAGCAGTTTGAAGGAAATGATTTTCTGCTACCTTAGAAACTGATAGGTAGAATTTTAATGCAGCTGTTTAATTATTGCCAGAAAATTGTGGCTTGCACCAAATTTATGTCTCCAGTCCTCTCTCTTCATCCCTTCAGTCTTCTCAGAAAATCACGTGAGGTCTCAAGTAAGCAAAAAGTTGTCCACTTCTCTGCTAATGCAGCAGTTTATAATAGCTTGCCATCACTGGCTTTGTTAGTTAAGAGTTTGGTAAATAAAACAAATCTTAATATAATATTGAAGATCTGAAAACAGGCCTAAGGAAAGAACTTTTTAGATGTTCCTTTCTCCAGGCACCACATCATAAGAGCATTTAAATATGCTTTTTTTCAATAAATAGGCAAGATTCTGTTGTTCTGGTACAATCAGTTGTACGTTATATTCTATTGTTACTCAATTTAATTGGTTTTTAATTCATAATAAATTTGCCTGATCTGATTTGACTTTAAAATTTGTATTGGATTTTTTGCTGTTAAAAGTTGTTTATTTATTTGTTATCTTTGATTGTGATTCAAGTGTGGAGGTACATTACAAGTTGTTGTCAGTAGGTAAATTCTTGTATTTTCCTCAGAGAGAAACTACCTCTGAAAAACCAATCTTGTACATTTTGTTACTCCAAAGCATACAATTTAAAATAATTACTTTACTGAATTTCCTTTAAATAGCCATGGAAAAAACATGTGGTATAATGATTAGGATTATATTCTAAACAAGGAAAGGTATGGAAAGAAAAAAGAAAGACTTGTTACCTAAAGATATCTAATGCTATGTCATCACATTAGATTTCATGGCTGAAATATCATCATCTACAAGATAGTTATCAGTTTTCATCTGATATAGTAGATTACAAAACTATAGTTTAGGAAAGCAATTGCTGCCAATGTTCTTCCATGTCCATATAAGTTCAAAGGCTACTTTTAAAGTGATAAAAGGTTATTGTACAATGTACATACTTTCTTAATGCTATAATTTTTATAATTTTCAACATTGGTTTTAAAAGATGTCAGACTACAGGACTCTGCTATTTTAGAATAAGTAAAGTAGCAAACAGATTTAATTTGGTGAAATCCTCCCAAAAAACTGGATAGGAGAGAAATCTTTTGGCCCCAGGAATTGTGGACAAAAATCAATCCCAACTTTACAACATGAGCATATTTAGGTTGCAGTATACTGAGGATTTCCCCCTAAATAATATTTTGTAAATTGTGGAAATTGTTGAAAACAAACTGGGAATGCAGTTTCTGGTAAATACATTTATTATTTAACCATGTTCTGTGCTACCACAATAAAAAATGACCCTTGACTCTTATCTATGGAGAAAAGATACAGATTAAAATATATGTGGTAAAAATAAAGATGGTGAGACTGACAATGGAAAATTTGTATATGTATATGTGTATATAAACACAAATATATACACTCACGCAAGTGTGTCAAATGCATACATTTATATGTGGTAGGGGTGAGTTTTCCTGGCTTGGTTTCAGTGGGACCTGGCAACGCTAAGTGGACAATGTAGGAAAGCTGGGCATTATGTTGAATTTTAATCTGTGTTCCTAGTTCATTTTCTATCTGTTCCATTTTATGGGGAGCAGTTCTCTTTAAATACATCTTCCTTTTGGGTAAATATTGCATGCTTATCTTGCTGAGCTGACTGTGATAGAGAAGACAAACACGGATAGACTTGTTAGGAAGATAGTAGTGGGGACAAGCATATGACCCCAGCAATTCATTGCCTGCATTTCTGGACAAGATGGAATGTAGGTGAAAGGTCCTTTCCTTTCTGTTTGCTTCTATTCAAAAGTAAGCAGGAAGGCAGGGCACTCTGCCAGTTTTGAGCTGAGATCATGTGATTGACTTACAAAGCATAGCATGTTTCAGTATGAACGTGTAGGTTTTTTAAATTAAGTGTTGCGTTTTTGTTTAGGACTTGCACATCCTCCCTGCCCATTTTGAGTACACTTTTTCATATCATTTTTGCTCAGTGTATAATAGGTAATTAGTCTCTTGTTATTAACTTGTTTCAGATTTAATATGCTTTGAAAGCCATACTTCAACAGTCATAGGTTGTAGAATGTTAAAAGTGCTGTTTTTTAGAAAACAGGTCATTGCTTTTTGCATTCCAGACAGTTTTTGCATACTCTTTTATTGCTATTTTTTTATTTAACCAGATTTTATGAATGTAAGATTTGTCCATGTTTTCAGTTTAAAGTCACACAAAAAGCCAAAAGCCATGCCACCCAGCATTTGTTCAATATAATATTAAATTAAATGCACCGAAGACAAATTCCTTGTGCGTCCAATCACACTTGGCCAATAAAGAATTCTGTTCTATAAAATTATATTGAGCAAAATACCATTCAGTGTTTAAGTCCCTGATGAGCTCAGAACTGCACCAAGAGTTCTTTTGGTAGCACTTAAAAGGCCATTGATCTAAGACAAGATACACTGATTTAACCTGAGAAGACACATAATGTATATTCTTCTCCAATTAGGATGGATTACAACTCCCATCATCCCCATTCAGCAGTTATTGGCCATAATAAGTAAAGAGGATCCAATTTTTCACTCCCAGGTGCCAAAAGCACATAAACTCAGGATGTCTGAGGTCATAGTAACAATGTACAGGGAGTCCCCGACTTACAGTCATTTGTTTAGTGACGGTTTGCAATTACGACAGTACTGACAAAAGTGACTTATGACCATCTTTCCCATTTACGACCATTGTTGCATCCTTGTGGTTGTGTGATCAGAATATGGATGATGGGCAATTGGCTCATATTTGTGATGGTTGCAATGTCCTGGAGTCATGTGATCGCCTTTTGTGACTTTCTGACAAGCAAAGTCAATGGGAAAACCAGATTCCCTTTATAACCATGTTACTAATCGAACAACTGCAGTGATTCATTTAACAACTGTGGCAAAAAAAGTCATAAAATGGGAGACCACCTGACCATTAAGCAGCCATGGGCTCCCCTCCCCTTGTTTGATTGTTTCCTAGGCAGCATCTCTTCCCATCATCTCTCCAGATCATTCGCATATATCATTACAAATAATGAAAGAGAGTGTGGGGGAGGGAGGGGGAGAGAGAGGGCGGGAGTGCAAAGATTGTAAATAAGGGCATTAGTCTCAAAGTTACTTTTTCATCACTGTCATAGCTGTGAATGGTTGTAGTCCAAGGCAGTTGGCAAAGAAGGACTGCAAGTCGCCCTTGATTTACAACAGGTCATTTAACAGTTCAAGGTTACAATAGTTTCCAAAATGGAGCTTTGTGGCCCTTAAAACACCTCCGGCCATCGTATAATGTCATGCGATCCCCATCAAATACATGAACTGTTGCAAGCGGTTTGCACTTATGACTTGTTGCCAAGCACCCCACAATCATGTCATCATTGGCAATCTTCTCTGTCAGCTTTCCCAGAAAGTCCATGAGGGAAGCCAGCAGGAAAGATTTCCAGTGCTGCCATCTGCCAAGAGGACTTCCTCTTATCTCTGGGAGGTTGGCTGAAAGAGCTGCTTGCCCAATAGAACTCAATCCCTCCAATGACTGCAGAAATGGGCTTGGATCCTGAAGATCTGAGCCCTCTTTCTGCAACGCAGCAGAGGTGTTCTCTTCCACATACACAGGAGAGCTCAGCCCCTGCAGTAACCGGCCTCAGACCCTGAAGATCCAAGCAGGGTTTCTGGAGCCTAAGCACAGGTGCTGTTTCCTGTGCATGGAAGAACACAGGAAAGCTAGTGAACACCATCATTCTGAGGCCTAAAATACTTTTAGCCTTCGGAATGGTCATGTTTGCTAGCTTTCTAGTTGGGGAAGCTAACAAATGCAGTCATTCTCATAATAATTTGGAAGGTCCCTTTTCCAAATTGCACCATTTTGAGAAAGAGCTTTCCAATGATCATGAGAATGGGGCCTGTTTGCAGAAAAAGATAAAGGTAAGTGGGCCTGTGCATGGTGGAGTAAGGGGAAGGTCTGGGCCTCCTGGGCCTAGTAGGGACTGGGAGATAGCCTGGGCCTAAAGAGCCTGTAGAGCATGAAGAGGCTTCTGGTCTTCTTGGTACAGTGCAGCAGGGAAAGATGATCTGTTTAACAACCCGTGCAGATACTTAACAACTGCAACTGGGAGACGTGGCTTGTGGTCATGTGCCATCCCAGTGAGATCTTCACTCAGTGAGATTTCTGTCCCAATTGTCATCATAGGTCAAGGACTATCTGCACTTGTATCTATTTTTCAGGAGGCACCCAATGATTTTTTTAAAAAAAGTGATGCTTCTTTGGAATGCCCAGATGTTTAAATATTTGCTCATAAGGATTTAAAATAACTTTTTCGGCCCTGTGTAACTCCTGAAATCTCTTCCAGATTATGCTTGCCGAAACCTCAGCACTTCCCCTGCCGTTAAATGTAAGTGTAAAAACTTCCTTGGTGGGGATTGATGGGTGTAAGCTGGAATTTTGACTGATGGAATGAAATTACATAGAGGTGACTCTTGGTCAATTTTTTGCACATTGTTTTAATCTGTTCAGAAGTTTTTTGTACGTGTAACAAAATAATGAGAAGGAAACTGAAAAGCAAACACGTGGGGTAAATAAAGATGTAGACAACAGTAGCCTACTGGGAGAAGCGGGGGTGTGGGAACTTTCATTTCACATTAGAAAGAATTTTTTTTTAATCTAACATGTTTCTTTTTGCATTATAAATGCTGGAGGCCAAAGATTGGGTTCTTTCATAAGCAGCTATGCATAGGAAGGACTTGCCAAAACAAGAATGAAACTTGGAACAGCAGCAGTAATTAAGACACATATCGGCTAATCACTTAGCTTTGCTTTCCAGGTGCGTTGTGTGATAACTATTGAAAAGGTTGGGAATTATAGCTACACATCTGGAATGGAGGAATATTGCCTCACCCTATGGAAAGGTGAAAGTGATGAGAATGACTAATATAGGCCCAAGAGGTTTGAAATATCTGTATAGCATAGGGTATCTCAGTAAGACCTTTTGTTCATCACATCCCCCCCACCCACAAAAGGCATGAGTAGCCTTTAGGGGGCTTGCAGAGTGCTTGGGGGGGCAAAAACAAGCAAAAAGCGGCCTGTTTTTTGTGAAAACGGGCCCATTTCTCGTTTTAAAAAAAGGACATGAATAGTCTTTACGAAGCTTATAGAGTGCTCCTTGGGACTGGGGGGGGGGGGTAAAATTGAGCAAAAAATGGCCTGTTTTTTGCTCATTTCTGTCCTCACTAACCTCCAGGAGCTCTCTCAAAGCTTCCTACAGGCTATGCACAGCCATTTTGGTGAAGGGGCGGGGTTTCAGGAGCCAAAAATGCTGTATTCAGTGTATAAGATGTACCCAGATTTTCAGCCTCTTTTTTGAAGGAAAAAGGTGTGTCTTATACTCCGAAAAATAATGGTAATTATTTTGGTAATTTTGAACTTGGTTTTTTCCTCCTCTGTTGAATTCTAGGGTGTAGAATAACACATGCATTTCTTACCTCTTTTCTATCTTAGCTAGAACCCATGTTAATTATGACATCAAAGAAGATGTTGCTGTCGTTCGTTTTAACTCCCCTAATTCCAAGGTAAGGTTTCCAATTGCTTTTCACTTGGTGAACGTTATCTACAATAATAATAACACAGATATTTAGAATACAATGAAGAAAGGATGATGAAGGAAGATCTTGTACAGAAAACCTGAAAGTAGAGGTTGGAGTCTTTGAGAGCTAAACAAGGAGTGGGAACTTTTCCGAAATGGGAAAAAAAATAAGTTGGCAGGCTCTAATATAGTAATGACAGTAAGAACCATTATAAAATAAGGATTAGTTGTAAGGCTTGGGTGTGGTTTCAACCCAGGTCTGTACTGCATAGAGTCTAGTTTCAGCATCAGTTACTGGCCTCCACAGCAGAACTACATTTTTGTGGGTGGCAAGGTGAACTCAGTATATCTGATCTAAGTGATCTTTTTGTAATCTGTTCATTCAGAAGCTACTGCTGGTTCAGCTCCAATGGCAGAAGCAATAAATGGGCACTTGTTAATCTCAAGTGTCATTTGTGCTGCCTAAGTTGCATTGGATGTCAACTGGTTTCTGAGTGTAGTTCAACATGCTGGTTGTTATCTATCAACCTCAACATGGCACAGGGCCTGGTTACTGGAGGGACCACCTATCTCCAACTGTTTCTGCCCATCCAGTGCCTTTGGACAGAGTGGGTACGCTCAAGTAATAACTGATTAACTGAGTTGGAAGGGACCTTGGAGATCTTCTAGTCCAGTGTTTTTCAACCACTGTGCCGCGGCACACTAGTGTGCCGTGACATAGTGTAAGGTGTGCCGTGGGAAAAACACCCGCCGGGTGTTTTCAGCGGAGCTCTTCAAAAGACTTGTTTGGCTTCCAGCACCCCCGCTTTCCTAGCAATGTCTCCTCCTCCTCCCCGTTCCCGTCACCCTCCCGCAGGCAGATTTTGGCCCAGACAAGCCGACGGGGCTCTTCTCGTCCGAGGAAGGGAGGAAGGGGCAAGGTTCAAGGCAAACTCGGGAAGGGGGAAATCGCAAAGCTGGAACGGGGGACCTTCCGTGATGAACACGAGCCCAAAGGGGCAACTCCGCGCACGAGCCTCGCCCTGAACCCTGAAAGGCAGAAGACCGCAGGACTCCCATATGCTCCCCCACCTCCAGCAAAAGCAGCGCAGACGCTGCTCTCTTCCCTGCGCTGCCTCGGAAAGGGAGCCCAAGCCCCGCCGCCCCAAGCGCAGTTTCTCCCGCGATCACCCACCTCTGCCGCCTCTTCCCTGCGGCGCCTCGGGGAGCAACTTTGCTCCCCCCCGTCAAATTCACTGGACTCGCTCCTGTAGGATGGCTCCGAAGCTAAAGCACAGGCTATACTCATGCAAAACAGTTCCAAGATTTTGAATGCCCTCAATTGGTCCTCTCCCAATAGCAGTTAGACTTATATACCGCTTCATAGGGCTTTCAGCCCTCTCTAAGCGGTTTACAGAGTCAGCATATTGCCCCCAACAACAATCCGGGTCCTCATTTTACCCACCTCGGAAGGATGGAAGGCTGAGTCAACCTTGAGCCGGTGAGATTTGAACAGCCGAACTGCAGAACTGCAGTCAGCTGAAGTAGCCTGCAGTGCTGCATTTAACCACTGCGCCACCTCGGCTCTCAATACTGTTCCTATACTTCAATGATGCTGTTGTTAGCTTTCAGTTTTGGAATAATGAGTGAGGAACTAGGTAATACCTACCTCATACCCTTGGATGGATGCTAGCATTCTAGGAAGTATAATCTCAAGAGAGTGGATTTTAAATTGATAAATTGATTTATACTTCACAAAAGACAATTGCAAATTGAGATAATTGTAAATTGAGAAGATATAGTCAATATAGGCACAGAGTTAAATATTTTTAACATTTTCTAATGGTGGTGTGCCTCGTGATTTTTTTCGTGAAAAAAGTGTGCCTTTGCACAAAAAAGGTTGAAAAACACTGTTCTAGTCCAACCCCCTACTCAAGCAGGAAATCCTATACCATTTCAGAGAAATGGCTGTCCAATCTCTTCTTAAAAACCTCTAGTGATGGAGCACGCATAACTCTGGAGGCAAAGCCATTCCGCTGATTAATTGTTCTCATTGACAGAAAGTTTATCCTTAGTTCTAGGTTGGATCTCTTCTTGATGTTTCCATCCATTGCTTCTTATAACGGATGGAAACATAAAAATGATTTTCATAAACTAGAAGATTATCACAGAATGATCCTCTAGCATCATTCACAATGATTCAATGGAAGCAGCATCATTTCACAAAAGCACTCAAGCCAAATTGGGGAAGAGAATATATAACTTCTCAATTATAATAAGAACATGAAGTGGCCTTGTATTCCTCCCAGAAGCTGCTGCCAGGCATTTTGTACTTTTCAAAGCAGAAAACACCTCTATCCAAAATTGACCAACTTACCAAGGTCTCATCAATTTATCTTACAGGATTGAGAAAGTGTCGTCGTCTTCTTTTTTTTTTTTTTTTTTTTTGTTTACTGCTTCAACCCTCTGATCTTAATTTGTTGCAGCTTTTCTTATTGCAGTCAACCATTGCAAGCATCCCATGTTAACTATGACAAAATCATACCATAACAAAATCATATCATAGATAATGGAGTTCCGTTCTTCAGGATTTTTTCCATGCATTTTAAATGTATGCTAATCATTACTTTTTAAAGTACCTCGAAAAACAATTGTTGTTGATTATTTAATTGTGCTTAATTCTTAAATATCATAGCCTCTGTGAGCATTGGCTCTTTTGGGGAGAGTGCCATTTTCAGGTGGGAAGAAAGGCAAAGGATGTCTCCATCTAATACTGAACTTTGGTTTTAACTTACGGTACCTATTTCTTGTTACAGGTAAACACATTGTCCAAGGAAATGCAAGCTGAATTCGTAGATGTAATGAAAGAAATATGGAGCAACGATGCTGTCAGTAGTGCGGTCCTTATCTCAGGAAAGCCTGGCTGTTTTATTGCAGGGGCAGACATCAAGTAAGTTCTGTGGAAGGGAATCCCTGCTAGATAACTGGACATATTTCTTTAGTTTAAAAAAAATGATAAGTAAATGGTCACCCCTATTGGGTTATTTTAACACTCTTAATGTATGTACTTTTACATATTTTGCCTGAGAGATTACAGCAAAAAGATTTACTGCTTCTTCCTTGAGCATGCTTTACAGCAAAATAGAAATCAGTTTGCTTTGCAATTTATCTACAAACATCAGAGGACAACAAAGCAGGTAATGTGCTTAAAATCCTCTGCCCCCTACTGGAAACAAATTGGAATAACACAGGTAGCAGATCATAAGGATGGCTCCTTCCCGGTTGTAGATGATTGGTGACTTTTAAGTTCAGTGAAAGAACATGAAGGCATTAACATGTATTTTATTGCAAAACAAAATTTCCAGCCTTTAGTAAAAGTGTATAAAACTCAGAAATTCAGGGGTGTACTTTCTGGAGGAATCCCTCCCCCCCCCAAAAAATGTACCAATCTAATCCATTTTGGGAATTGAGAAGTAAAGTTTCCAATATAGGAAACGTGAAATTACCAAATCAGTAATTTGATGGTAGCTGAATTGACACTTTCCAGAAGAAAATCAAGGTAGTAGGCAACTGTTTTCTTGCTTATTAGGGAAACATTTTTTTCACCAAGTACTCAGCAAGAATGAAATGAATCTTATTAGAGTATTAGATGAAGTCGAGAAAGATTTTAGCTCACATTAACTTAAAGCAGTATTCACACAAAAAACATAAGGCGACTCTGGGTCACTTGAAAAAAAAAACTTTGAATTGCTTTTTTATAGATATGAAATAAATATTATTCTCTTCATGAACCACCATTCAACTGACTTTCTCCACTGCTTTCACATTGTAGCATGATTGAGGTTTGTGGGTCCAGCCAAGAAATAACTGAACTATCTCAGGAAGGACAGAAGATGCTGCACAGCCTTGAAAAATCACCCAAACCCATTGTTGCTGCAATCAGTGGTTCCTGCCTTGGTGGAGGGCTAGAGGTATGAAGAAAGGCTTCCATAAGAGAAGTCAAAAAGGACCTAGATACAATAAAAACAAATCAATAAAAATTCCAGCTCGCTAATTTTGCCAAACATTTGACTAGAAAAATGTATGGAGCAACTTCAAGAAGAGTTATTAATGTAGGATTGTTTCAGAAAATGGGGATTCCAGCATAAAGAGAAGTAGGTTCATTGGTGGGTTGCAGGCGGTATGCCCCGGTACAGACGTACCGGATCTTGCCTGGAGCACCTTTTACCCTTCCGGTATGGTGCTCCGGAGGGCCCACCCATGCTCCTTACCTGTGCTTTAAGCTTTTGGCGCTTCCGTGCATGCTCATGGTGTGTAGGGCACCTGCTCAACGCTCCGCCAAGCAGCTGGAGCGTCACGGAGGCTTGCGGAAGCATCACAGGCAAGTATGACGCATGCGTGCACTGCGTGCATCCAGGTGGGTGATGCTGGGGCCGTTCCAACCAGTACGGAATCCGGAACCCACCACTGAGTAGGTTGGTCTCGTGGTTAAGGCATTAAGCTAAAAACCAGGTAGCTCTGAGTTCTAGTTCTATCTTAGACATGAAAAACTATTTGGGTGATTTGGGGCTAATCACTCTCGGTCTAACCCACCTCACAGAGTTGTTATTGTAAAGAAAATAAATAATAGAAAGTAAAGTTCATACAAAACAATTGCTGGACCCTGGAATGTGTTTAGTGGAAAATGAGTTGTAATTGTACTTTCTGATTTTTCAGGTTGCCATCGCTTGCCAATATAGAATAGCCACTAAGGATAAAAAGACAGTCCTGGGGACTCCTGAGATGTTGCTGGGGTTGCTTCCAGGGGCAGGAGGCACACAGAGATTGCCAAAGATGGTGAGATTATCTCTTCGATAAACACCTGATTTTCTTTCCTCTGCCCCCTTTTTGGATATATAAATTCCCTAATTTTGTATTTCAGGTAGGAATTCCTGCTGCCTTTGACATGATGTTGACTGGAAGAAATATTCGTGCTGACAGAGCAAAAAAAATGGGACTAGTAGACCAGCTGGTGGATCCACTAGGTTAGATTGTGATCTTTCCAACCAAACTTTTTGCCTCAAATTCACCTTGGAGAAGAGAATATTATGAGAAGATAATATTGTTGGAATGAAGGGAGGGAATACAGCTCTAGGACTGGGATTTAAAGAATGGAGGCAAGTTGTAAATTTGTAGGATGTTCTACAATGTGGGAACAAGGAAGCTTATTGAGCCAAGGGGAAAATGAAAAAAAGTGGGCCACCTTTGCTTGAAATAATTATTTTGTTTATTTAACATTTATATAGATTCCCATCTTCTAACCCACTCTGGGAAGCTCCCAATCAAAAGCCAATCATTCCATCAGTAATAATTCATCCCTGCCTATGGGCTTACAATGTAATAGAAATTAGTGGAGCAACATATGGATTTTGGAGGAGGAGTAAGAATGGTAGCTTCAACAGTTGTGGATGCTCCAATGCTGGAAGTTTTTAAGAAGAGATGGACAACCATTTGTCTGAAGTGGTCTAGGGTTTCCTGCCTAAGCAGGGGGTTGGACTAGAAGACCTCCAAGGTCTCTTCCAACTCTGTTATTTTGTTAACAGGATTTTTGTGATACTGGAGGTTGTCTTTTCTGTTATCAAGATCGGCAGGCTATTAATTTTGTTGCACTTGCAGGTCCAGGTATCAAGAGCCCTGAGGAACGGACCATGGAATATCTGGAAGAGGTGGCCATTACATTTGCCCAAGGACTAGCCAACAAAACAATTACCCGAAAGGTTGACAAAGGGCTGATTCAGAGTGAGTGGGCACAACACTACCAGCTAAAGTAGTTTTGTTTTGATTCTTGGAAAAGGTGCCCTGGCTTTGCTCTTCTGGAAATCTTGGGGTTCCTTTGGCCCTCAGGCCAAATTAGCCCAGAGTAGTTTGTCATTGAACTGCTTTGTCTTACAGAAGTGACGGATTTTGCCTTCACAATTCCATTTGTAAGGCAGCAAGTATACAAAACAGTAGAAAAAAAAGTGCAGAAGCAAACCAAAGGACTTTATCCTGCACCCTTGAGCATCATTGAGGTAATTCAGGTTTCTTCAGTGGCTTTTGGGGTTCCACCCAGGCTTGCAAAGTTAGGGAGCGTGTGTTTCTGTATATATGTAGATTCTGCTCATTTGTTTTCAGCTTTGAATGCTATATCGACTTTAGAATAAGATTTGTGGCATATTTGATCTTGTTTTGGGACAGGGGCTGGCCAAGATGATTTGGAACACAACTTTGGTTCAAGGAAGCTATTTATAAATACATCATTTAGTTACCTGAAAGCCAAACTCTTTGTAATTTTTTTGTCATAGTTCTTCAGTATTTAACAAACATACTAAACTACAGTATAGGAGACCTCTACCTAGAGGAGCAAAATATTTTCATTTTAGAAGAGTTGGCTAAAGGTTTTTTAGCTTTTGCAGAACAGTCATGCTATTTTGGCATCTGTGAGATTATCCCTCACAACCGTCTCACTTATTCCATAAACAGTAGTAAGTATAAACTGAAAGACCACATCAGCATACTCACTGGCCGAATTTGTAAAACTGCTCTTTGATGGAAAGTGCTACTTCAAAGAATGCAGCTTATGTTTCTCTTCGAGTGGCTCTATAAGAAAAGAGACCTTTTGATGTGGCTTACCTGTTACCTAGAAATATAGTTTCTGCAAAAAGATAAAAATATTTTAATTTTAATGGGTATTTAAAACATTGTTTTAGACTTTGAATTGTATTTGCTGTTTGCTTTACTTTGTTTAATATTCTTCATTTTCTTTTCTCATTCCTAGTTTCACTGGGTACTATATGTTGCTATTTATTATATTTATGCATTTAATTGATCTGAATACATTATTTATTCATTAAATTCCTTTGCTGCCCATTTCACTAATACAGTGGCTTTAGGTGGCTTGCAAGTTAATTGAAAATTAAAACGCGCTAAAAAGCAATTAAACGAATTGAATAGAGAAGTTAAAGATTTAAAATGGAGATGATGGATGACTTGGGGAGTGAGTTACGTTCTCTAGCCTGCCAACTACCCCCAATATGGTAGGCCCTGTTGGGACCCCAGTCCAAGCAGCAAAGCCACATTTTTAGATTCTCCCAGAAGGCCAGGTGCAGGGAGCAGACCTCCCCTCCAAAAAGAGAATTACCAGAATGTGGGCTCTTCTCCAGGACCCCACTAGCCGAAATTCTTTGGCCAATGGGATCCAAAGTAGTTTTCTTCCACTGGAACAATTGGGGCTGGTTAATTCCATGGGGTGAGACAGTTCCTCAGATACCCTTTATCCATGCCCTAAAGGGCTTTAAAGTTGACAACCATCACCTTGAATTGAGCCCAGAAGCAAAACGGCAGCGAATGCAGCTCGCGTAACAGTTGTGTCACATGTTTCACCTGAGGGTCGCCAAGAATTGTCTACATCGTTGCACTCTGTACCTGTTTTCAGCTTCTGAGGTACAGAGGTCATCTCCTGGTTGGATTACACATTGCAGTAATCCAACCAGGAGAGGACCAGGCCAGGAGTGACCCATGTGTAGGGCCTCACAATCCAGGAAAGGATTGTGTGACTGGCACACAGCATGAAATTATGCAAAAGCTCTTCTAGGCACAACTGCTGCTTTCATGGTATGGAGATAATAATTTGGTCCTCAGCACCAATAAGATCAAGGAGCTTATAATGGACTATAGAAGGAATAGATCAGACATCCAGTCCTTGGTTACCAATGGAGACCAAGTGAGCAAGTGACCAGTTTTAAATTTCTGGGTGTTATCATAAAAGAGGATCTGATCTGGGGCATTCATTGGTCAAAAATGCTGGTATTGCAAAATAAAACCTGGATGCATTGCTTCACTGAATTGTTAACTACTTTCAGAAACATGAGATTTCTTTGCATTCTTCAAAGTTCCTACCTTCTGTGCTATAATTTTTTCTGTCAAGGTGGTAAAAAAACCAATTCAGTTGTAAGATCTGGGGAGAGCCAGAAGGGTAGGCAACACATTCTCCAACACTTAGAAAGTGAAATGGCTTTTGATGTGTTATTTTTCTCTTAACTGTTTTTAATACTGTGTTTAATGTGTTAGCTGTTATTGTCAACAATATGAGCTAACTATACTGTGGGGAACAAAAAAATTTTTTGTTGGTTTAGGTAGTGAAGACTGGCCTAGAACAAGGCAATGAAGCTGGCTACCTTCTCGAATCCCAGGTAAAGAATCTTTGATCCACTTTTAAAAAGTTTCACGTGATGCTGTCAGAGATCAAACAGCAAGAGACAGATGCTATAGCAGTGGAAAATTTAGATTAAATAAACATGACAAAAGGAGTTATAAGATACCAGAGGAGAAGCAGGACAGATACACAAAAAAAGCTAATAAGAGTTGAAATTTTAAAAAGGGCAAGAGATGATGGATAAACATAGAATATTTTTAATACAGTGGTTATTTTAATAAGTGTTAGGAAAAAAAGTAGAAAATAGAATTGGAAAAACAATATTCTGTAAACTGAAATATAATATGATTACTATCTATACACAAATATTAAAAGTTGAAAAAGTATGACTATGTATACTTAAATGGTAATATCACTATCAGAATTGTATGCAAAATATATTGACCCAGATAATACATTATCTACTAAACACCTATGGATGTTAAAGAAAAAATATATAAATAAAATTATATATTTTTAAAAAGTTTAACATGATGCTTAAAAGATGTTTGGCTTAAAAGGGTGACAGACTGGTAGTGGCTTTTGCCTTGATGCCATTTCATGTCTTAGTACTACTAGATGAACAGTTGGCACATCTTCCAAAATTTGATCTTCAGAACTTATCATTTTCATTATAATTATCTTCTCATCATTACCTGGATAGTCTCTGCAGCTTGATTCTCATGTCTCTAGTTTATAACTACTCAGTCAAGACATCTCAAAAGCCCTTAATTTCCCACCTCCTCAACATTCTTTATGCTAAGAGAGAAAAGGATATCATTGCATAATACTATTGGGGATGTGTGAGAATCTTTCTTATTGGAGCAATAGTGCTCTCAATATATTTTTCAGAGATAATTTATCAGCAGCTCTCTAAAGCAAAGCTGGCTGAGGATCTCTGGAAGTTGAAGTCCACAAGTCTTAAAGTTGCCAACATTGGAGACCCCTGCTCTAAAGTCTTTATCTTGAAGCCTTAGCAGTATCCTCCTTGAGTTTTCAGTGCTGTTTTTTTGCAGGTTTTCTCCAGTAATCAGGGGCATTGAATGATCAGTTGCTCTCTCGTATTAACCATAATTTCTGATTTTCCATCTTTATTTCAAAAAAGAAACCAGCCTTCAGCCCTACAAACCAGAATGAGATAGAATGTGTGATCCATTCTTTCATTTTGTAAGAAAAATCTGTTTTCAGCAGATCACTGAACAAAATCCTAACAATAACATAAGGAACACCTAGATAAGAGACTATAAAAAACATTTGATGCAAAGTGTCTGCTGTCTTATTTTTAAAAAATTACAATTCAGTTTTTTGGGGTGTAACACTGATTATGTTTCGTTTCTTCAGTTGCTTTCAAACCATCATCAGCTATTGTAATGACCCAGTTTTTGTAATATTAAGCTGTGGTCCATAGATAGAAATCATATTTGTAATATTTCTAACAGGGTGAATTTTTTAAAATGGTGACTTTTAAACCTGTATAATGGTATAATAGTTTAAACCCTGGGTTATAATGGCATTTTCTTTCATGGATTATGACATAAAACAAAAAAAGCACCCAGCAAAAAAACCAGGTATATATTTCTATTGGTACACCGTATACAGCAAAATTAAAATCACATCTGTATTTAAGCTTTTGTCTGGAAAGCTTGCTAAAAATGCCTATATTATTGATTAAAGATGTATGTATTGCTACATTATTGCTCTTTATATGGTCTTAACACCAAAAGTATGTTAAACACTATCATCATCAGTTAGAAGCAGTGTAATTTCTAAGCTAAATCAGATGAAAAATCAGCAGGTTTAGTGGGAAATACCATGCACATAAATACTACAGCAGTTTTCTTTAACACTGACCCATTTAAATACCTTTTGTGGCCATGGACCACAAAGATTTAACTCAAGATTTAATTCATAACATTTTTTCAAGCCTTCACGGACCCCCTGTGACAATATTGTGACCCCCACCAACGTTAACTTGTAGCTGGTCCCTTCTATAGAGTGCTTGTTTACTCTTTGCTGTTACTTCAGGATGGTATTATGATTCTATGGCAGTTCCTCTGAATGTTTCTTTTTCATTTTCTCTCCACTTCTTCCATCCCCACCTCTTGCAGAAATTTGGGGAACTTGGGATGACTCCTGAATGCAGGGCCTTAATGGGGCTCTATCATGGTCAGGTACAGTGCAAGAAGAACAAATTTGGGGAGCCCAAGGAACCAGTCAAGTGAGTTCAACTCTTTGAACAGCCTTCAGGCTATGCTGGTTAGAACAGTTCTGTCTATTTGTATGTAAAAGATTAGATAGTTTGCATTAATAACATTCAGGCCAGTTCAAAAGGCAGGAATGTCACTTAGCCAATTCAATCTAGTTTGAGAGGACTGGCTCTGAAATTGTTGAACACATTCTAATTAAGCCAAAACCCATTTCCCTGCTTGTCCTGGCAGGGCAGAAAGTTAGTCGTTCTGCTTTGCTTCAGATTGGGCTTTGCATGCACAGGCAAAGTCAGAATCCTGGCAGGACCATGCTCAAACCTTTCTACACAGCCAGCTTGTCCACTGCAAAGCAGGGGAAATGGACGTTTATATCCTAACTGCATTGAAAATGCCAACATTCAGACAACTAATAAAGATCTTAGTTTCTGTTGATTCTTTTTTAATGTAACTTGAAATGCATTATTGGGGTTTACAGATAAACATTTCTCCCAAGTGTTTATATAAATATACACTTGTTAAATTTAGTAGGATTCTGGGCTCCAAAAATTACATTGACCTAGCTTGAAGCAGAAGTGACCAGTAAGCTAAGGGGGGCATTTAATGCTTTTTAACTAATAAATTATTCAAACTTGTTTTAATTATTTGCTTACTTTTCCAGCATGATTAAAACAGAGGAATTTTAAATGTGAATTATTTATTTATTATGTAAATTATATTGAATTTGTTATTTTCTTTTATCTTGTGAATTTCTTTTTCTTGATTTCCTCTTTGTGCAGGAATCTTGCTATTCTGGGAGCAGGTTTGATGGGTGCAGGAATTGCTCAGGTTTCTATGGAAAAGGGTCTTAAGATCATAATGAAGGATACTACTCTGGATGGCTTGAGCAGGGGACAGCAGCAGGTCTATAAAGGGTATGTCCACTTAGCATCTAACTTCTGGTGTATTTGCAGTCTGGAGAGATTGGAATCCTGCATTAACATCAGCCCTGAATTGTCAGTATTTGTCATTTTTGAAGCAGTAATATGCAAAAAAAATTATCTTTTTGCTCTTCAAAAGCTCTTCGTGTCAGAAATGTACAGGCTGGAGAAGCTTATTAGAGTAGCAAGTGTGACTCCAACAATGTTCTTTCCTTCCAGCATTTCTTTCCTTCCAGCATCAGGACTAGGGGAGACATGATAGCAGTGTTCCAATATCTCAGAAGCTGCCACAAAGAAGAGGGAGTCAAGCTATTCTCCAAAGCACCTGAGGGCAGGGCAGGAAGCAATGGGTGGAAACAAATCAATGACACAAGCAACCTAGAACTAAGGAGAAATTTTCTGTTCGAACAATTAATCAGTGGAACAACTTGCCTCCAGAAGTTGTAACTGCTCCAGCACTGGAGGTTTTGAAGAAGAGATTGAGCAGCTATTTGTATGACATAGAAAAGGGTTTCCTGCCTAAGCAGGGGGTTGGACTAGAAGACCTACAACGTCCCTTCCAACTCTATTATTCTGATTCAGTAATCTTACTGTGTCTTAATTAGTCACTGCGACTAATTTGGGCATTCATATAAATTTTCTAAATAAATACATTTTAAAAAATTATGAATCTTTAGAAGCTGCTGGCATTACTGAAGAGCTATTATAGTTTCTCAATTACTTAGAGAACCATCTGTTTTTCTAGATTTGTTTAGGCTTGGGGAGATCTACTCTGGTAATAAATTATCCGTTGACAGAAAAATTTGAAAACAACAACACATTCTTGTCATATGCTACAGTTGTCATTTGCAAGCTTTTTTTAAAAAAATCAGTGTAGTATCTCTCCCAGATTCCATTTTACTTAAATATATTTATTTTGACAAGTATCTTATTATTATTCTTCCTCTCCTTTTTAGGAGGGTATCCAGGATCAGTATTTGCATTTGGCAAACTGTTTGGAAACTATGCTATTTATAAATGCACGATTAGCCCTCAAAGTCTGTGTTGTTTAGCTTTGCCTTTTTGTTTTGTTGTGCGTTGATCAGTAAATGTATTTCCAGGTTGGCTACGAGAAATCTACAGTAAAGGAATAGATTTCAGAATTAAAACAAAAAACTAAAACAATATTTTAGAAGGGCTTAAAAATAATAAAACCTAAAGTTAAAAAGCCATCTGCTTCTAAAATAGTAGTTGTTTTTACTTAGCTTTTGAAAGATTCTTCAAAGCTTCAAAACTTAAGTCAAGCTCTCTTCAGTATAAAAAAAATTATGAATCTAAATGCCTTCTTCACAGCTATACTTTACTCAACAGCTTATTTTCAATACTTTCTACTGTCCCCACCCTAATAATTTTTTCAGTTTGAATGATAAAGTGAAGAAGAAGAGTCTGACGTCATTTGAGAGAGATATGCTCCTAAGTAGCCTCAAGGGACAGCTGGATTACAAGGACTTTAAGAAAACTGACATGATCATTGAAGCTGTCTTTGAAGACATTAACATCAAACACAAAGTGCTGAAGGAGGTGGAAGCAGTAAGTAGGAGTTCGAGGCCAAAAGGACCTGATGGGTCTGTGACATGCATTTGGATATATTTGGGGGCACCTCCCACCTTCCTAATTTCCCATATAAAATTTGCCACCTCATTCCTTTGCAAAAGCGGAAGAAATTGGAATATTATGTTAATCTTGGAGCATAGTCATACTAGGCACCAGTGATGGGTTCCAGGCGGTACAGCCTGGTACAGCTGTACGGTAGTAGCCAGGAGAAGCGGCCACCGTATCGATACAGTGGCTCGCATTCCATGGCCGTTTAATAATGCGACTGGCCCATTGCGCATGCGTGCACAGTGTGCGGCACCTGCGCGACCTCCACTGGCCAGTTCGGTGGGGTGTTCATGTGTGCATAACGTGCGTGCCCGTGTATGACACCCAGCCCCGTGCGCAGCGTGCTGGCTGTGCCGGGGTCCGGAACCCACCACTGCTAAGTACGTTAATCTCTGGTCAGTAATCTGGTCCTATGACTGCCCCTGGAAGTATCTCCATTCAGTCCAACTAGATGATTCCATCCATTAACATTAGAACTGTAGTAGTCAAAGGAAGGAATATTACTATAAGGATGTCAGTCCTCACCCTGTTGCTTGCATCCTACCAAGTACAAGCCAGTTCTGTCAAGGCACCAAGCACATGGCCACACCAGGGCTTTTATAAACTGTTCTATCCCAGGCCTGAAAAACTGGCAGTCCACGGACTGGATGCCTCATGCGCAGGCCATGCCCACCTTGGCTCCACAAAGGCAAAAAGGTCAAGTCACGATCCGTCACGTGACGCAATCAAGTTTGACACCTGTGCTGTATTGCAGATCACATATTACAGTGGGAAAAAGTGGATTCGTCTCTGTAGAAGATCACTTTAGCCATAACGATGCACTTTCCCTCTCCCACATGTAACATTTGCTTTGTCTTCCCAGATTATCCCTCCTCATTGTATCTTTGCCAGCAACACATCTGCTCTTCCCATCCATCAGATAGCTGCAGCCAGCAAAAGGCCAGAAAAGGTGAGTTTGGTGTCTTTTTGTAGAATATACTGAAAAACCATTGTTAAGTAAGGCCTCTCCATCTGTGGTTTCCCCACAGCATATCTTAGTCTTGTTGGAAAAAACAGCATTTTACTCTGATCCCGAGCTTTGACCTCTCTCATAAATTACAGATAATTATTTGCCTTAAATGCCTTGCGCTCGCTAGATTTCTGCTAACATTTTGTGATGCAGACTCTAGCAAATGGGTTTAAAGCAGGGGTGTCAAACTGGCGGCCCAGAGGCCAGATCCGTCATGCGCAGACAACGTCCACTCCAGCTCCGCAAAGGGTAAACCATCACGATACATCATGTGATGGCAGCGTGATGGCGCAAGTTTGATACCCATGTTTTAAAGAAAACATTAGTTTTTGGCTTCCATTTGTTCCAGTGTCACTTAAACAAGTACAGCAGCTGGAGCAGTTTAACAGAGTGAAAATCTTACACACAAAATGAGGCTTAGCTTTAATTAGGCTTGTTTGTGTAAAGGATTTGACTCTTTCTGCTTTGCAGCCTATCGCGAGAGCCCACTGTATGTTAAGGGTCTTCATTCTTTTCCATTTTACCTTCTTGCATACTTCAGGTGATTGGGATGCACTACTTCTCTCCTGTGGATAAGATGCAGCTGCTAGAGATCATCACTACTGACAAGACATCCCCAGAAACAGCAGCTTCTGCTGTGGCTATTGGTCTCAAGCAAGGAAAAGTCATCATTGTGGTTAAGGTGATTGTGGTTTTTATGAAAAATACAGAAGGCTCCCAGTGGAATTATCACTTTGAGTCAGAAGGCCAGGATTAAACTTTCTTTTTTTCTAAATTACTGCATGAGCAGGCTGCGACAAGACACAGTATCAGCCATATTCTTCACAGGAAACTTACTGCAGATGTACAGGACTTTCACAAGAGCCAAAAAAAAGCTAATTTTCCTAGAAATTACAATAATAAAAATTAATACAAACTAAAAAAAAGGAAAGACTAAAGAATAGAAGCTGCAGAAAAGGAAAAAATAGAAAAATGAAAAATAAGAATATGATAAAAAATAAATATATAAAGAAATAATTTCCCCTTTCATCAAAACAAGTATGAGCAAGTTTAGTAACATCACTTCCTCTTAAAATACATTTTTTTTCAGTTCTGTTGTAACCTTGAACAGTCATTAACTGAATGGTTGTAAATCGAGGATTACGAGTATACAAACCAGGTGTCTTTTTAAAGATGCCAACAGTGGTTTGAGCAAGATAGCTTTTCCTTTGTTTCCCAGAACTCTAAATCTGCTGTCTTGTGGTGTCCTTGTAAGTAGCAACGCTCAGTAACACTTATGGGTGATCTTAAGCTTTCTTCTTATCTGGAGAGGAAGTATTGAGATTATCTACTCATCAGCTCTTCATTCCTCAGTGGTTGTCGGCTCTGCTTCTCACAGAGCCATTCTTCCAGAGTCTTCCATTTCTTCCCTAGAAGGCGCAAAAATGCCCAGATTTGTGCTTTTTTTCTTGATGGTACAAAATAATTTTTATACACCAATTATTTGCTTAACAACTTATGAGCTCTTGGAGAGCTCACAAAGATCAATCTGAAGTCAAAGCTTAACCCTTTTATATTTAGATGTAGAATACAAATTATGTGCATAAAAACAAATTATATTAATAAATACAAAATCCGTATTAGTTGGTATCTCAGACTAAATTCCTGTTCAGCCCATATCACTGAAAAGTTGGTCTAAACAAGTGTCGTTGCCACATGTATAGCCTCTAAATAGGAAAATACCCCATAAATTAGAAATACCCTATAGATAAGAAACCAACTTCCATTAAAGTGAATTGGTGAGGGAAAGCTAGTTAGATTATTTGCTGCCTCATCTTCCTTAGCAAACCTATTTCACCTTTTTATTTCCTCCTCCACAGGATGGTCCAGGATTCTATACAACTAGGTGCCTTGTTCCCATGTTGGCTGAAATTGTCCGTATGCTTCAGGTTAGTGACCCTTGCAAACAGCTGGGATTCAGGAGAGTCTTTTATGGATTTAAATGGGATGATAGAGCTCACCCCATTTCAAGTCCCACCGATAACATAAACAGTGTTTAAATTAACAACATCAAATTTATTTGAGCCAGAAATTGAATTTCAAGGCTACGTGGATTTCTTATGTTTCGTGATAATTATCGAATTCCATAAAAGGAACTTATATCAGCTATCAAATATGTAAATGGTACTTTGGAATTGCTTTGCCACCTACATTAGAGTGGATGAACAGATACGGTTTTTTCAAAGTGGGCAAGTCAGAATTCAAATCTAAGTTCTTGAAACAAGTAGTTCATGCTAGAAAAATCCTCAAGTATCAGCTAAAACAGTTCATCATAGAGGAAAGGCTCAATATTCCTACCCACTAGTATGTAGGAGTAATAACCAGTAATAAGAAGTATTTGGTTGCAATTGCTCCAATTTCCAGGAGTACAACTAGTTAGTATAAGAGGTGATTACCTTTTCAGACTACCAAATCGTAAAATTGATTGTTTATATATAAATGATACCAACATCAAAATTTGGTGTATAGCGTTTGTTCATTCAGACTACCACAGGAAATTGACAAGGTTCAGTAGAAAAATGTAGTCCCAAAAAGGACCAAAAACATTTACACAGAAGTGCACATAATTAGAAGGATACGCTCGGGTTCATTGGTTTTACTATTGTGGCTTTTAATTATACCCACCAAGTGAAAATGGGACAAAATAGGGCAACGCTAACCATTTATAGTCTTCTATAGACTTCATATAGTCATCAATATGTGGACGATACACAATTGTATCTGTCCGCCCCGTGCCAACTCAGTGAAGCAGTAGAAGTGATGTGCCAGTGCCTGGAGGCTGTTAGGGTCTGGATGGGAACGAACAAGCTTGTGCTCAATCCCGACAAGACCGAGTGGCTATTGATGCTCCCTCCCAAAGATGGTCCAGTTATTCCATCTCTCAGCCTGGGGGTGAAATTATACGCCCCTCAGAGAGGGTTCGCAATTTGGGAGTCCTCCTGGATCTGCAGCTGACTCTAGAACATCATCTGTCGGCTATGACCAGGGGGGGCTTTGCCCAGGTTCGCCTGGTGCACCAATTGCGACGCTACCTGGACCGGGAGGCCCTTCGGATAGTCACTCACGCCCTCGTCACCTCAAGACTGGACTACTGTAACGCGCTCTACATGGGGCTGCCCTTGAAGAGTGTTCGAAGACTTCAGCTTGTCCAGAATGCAGCAGGGCGAGTGATTGTGGGTGCACCTCGGTACACCCATGTTACACCTATCCTCCGCGAGCTGCACTGGCTGCCCATTGGTCTCTGGACACGCTTCAAGGTGCTAGTCATTACTTTTAAAGCCCTACATGGTATCGGACCTGGTTACTTGAGAGACCGCCTCCTGCCAATCACCTCCCAAAGACCTATTAGATCCCACAGACTAGGCCTCCTCTGAATTCCATCTGCCAGCCAGTTGGCTGGCAACTCCCCGGGGGAGGGCCTTCTCTGTGGCTGCTCCGGCCCTCTGGAACAATGTCCCCTTGAGATCCGGACCCTTACCACCCTTCCGGCCTTCCGCAAAGCAACTAAGACCTGGCTGTTGTGGCAGGCCTGGGGCTGTTGAATTTTCCAGCCCCATCCGAGGTTACGACTGTTGTTGTATTTTAAATTGTTGTCTTTTATTTTTATTTTTGTACCCCCTCCTCTTCTGATTGTTAGCCGCCCTGAGTCTTCCGGGAATAGGGCGGCATACAAATCAAATAAAACTTAAACTTAAACTTCTCATAAGTTATACACCTGGTTCATCCAGTGAGAAATCAGTAATTAGGGACACTATATTTACTCACTATAATTTGAGAGGGAGGAGGCAAACAGTCTTGCTCATATTGTTAATTAGTTGAGACAGGAAATTGCTGACTATAGCAAATTATCGAACAATCTAATCACCAGAATTTGATCTACCTTCACCCTATTTCTTTCACCCAAAGCATTTTCTTTTTCAATGTGTCTTCTGTAGGAAGGTGTTGATCCTAAGAAAGTGGATTCTCTTTCTACCAGCTTTGGCTTCCCTGTTGGAGCTTCTACTTTGATTGATGAAGTTGGGGTCGATGTTGCCACTCACGTAGCTGAAGATCTTGGCAAAGCTTTTGGTGAACGATTGAAAGGAGGGGATGTGGAGCTACTGAAAGCCATGGTAGACAAGGGCTTTTTAGGTATGAGTTGCATGCTGGGGAAGTTCAATCTTATGCACTATGTTCTTCACTTGTTCTTCACATGTTCTTTGCTTCCAACTACCTCATGCCAGTGGCATGTCTGTGGATGGTTGCCCACGGGATGGCTTGTTCCCTTTAAGCCACTTCTCAAATCCAGCTACCACTCATTCTGCTCCTGTATATTGTACTTTTTCATGAAAAATAATTGTAAACTGTGTTTTGAGCCAGTCATACATAGCACAGATGGTCCTCAGTTTACAATTTGGTTAATTTAGTGATCGAAGTTACAGTGGCCCTGAAAAATGTGACTTATGGCCATTCTTCACACAACCATTCCTTCACCCCCCATAGTCACATGATCAAAATTCAGATTGCCAGCAACTGACTCATATTTATGAGGGTTGCAGTGCCCCAGGGTCATGTGATCACCTGTTGTGACATTCTAACAAGCAAAGTCAATGGGGAAGCCAGATTCACTTCATTAAGAGCCAAGGTGGCGCAGTGGTTAAATGCAGCACTGCAGGCTACTGCTAGATCAGCAGTTCAGCGGTTCAAATCTCACCGGCTCAGGGTTGACTCAGCCTTCCATCCTTCCGAGGTGGGTAAAATGAGGACCCAGATTGTTGGGGGCAATATGCTGACTCTCTGTAAACCGCTTAGAGAGGGCTGAAAGCCCTATGAAGCGGTATATAAGTCCACTGCTATTAAGGTTATTAACCTAATGCAGCGATTCACTTAACTGTGGCAAAGGAAGGTTGTAAAATGAGGCAAAGCCCAATTAACAACCGTCTCATTAAGCAACGGAGATTTTGGACTCTATGGTGGTTGTAAGTTGAGGACTACCTGTAAAGAATGATATGTCAGGACATTGTCGCTTTCCCCCTATTACTTCCTTCTGCATGAAGAAATTGGTGGATCTCAGCTTTCTGAAATCAGTTTGAAAACAAAGATATGAGCCCCTGGAAAGATGGTTTATCTGTCAGATCCACTCTTTCCCCCCATTGAAGCCCTATTTCCTCAGAGTAACTTGATATCTGCTGCATTGGTCTGCATCACTGCAGGGAAAGTGGTGACTATGGATGATGAGCATTAGAGCTGGTCCCAATCTCTGGGTTCATTTCTTGGTTCTAAAAGTAACGTTCTCCACCGTGGCAACTTTAAGGTGGGTGGATTTCAATTCCCAGAATTCCCCAACCAGCAAGCCCTTGCTGGCTGGAGAAATCTGGGAGTTGAAGTCCATCCATCCTAAAATGATTATTCTAAAAGTAATTTGGGATATGGCTGAGTTAAACAGGTTTCCAATGACTTGGTCATGCCATGTACAGTAGAACCTCTGATCACGAACGTTTCTGGTCATAACCAAACCGACCAAATTTTTTTTTAAAAAAAATCTTTTTCCCCGCAGTTAATTTCCCCTTTTGTGCCATTTTTTTGTAAGTGCCAAATTTCCAAAATTTGGTTTGGGTCATGACCAAATCGGTTTGGGACCAAAGTTATGGAATGAATTGTGACCAGAGGTTCTACTCTATTCTGCTTTTGTTATTGTTAGGACAGCTACTACTATAGAGACCAGTGCATGAGTTAAGTCACTTATTCAACCTGTCAGAGCTGAAAGTCTTTACGGACTTCAATTTCCGTAGACACAGCGTGGTAGAATTACCGTCGGCTACTACTGTTGGTCACAACAATTTTTCCTACTTATTGTAAATTTGAGCAATTGCTAAACAAGGCAGTCAGTAAGTGATGACTACCTCTAGATTTTTTAGAGAAAAATGGTCACTGAATTTTAGGGTAGAAGAATATTTTCCCCACTCCCTACCCCATTCTTCTTTCCAAAAGGTAGAGTGTCTTTTTGAGCTTTCTTGTATTTATCTTTTCTGGTCAATGTTTGGCATTTTTGATATTAAGCACATCCTCACTACCTTCTTATCTTTCATTTGACAGGCCGCAAATCAGGAAAAGGCTTTTATCTTTACAAGCAAGGCGTAAAGAATCGGGATGTCAACAGTGGAATGAATGAAATTCTAGAGAAATTCAAAATAGTTGCCAACCCAGAGGTGTAAGTGGGATGATAAGAGAGTTTTCCTAAATAGATACAGCATTCCAGAATAAGACCTGATCGTTGGCTTTAATTATTCCCTGCATGCATATAAATTCATAATAGTTGCCGCATGGACTTAGAACATTGTCCATTTAGCATAGGGGTGCCAAACATACTCGCTTTGTCACAGCGTCATCATGTGATGTATCGTGATTATTTTTCCCCTCGCTAAACTGGGCCTGGGCATGGCCAGCACTTGACGCATCCAGCCCGCAAGTTTGACAGCCCTGATTTAGCACAATTTATTTTACTCTAACTGGCAATATTTCAGATAGATGGAGCTTTTCGTAAAATTTGCTGTCAGAAATCTTTACATATTTTGCATGCAGAACATTTCAGAATTGAGCTGGGATCATCTGCATTGAAAAGCATTGAAAGCCTAGTCCATTCGTTTATATGGTTCCCAATATAGTATTACCAAATGCGGGAGAAGTGGAATTGTCTCTGGTGTGAATGGACGACCCCAAAAGCATCATCATTTGAGCAAAGAAAAAATTACTAGCTCCAAAATTAGATGAATATTCCTTTGATATATAAATCCATATCCATGTTGGTTTTCTCCTAAGTATTGCAAATTTATATTTTCAATTGGATCCTAGTCTGCTTTCAACCTGTCCCCCCCTTCTGCAAAATACAAAAAATAGGCTTTTGCCATCACCTGTTTTCTAAAATCCAGTTAAAATGAAGATTGCTGAGAATTATCAGCCCTGCCACCTGTCCCCACCCTTCTATGTCACTGGCTTGTGCCTCTCTGTTTCAGCTGCTGTGTTTCTGATCTAGCTGTGAGGATGGTTAATGAATTGCTGCTTCCCTTCCCAGGTCCACAGGGAAAGATATCCAAATGCGTTTGGTGACTAGATTTGTGAATGAAGCCATTCTGACCTTACAAGAGGGCATCCTCAGCAATCCTGTGGAGGGGGACATTGGAGCTGTATTTGGACTAGGCTTTCCACCATGCCTGGGAGGTGAGTTTTGTCATTCAGCAAGGAATTAATCAACAACTTTTCTATAACCAAAGGGTTGGAAACAATAATGGAAAAAAATCTTACAAGCACCTTTGGAAGTGGTAATAATTTGGGCTGCATTTTTTTTCAATTGGTAATGTAGAATTGGTAGGATTGCCTCGTTCCACAGTATAACTCCTTCGATAAGGAAATACTTCTTGAGCACTTGCAAATAGGCATTAAATATTCAAACTACGGCAATCTTTCTTAGCAGCAACAATGTCATTTTAGCAACCTTGCAGAAGCTGGCAATAGCTGAACTATGGTTCCTATCCTTGCTCTCCAGAGATAAGTAGAGGCATCCTGGTGTCCTCTGAATATGCTGAACTGCCCGGAGTCCTCCGGGATTGGGCGGCCTATAAATAAAATTAAACTTGAATTAAAATTAAACTTGAAACTTCAGGCCATTCAGTTTGCTGTGTAAAGTTCTCTGTGGCTCCAGAGTTTGTAAGATCCGGCGCCCACAGTTACATAGTGAATGATTCACCTTCCAAATTATTTTTTATCACATACCTACAGATACATTAATGCTTGTAACCAAGGTATAATGGCAGTTGAGGCCAGCATTATGAAGTAGTTTTGGCATAAAACCCCATTGTTTAGGAAGTCTTACCTTCTCCTTTTCCTCCCTCACTTCTGTGAATGTTGTTGCAGGCCCCTTCCAATATGCAGACCACTTTGGGGCCCAGCAGCTCGTAGACTTCATGAAGAAGTACGAAGATGTCTACGGGTGTCAGTTCACACCATGTCAGTTGCTGCTTGACCATGCCAAGGACTCCAGCAAGAAATTTCACAAGAGAATTGCCTGAATTGGCATCTGCTAACCAAAAAGAAAAGGGGAAGACCCACAAGACATCTTCGTATCGGAGGGCTGTGGGTTTTAACTCTTTTAAGTGCCTTAGTTATTTAGGCACTACTACTTCCTGGCCCACCCCTCATCAGGCTGAATGTTGATTTCCCCATTATCACGAGAAAGAATGGGGAGGTTTCTGCTCAAAGTAATTCTGCTCAAAGTATGGTACTTTTCAGGCCCATTGCAAGGAACTACACATCGGAAAACAGATGTAGCTTGCAGAAAATTCATAAGAATAAATTCTAGTGTATTGTTCTGTACATAATTTTGTCATTCATTCAGGGTTAGAACTGCTACTGAAGTGTTGTGTGGCTAAAACAAGGTACAGTTGAGGCTGAAACCTCTGAGGGATTCTATGCTCTAATAAGATTAGTTTATCAAAGACCATTTGAAGATCTCCAGAGCAATCTGGAGAGCCCACCACTTATTATAAGTCTCCAATAAATCTGAGAACGCAGGAATTTTCAGCATGGAGTCGGGATTTTGCTAGTACTACTAGAGTTCATGAAGTTTTACATACAATTTTTGTGCTATATCCAGGACAAAACACAAATTATGCAAGATTTGCACAGAATATATACATGCATCAAAGCAAAAACATGCTTGTAAAAATGAGTGAACAAGCAAAAGCTATTAAGTGGGCATGCATTAGTTCACAAAATAATACCTTTTTGTTCATCACATTCCTCTAGGACTCATTTTTATTTTTTTTTCTTATGCATAAATACAAGGTTTTAACATTCTATTTTTATTTTTTTCAGAAATGCTTTGTAATGTAGAGCTAACCTTGACAATATAGTGTTGGAGGCAATTAAATTCATTGGGGTGAGCTTGTAGCTTGAGGGCATCAATAGGCAACTGGAGTGTATTGGCAAACCATGTTGAAGACATTAAAGTTAAATGAATGGAAGTTGCCCAAGGATCTTTACTGAGTGGAACTTCCTAACTTACACAAAAACAATCTAGGTTGGAACTGAGGAAGCACATGATACAGCATTACTGAAGAACGGTTTTCAAATTGGGGGGAGGGGGGGCTGCTAAGAGCTCCAAAAGCATCCAAATTAGGACAATCAGCATTACAATCCAAAAGTAATTCCATGTATGGAAATAAACACATGTCAAAATACTGAAGCAGATGAAGGCATCTTTCTCCAGCCAGATGCTTTAAATAAAACAAATCAGCCTTCAAGGGATGAGGATCCAGCAGACTTTGCCTTATTTTGTATGTTGTCAGTGGGGAGGGGGAGGGGAAGCCTATTTTTTCAGTGCCAGTTGCTGGGGAACATAAGCAGGAGTGCAGTTGTGTGTTAACCTTACTTGAAAGCGTCCTTGAGGCTATCTCATTGTGTGAAGACACTTGGACAAGAGAGGCTCTTAATCTGATGTAGCATGATTGCTTTGGTTCGTTCTCTTCCCATTTTTGTTGAAACTAGCTGATACTCTAGTAGTTGCTGTTGTATAACAGCAACTAAAGTCTCCAGCCTCCTCCGGTCTGCAGCCCACTACCAGGTCTTGAGTCATTCAGAATTGCTGCAGAAATGACCGAGCATGTGTGCATCCCTACTTGTGCAAATAACAGCCAAGCGCATGCATTCTCCATTTGCACCAGCATGTGCTCGCCGCTCACATGGAACCATCCCCTCTCCTGCCCAGGCCAGAAAGGTTGGGAAACTGCTATAACAGATAATTCAGTTTCTTTCTGAGTAACATATTCTAGGCACACATTTTTAAATAAATGTTTATTTGATTATTGCAGTACTAAAAGTAGAAATGAATACATTGAACTCCTCTAGGCTTAAACCATTTAGCCCCATTTTCAGCTAAAAACAATTGTGAAAGTTGTGGTCGTCTTAGGAAACAGGCAGTTGCTGCTGAAATGTGGAAAACTCGAAAGTAGTAGGCAGGCAATAACACAATGAAATTGCCAGGAGAAAGGAGGAAGATTAGTAAAATATTCCTAGAGATTTACAGGGGGAGTTGTTTTTTTTTAACCCACCAACTGCCTATACATTATACTAAGGTGCAGTAAATAACTGCCATTCCCCCCTCCCCTCCCAAAAAATCACAGACAGCTGGTTAGGTATAGTAGGAGCAAATTACATGAAACTGTCACTGGGTGCTAGGGAATTTCTGCATAGGCAAAACTAGGCTGCCCAGATATTCCATAATTTTAGTGCAGAAACATGAAATTTAAGGCGCACACAGTTGTTACGGTTTTAGCCCTTTCAGCAGTGCAAAGGTGCTTTTAAAAGTTCAAGTGTTTAGGAAGGTGGCCTTAGGCAGTGTCCGTGTTCTGTGTAAGAAAGAGCAGAATCGTCAAGCTTTTACAACCCTGCAGCCCTTTGAATTGCAGGTGGGTAGACACCACTGTCAGCATTACAAACTGATTTTGCAGAATTAGCACTTCTAGATGACTACAATCCTTCGGTTAAGCCCATTCGTTTTCTACATGCAGGATGCTTTCTCCATAGGGCAACACTGAAATTCGCCTGCAGGTGGAAATAGGGCCCTAAGCAATGTTGCGAAATACAAATTGACACACTGACATTTTAATCTAGACCCTGGATTAAGGATCAGGGTTTCTAGGGCAGAGATTGCCAGGTGAGTTCTATCCAAACCTCTTTCAGATATAAAGTTGCCTACATCTCATGCCAAAGGCTTAAGTATAAAACCTTGCGGGGGCATTTGGGGAAAAGAAATGCTGATAAACTTGCTGTGTGTGTGGTATGTGTGTGATAAGTCACTGCTGTTACTTTTCCTTCTATATCAAGAGTCCCCCTCAAATTGATTGCCCCCAAACAATCATAAGGCTATGTATTCATTACCTGTCCCTTACTAAAACAAACCCACCTCCAAGCTAATATTACATGAAACAATCAGAAGATGAATAGGTATGTTATCACAGGAAAAGTAGGCAGCTTGGCTCTGGTGATTCTGAGACTTGGCCAGAAAGGGAAGATGTAACCCTCTTCCCACAAATTGGCTATGCTATTTTCCTCCTTTCCACACTATCAACGCAAGAAATTACGTAAGGCAATAACTCTCCTTGCTAATCTTGGCACAATGACTATCAATAGGAACTCATCATAAACTCATCATTCACATGCAACTGTTGAGGCTTCTGTTTTGCTCTGGTTTCTGATTTGCTCATTTCCGTAAAAGGAAATGTGCACCTTCTTGCCAATTTCTTGTGTTCGTTTGTGGTTAAAACACAAAATCCTGCGTTGCTCTTGGGTTCATATCTTGCAATCGTTTTCGAGATAACGATAACTGCTTTGGCCTTTCTCCAAGTTTTATACTTGGGGGACAGCCTGAATCTAACTCCTGCAATCTACAAAGAAACTTTCCTTCACCTGTCTAGATCTTGGGCCTCCAGCCCTTGATGAACTGCATTATTTTTTTTACTTGAAGTTTGGTAAGATGAAAATCCTCAGACAGGATCTCCTCGGTGAGTTGTACAAAGATACTACCATCGATGCGTTCCCGGGCAAAGAAGCTGACCACATCCTCAGAGAGGCCGATGAAGCGCAAGGACCTAGATACCTCCTCAAGTGACAGTGCGGATAAGTCACCAGGAGGCTGCCAGGGTGAGCCATCCCCATTCAGACGGGCAGGAGGTGCCTCAATGACCCCCTGAGCCAGATAAAGGTGGGTGATGCCACCTTCGGAGCCATGAACAATGGTGGATGACAAAGGGGCTACTGACGTCCGAATGACAATATTCTCAGCCGTGTCAAAGGGTTTTGATGAGCGAGGTGGTGGTGCAGGACTACAGTGCCCCTCCGGGGAGGAAGTGCCTTCAAAGAGGTCAAAAGTGTCTATGGAAGAGGCTGTTGTTGTCTTCTGCCAATCAAGAGATTCCAACCAATCGGAGGAGCCAGAGGAAGCTGGACTGGAAGAATAGGCTGGATTGGAGAAGGGGTTAAGAGCGCCGAAGGGAGCAAAGCGTTTCTGTGGGGGGGGAGGCTTCAGGCGAGGGCAGCTATAGTAGCTCTTGACGGCGTTGGCATCAGTGCTCCCCAGCAGAGGAGTGGATCTCCCAGTGGCCACACTTGAGCTTGGATCGTTACATGGCCAAGGGTCAGACCAGGAAGACATCTGAGCAGGTGGGGGCTGAGATGGCAACTGTGCTTGAGGGCTGGCCAACTGCCGACTTGTGGATTCCCCAACTTTGCAGTCACTCCATGTGCAGGGATAGCAATACAAGGAGTAGGAGTCCGGAGATGGGGAGCAGCTGCCGCTTCGTGGCCTTGAACTGGCAGGCAAAGAAAACAAACGGCATCAGAATTAGCTCAAGTGAAATGGGATTTGGAGCTCTCTGATCATAAATCTGGAAAAGATCAGTGTCTTAAAACCACAGTGGACAAATCCAGCAACATCTAAAGATGTGCAACCCACCTCCAGAGTTTTGCCAATGCATTGTTCCAACTTCCTTAATTTGAAAAACCTTGTGCTCACTACTCCAAAGACATCCTTGTTTGACAACAAAGAAGGCTAAGAGACATTCCATGCACATTCAGCATATGCAGTTTCCACGGATTTAAGCATATACAAATCTCTTAAAAAGTGAAAAATTACCATAATCCATCCAATATTGCTTGTGATTAAAAAGGCATTGCTGTCATTTTCATTCAACCTAACTCTGGAAGTTTCTTCCCAATCAAGTATATTGTTAGATAAAATATAAATGTTGTTGTTAGTTGCGAAGTCGTGTCCGACCCATCGCAACGCCATGGACAACATCTCTCCAGGCCTTCCTGTCCTCTACCATCCCCTGGAGTCCATTTAAGCTCATGCCTACTGCTTCACTGACTCCATCCAGCCACCTCATTCTCTGTCGTCCCATTCCCATTCTTCTTTTGCCCTCAAAATATAGATGCCAGGGGCCAAATGGAAAACAAACTGTACTGCCCCTTTTCATTTGGTTTTTTTTTTTTGAGACCCACAGAAAGTTCAAAAGTGCCACAGTCCATGATGCTAGAAAATTTAGCCCTCTAAGTTTTATGCAAAAAAGAGAAAGAACACATTTCCATACTTACCAGGAAATAATAAGATTTTTAATCCTGAGAGTTAATTATACAATATAAATAATACTTTTCCTTTTCCTGTTTGCTGATTCTGTTTTGTCCTAAGCAAATGTTCTAAAATGTACAATATTATGGAAAGCTTAATTATATGTAACAGTATCAGGCGCATAAAGTATCTATCCATTGAAGAAAAGCATGGCTTTGATAAAAGGAGCTATGCCTCCCCATCATTTTGGACTATGTGTTTGGATTCTCCAAAAATCTTTGTAAAAAAATATTGACCTTTTATTCCCATGGCTCACGGTAGGAAGATTCTGTGCTTCCTTTCTGACACTTGAGAGTGCCTGTGTAAAAGGTCAACCAACAAGAAAAGTTCTACTCATATGGTATTTCTTGCTGTTGCACTCAGCATGCCTGCACATCCCCTGAATCTAGCAATAGCAAGTGCACAGCTGACTCATGCAGCCAGTTCAGTGATAAGAAGGAAGATCGTTCAAGGCCTCTGGATCCCAGCCCAGAAGTCTATACTTTAAGACTTCATTCATAATAATATTGTGTCTTACAGTACACAAAGACGATAAAGCAAATATGCCTTTAAGCCTATGCGATACTTTGTTCTCCCCATTCTCCTCTTCCCAACTGAGTTCCTACAAGGAAGGCTATATCTCACAACTCCCTCTATAGAAGCCATCCCAGTTCCATCACTCACATGTCATGAAGTCCAGATGAGTAGTATGAGAGGTTGGCACTGGGTGATACTGCTGCTTGGAGCTTGGGGAAGCGCACCGGCATTGGAGGGCTGGAGGTGGCCGATGTGTGGGCACCACGTGGTGGCACAGGGGGAGCAACAAGCAGACGACATTCCTCTCTCACCTATTAAAAGATTGGGGATAAGATTTGTTGGGGTGATGGACCAAATACAATCCAAGATATTTTCTGAAGTAGATTCATATATACAGACAGACAGACAGACAGACAGACAGACAGACAGACAGACAGACTGAAAAGGGCATTTTCCAAAGGCTTCAAGCAGAGCTATACAACACTTTAGAAATTGGATGTTTCCAAGCCTGTTTTTTCCAAGATTACATGAAATTGCTTCCTCCCTTGGATTTACTTCTAATCTTCACAAAATAGAATGGAATGAAAATTATGGGACATAATTTAACCAAGGTATATGAAGTTACATACTTAGCTGACCAGAGTTGTTTCATAGTGAGAGGGTACCATAGAAATTTAATAAATAAATAATTAGGGGAAAAATGGGGGGAAAGAATGAGAAAATGGATTTTAGAAGATCGGAAGACTACATTGTGGTCCTTTCGTGCCATATACTAGGTCAATGTGGTGGATAACATTGCCTGTCAAACTCATGTCTGGACTGGCTTTAAGATCCAATCTGTAATGTTTAACAAATTCTACCAGATCAAACTATGTGTCTATCCTATAGAGAGCTAGAAGATTGTTGTTTTTTAATGTAGAAAGTGCCCATGTAGAAAGTCTTCAAATAGATATTGATGGAGAGAGATTGGCAAAGTGAGACCACAAGGTAGCAGTTTCATTAATCCAACATGCAAAATGCTGAGAAGAAACTAGATAAGAAATTATTATGACAATCAAATCCTCAAGTGCCATTAAAACAGAATAATTGATTACTAAGAGAGATGGCAGGCTCCCTTTCACTGGTTGTGTTGAAGCAGAGGATATGTAGTTGAGGATATTTTAATTTATATATCTACACCGAGCAAAAGATTGGGTTCAATGATTTCCTTTTGTAAGGCTTTGTACCTCCAGGGAATGGTGTGGGTATTTCAAATATGGGAAGGGAAGTAGAAAACACGGGAAGCACGAAAAGATTTGTTAAAAGAGAAATCAGGCATTGTACATTACTGAAACACAGGACTAGGAGATCAAGCTATAAAACTATATCCAATATAAAATTATGGGATGCATAGGGCTTTTCCAAATAGTGCACAACTTTACAGCAATCAATCAGGTTCTAAATTTACACTGAGGGAACCATCAAAGAGTCTATAAATAAATAAAGGTCTACGTTTGCAAGAAATGCTTGGATATTAACTTTGAAAATACTTTTAGCAGACATCACTAATATCCAAACAGATATGGTTGGATATTAACTTTGAAAATATGAGCAGAGATTACAGAATTTGCTAGTCCTTTAAGGAAGATATTTCACTACAAGTAAAAAAAGAACTGAGTACCCATTATTTTAAGCATGACCAAACTACATCCAAATTCCATTCTTAAAAAATAAATAAAGATAAAACTTTTGGAGGTTATAGCATTTGCAGGAAATTATCTGAAGTGTACAGGTAGATGAGACTAAACAAGAAATGCTCAGCTGCTTCCTGGTCAAATGGATGATCTCTATAGCACCGAAGTCTCTATAGCACAAAGTTACAAGATTTTTAAAAAAGTATTAGACTCCACCATATTTATTTACACAATGGGGAATAGTGATATTGTTGAATGAGATCTGTACAACAGGTAAGGAAAAGCTGTGAGCCTTGAAAACTGGGAAAAAAATCTGACAGTTCATATAGTAAGATTTATCAGCTAAAATCCACCAGCTTTAAACAATTTATATCATGAATCCCGTCTTCTTCAGAGGCATCAATGATGATGGTTTAAAACAGAAATGACAGAGAATTTCCACTAGAGTGAATGTCATGCTCTTAGAGTCTGTTCCAGAACTAAAGATAGTGAAGAGCCAGTTATGCATGGAAATCATCTATAGTCCAACAAATACAGTACAAGCATTGAACATTTATGGGTAGAGTCTTAACCTATTAGCCAAGGTGGCGCAGTGGTTAAATGCAGCACTGCAGGCTACTGCTAGATCAGCAGGTCAGCGGTTCAAATCTCACCGGCTCAGGGTTGACTCAGCCTTCCATCCTTCCGAGGTGGGTAAAATGAGGACCCAGATTGTTGGGGGCAATATGCTGACTCTCTGTAAACCGCTTAGAGAGGCCTGAAAGGCCTATGAAGCGGTATATAAGTCTACTGCTATTGCTATATTGCTATTAAGATAAGAAGCCAATGCTATACAGAAGACTTGAGAGAGACCCAAGGAAGTTTTGTCTGTTGGCCATCAACCTAGGATTCTATGCTGTACTGCAGTGGTCTCCAACCTTGACCACTTTAAGACTTGTGGACTTCAACTCCCAGAGTTCCTCAGCCAGCTGGCTGAGGAACTCTGGGAGTTGAAGTCCACAAGTCTTAAAGTGGCGAAGGTTGGTGACCACTGCTGTACTGCATACCCCACGACTAAGAATCTCTAGTCTTATTGCGGTAGACTTCCAAGATAAGAAAGACAAGAGATGAAAGAAAGATCGTCATGGTATTGAGTTATTAAAAGATGAACTTGGACCACAAAAAGAAACAAAAAAGAGAAAGCAAAGTATTACTAATACAGAGGTTTTATTATTAACAGCAATTTATTTTTTACAGTTACTCAAGACTTTGTCAGATTCTTTTCTACTTGCTTATAATACTGTCCACATGTATATTTCATCTGTCTGTAGCAGTATCTGTCTTTTTTTGTTTTTGTGTCTCCAAGTCCGGTCACTTTGGACATCAATTTGATATATGCATCTCATCCAATGACAGTGACAATAGATAGTCCAGTAGCTCAAGGGACAGTGGCTGCACCTGTACTGGGATAGTCTCAGAAAGCTGGACCACCATCAGCAAATAAATTGAGACAGGGAAGAAACAATACCCTAATCAAGCAACCACTGAGGAAGAAGCTACCTGACAGGTAGCTTCCTGACAGGTACCTTGGCAGGGCATGCTACTATATACAAACAGCCAGCAAACCCCACTCCCCCTCATACTGATGTAAACAAGTCTGGGAATAAAAGAAGGAAACAAGCTCAGTGTTCTGCATTTTCTAGGACCAGAATGTCCTTAAAAACTAGCAACCAAAGATTGAACAGTACATCACATTCTCTCTCTCTCCCTCTTTCTCTCACACTCAAAGATCCTCATATTATATCAGAATAGAATAGAAAATGGACAATAAGTTAGAGTTCAATAGCTCTTCCAAACACGCTTCCACACAAAAATAGAGCACCAAAATCCAAATGTTAGTTAACTCAATAAATATATGAACAAAATTTCCTTATACTAAATGGAGGGCTGAGCCAGATGGGCACTTTTAAGTCAAAGTTGCATGTTATTTAAAAACAAAACAAAACATTGAGCTGCCAATGAACAAGGAAGTTCCATAACAAAGATCTAATGATTTGAAAAGAAGCTGCACTTTGGAAAGACAGAATTATTACCATAGCAACCAACCAATTTGTGTGTGTGTACGCGCACACGTATATCTATGCCTATATCTCTATATATCTCTATATCATAAATATTCATATAAAATACATTTTACACATTTAATAATTCATTTATGTATCCAAAGGATTACCCTCTGCATACATCAATAAGATATAGCAGTCATGGGGAAATCCATAAGAATTAAAGTTTATAATGAACCAAGGAAAAATAAAGGCAAAGCAATACTGATGCCTAAGCGGCTTCAGTAGCTATGGAATGCTAATTAATTACAAGAGAAGACAGGGAGTTGATAAATATGAGGGAAGTCAATGAAATGAGGTGTTTCCCCCCCCCCCAAATAAATGCAGTCCTTCTTTCTATTAAACTTGACATACCCAGTTCCTGCAATTGTTCTTCATATCTTTTAGCCTCCAGTCCCCTAATCATCTTTGTTGCTCTTCTCTGCACTCTTTCTAGAGTCTCAACTTGTGCAAAGGTTGTCTTTACACAACCAAAATTTATGTTGCTAAGTGAGAAATTTGTTAAGTGAATTTTGCCCCATTTTACCACTTTTCTTGCCACGTTTATTAATTAAATCACTACATTGGTTAAATTAGTAACACAGTTGTTAAGTGAATCTGGTTTCCCATTGAATTTCCTTTTCAGAAGGTTGCAAAAAGTGATCACCTCACTCAGGGACACTGCAACCGTCATAAATGAGAGTCAGTTGTCAAGCATCCGAATATAAATCACGTAACCACGGGGATGCTATAATGGTCATAAGTGTGAAAAATGGTCATAAGTTACTTTTTTCAGTGCCATTGTAACTTTGAGCAGTCACTAAATAAATTTACTAGATATGCCACTGAAGAAAGCCAAGTTATAGATCTAACAAATAGTTATGGTAATTTTACAGTTAAACTATGCAAGACAGTAAACAGTATAAGAAATACTGTTCAATAGCAATAGGATTTAGGCTTATATACTGCTTCATAGTGCTTTTACAGCCCTCTCTAAGGGGTTTACAGAGTCAGCCTATTGCCCCCAACAATCTGGCTCCTCCTTTTATCGACCTCGGAAGGATGGAAGGCTGAGTCAACCTTGAGCCTGGTGAGATTCAATCTGCCAAATTGCAGGCAGCCAGGAGTCAACAGAAGTAGCCTGTAGTACTTCATTCTAACCACTGTGTCACTGTGGCTCTCAATCAATTTTCACACTTCAGCTGTACCAAATGATCTCAAGGTCCTAGTTTTATGGCAGAGTGGCAAAAACATTTCCCATTCTTTCCTTTTCATATCTGTATGCACCATTCTCTACCTTAAAATACACTTGTTATAGTATGTTTTCTTTATAAAGGAAGTGCTCAAACTTTCAAATGTGTGCAGGAACAAAAACTATTAGCAACATTCCAAAGATGGTTAGATTACGGATTTTTATAAAGGATTTATAGTAATATATTTTAGTTCATTTTCTAATAATCTTCAAGATGGCAGGTTTATCCATCTACATCTCTACATGCAGAATCTGTCTAAAGAAGCAACATGCATTTTTAAGTGTGTTTCCTTTCCCTGGATGACAACAACTTTCTTTGGCAGTTAATTCAAATTAAACAATAAAACACACATTCATTTATGAGTGAGTTGCCCTGGCGGCAGTTTCTATTTTCCATCAAACTGTCCACTACCTGAATCTCTTACCGCTTCAGATTTGGGTGGGACTGGGGGAGGAGCATCTGTGTTAAGGTCTTCCTGCGGCAGGCCTCGATGGCAAGGTGAAGCCCCGAAAGAGATAAGATCCCGCTGGCCCTTGCTGGCATTCTCCAGTCCAGGAACAGTGCCGCTGGATTCAGAATACGTCTCTGGGTTTTGATTAGTCCACAATTCTTCATACGGGAGTTCTTGAGTCCGGAATGTGGGTTCCACCCAATCAGGTGTCATGTATTCACGCTCAGAATCCAAAGGATCAGAAATAAGGCTGGAGGGCTCTCGGTGAGAGGGGAGAAGCAATCGTTGGGTCCTCCCTCCTTGAGACGGATCCTGGCAACTGCTTTCAGAAGCGGCATACAAGCAAAGGGAGAGGCGCTGAAAGGATTGGGCCAATTCATCACGGCTATAGCCCTGCAGGCAGAGGCGTACATGGCGGGGGCTGGCACACTCTTCGGAGAAGTCTGGCTTGGCCTCCCGCACAGCCTTGGAATATTCATTGGGATCGAAGCATTCCTGGCAGAGGGCAGCAGTTTCTCGTAACAACTTCTCCAGTTGGGGGTCTCCGCCTACGCGCAACATCCCCTCTGGCAGCAGAAAACGGGGCATGTCTGTGAGCAGGAGGAAGTGGAAGGGAGCCACTTCGTCCTTGCGGAGAATGCAGCACAGCACCACTGTCTTGGAGACGATGCTCACTAACTTGTAACAGTGGCCCTCCCGGATGGCGTGCAGGTCGTAGGGGTTTCGAGGTGGCCGGCTAGGCACAATCACATTGACAGGAAGTCGTACCTTCTCAATGATACTGCGAATGGTATGCTCCCCCTCCTGCATCTGCAGCTCCAGCGGTGAGCGAGTGCTGAAGCGTCCTTTGCACTGGAAAGGCAAGCTGAGGCTTTCGTTGGTCCGATGGTTCATGCAGATCAAGCAAGGCATCTTGCCCTTCAACTGTTTGCCGCTGGCCCCCCCAGGGTTGTTGCTGCCGCTGCTGTTACCGCTACCGCCATTCCCACCGCCAGTGCCAGGGACGCCTGCTTTGCCCAACTTCCGCAGCAACGTGTTCAAACGCGACTTTTCCTTCGCAGCTTTTGCGCACAGAATCTCTGCCTGGCCCATAAGGGTTAGTTCATCTCCTGCATGCAGCGTGAAATTGTATACTTCACTGTCTTCACTGAACTCGCCTGACACAACCTGGAAGAAGCCAATTGAGGAGGGAAAATAGGTAGATAAGAGGCTTAACAAGGAGAATTCTACAACGTGGAGGGTGAGGAAAGAGGGGGCTTTGTACCATGGAAAGAGGGGTTCTGTGATACAAAAGCTACTGCTGTGCTCTGCCATAACATGAGCCATGAAGAAAAAGCTAAAAGGTGGATTTATGTGATTGTGTGTGCTGTGTATGAAACAAAAAAGGAGTACAGGTAGTCCTCGACTTACGATCACAATTTTGAGCCCAAAAGTTTTGTTGCTAAGTGAAACATTTGTTAAGTGAATTTTGCCCCATTTTACGACTTTCCTTGCCACTGTTGTTAAGTAAATCATTGCAACTGTTATGTAAGTAACAGGGTTATTATGTGAATACTGGCTTCCCCAGTGGCTTTGCTTGTCAGATGGTTGCAAATGTAATGGTCATATATAGGAACCAGTTGCCAAGCAACTGAATTTTGATCTTGTGACAATGGAGATGCTGCAACAATCATAACTGTGAGAAACGGTCGTAAGTCACTTTGAACTTTGAACGGTCACTAAATGAACTGTTGAAGTAGAGGACTGCTTGTATCATGGGCCATCATTTGGGGCTGATGGACTTCATTCCACTCAGGGGTTCTTGAATTGTATCTATTTGATCAAAAAGGGGCAACAGAATAGGAGCCTCTTTGACGCAAAAGATGAGAGAAAAGTTTAAGAGATGGACACCTGAATGGCCAATGAAGCGAGATGCCAGAATGTGTGGGTTTGGGGTGAGAGAAGTCAAATTCCAATAAATTATCTAATTTGGGTTACTTAAAAGACATTGTTGTTGATTTTCACAAAATAGATAATTGGATTGGCTTTAACATCAAAGCCGTCACCACTTGAAAAGAAAAGAAAAAAACTCCTGTGTTTCTCTTTATTTACAGAGTACAGAAACTGTTTTTCATTTCATCGGGCAAATGAAGTGCTAAGATGCTATTTTTCTAGATTCAGTCCAATGCTCTCTCTCTCTATGGTTTCCCAGAAGAAAATCCCACTCTGTTCAATGGGAAATATACCCCTATTTGTGATTAGGATTGTAGTCCTAGAGGAAATGACGTTTTTGAAATGTTCTGCTTTGTGCATACTTAAGTTTCCATCCTTTGCTTTTTTGGAAAACCAAACCCTGTCTAAACTTAGAAGCACATTAGTTATTATTGTTGTGGTTTTCAACAAAGTGCTTTACATCTTCCCAGAGTGGGTTTAGTTTTGTGGTAGGAAAAGTGTTTCTATTTATTCCTAGAGACAATTCACAATCTTACAACTGGAGAGGCAGAAATCCAAATTGAACTAGAAACACTGAATCAGTGAATGAATGCAAATGCTTTACTGTACTCCCTGTACTCCAAATCTTATCTCCACCTCAGGTTTAAAATGCAATTTAAAAAAATTAAGAAGACATATTAATATTTCTAATCATTCAGAGCAGATCCCTAAATTCAATAAATAAAAAGATCATTTTCAAAAATACAAAAAGAGCCTGTTGGATCAGATTAAAAGAGAACTAGTTCAATAATCCAATCCATCTCTTTCTCCCAGTGGTTAACCAGTTGTCATTTTGGAGAAGCCCAAAAGTTAAAGCATCCTTCTGAACTTTTGAGACCAATTTATAATAGAAAGTGAGGCTATATTCTGCTTTTAACGCCTTAAATCTCAGCTATCTAATTTCTTACTTTAGCAATGGTTATTGCATAAAAAACCTGATCCTTCAAAAATGTTGTGCAGCCTATCAGATATGAAATAGTCAACTAAACTGCAAATCACGTGTTTGGTTAAGTAGATGGGATCAAATCTGAGCTTGCAAGAATTCTTTTAATTTGCTTTGCTGTAGCTTAGCTCTTCATTAACCAAGCAGAAGAAAATTACTGTCAGGAAATCAGATATAAAATCAGAACAGAAGGAGTGGAAACAGCATTCCTACCCCATTCCCCATCTATTCTTTAGACCACAGTTCTCCAACCTTGGCAACTTTAAGATTTGTGGACTTCAACTCCCAGAGCTCTGGGAGCTGAAGTCCACAAGTCTTAAAGTTGCCAAGGTTGGAGACCCCTGCTTTAGACAACTGACATATGCTAAAGTACTGTAGGAAGTTAGCACCCACCCCTCTCCTAGGACAATGAAATATTTTAGGAAATATTAAAAGGGCAGAATATTTCCTGCTAAAAGTGATCAAAACTCAGCTCCTCCACCTTTGTTAATGGGCCAGTAAGATCTGGGTCAGACTATTGTACATAACAAAGATCTAACTCCTTCCGTCAAAGCCATAATAGGAATTCCAAAGCCCTTTCATTACTTCATCACCCAGCAAAGGCTCAACCAAGCCTGGGAGACAGACAGCCTATAAAGTTAGCTAAGACCCCCACCTCCTGGGAGTCTGACCACCAATCAGAATACATTTCTTACACAGGAACAGGAAGCTCTAAGGTGGGGCCCAGAGAGGGCATAAAACCAGGCTACTCTCAGCATCTCTTCCCCTTTCCCCCAGGACCTCAAACCATGTGGTCCTGTCCACCATTAAAAACCATCTTTCCAAACAGCCACCATGTTTCCAGTGTCTTTCTTCCCACTTGGAACTGAACCCAGAAATATATTTCTTCCAACAGTACAACCCACCTTTACGCTGAAGGTGATGGCCTCCATGACGAACACCCGATCTGGAAAGATGCTTGCCACCTCCTCCACACTGTTGAAGTACTGCACAGGCTCCCGGACATCCCTGTCCTGATCTAGCAGCTTAAATTTCCCTGCAGGATTGGAACCCAAAACATGCTAGTTTAGTTAGGAGATGGGTTTGTTGAGAGATTGTTGAAGCCAGATAGGCAACTGAATCAAGAGGATGGCAGGGAAGGAGAGAAGGGAATGGAAGACCTACTGCTATGCCTCTTGGGCATCACCTAACTAACCAATTAATATTTCTAATAGTGGTCAACAAGAAACAGTAGGAAAGCTTATAAACAGGTTTTAATGAACTTTTTCCCCCTCCAACATCTTATTATCAGAGGTATTTTTGTGCTTAATGCAGAGCCTGTTTTAATATATTATGGCTAGCAATCACTGGGATATTTGTTCCCCTACAGTTCTTGGTTTTTCTTTCTTTTTTAAATTGCAGAAGATAAAAGAAAAACGGAGTTGGACACCAAATGAAAAAATAATAAAATAAAATAATAATAAAATAATATGAAATTATAATATAATACAATACAATACAGTAGTGTAGCGTAGTGTAGTATGGTATAGTATAGTATAATATAATACAATAGTACAATATAATATAATACATTAAAATACAATACAATAGTATAGTATAGTATAGTATAGTATAGTATAGTATAGTATAGTATAGTATAGTATAGTATAGTATAGTATAGTATAATATAATATAATATAATATAATATAATATAATAATAAAAAAACCAAACTAAACCAAACAAGGAGCCTTGAATGGCTGAATCTGACAAAGGCTCTATTTAGATAGCAAGCTACAGTATTTCCAGGCACAGTTAACCAGATAGCTTTAGAAGCCCACAAATAAGCATCAAAATAATCAATAGATTTCTCCCCCTTTTCTCCCTGTCAATCAGAATCAGAAAGAAGCAGAGTAATCCCGAACTTAGAATTCCATAGAGCCACCCTCACAAAGAGTGAATTATTTACTTTTCTTTCAGGAACCTAACCAATTCCCTTTTAGAGCCCTCTTTGTTCTTGGCCACTACTTAGATCCTGTGTACATTCCATACATTAACAGGACTGTGTAAAAAAAAAGAACTTTTCTTCCTTGTCTCAAATCTATATTCTAGTATAAATAAGAAAAGATGAGGAAAATATCGTATTGATGTATTGTGCACTCATAATTTTATAAACCTCTGATCATTTTCTCCCCATCGTATTTGTTACATTTCTATGCTATCATGGACATCGAAGTCTGTCCAGAGGCAGGCACATTCTCCATTCAAAAAAAAAGGCCAACCTGGGAAAATATCTATGTACCAAAAGTAAAATTATATCTAAATATACATGGAATGCATTTCTTCCTTTTCCAAGTCACAGGCTAATCACAACCTAGAATTGGGAATGAAACTTTCCTATTTATAGATCAATGTGCATTCTTGTGAAAAATGAATATTGGCATCCAGAGTTGCGGCAATGTGAATCCAATGGGATGAAGATATGCGAGCCCTTGTGGTAGCAAGAACCTGGGACTGGATGGAGCACTGGCTTGTCTTCAGAACACCAAATCTCTGCTGGCTGTAATTCTCTAATAAAGGGAATCTCCCTAGCAGGGCGAGGGAGTGTACTGGGGCCCCTATAACAACTACTCACAGGAATAAAAATGTAAATGGTTGACAAAGTTAAACATATATTTATTTTATTGGCATGTTAATGCCCATATTAATTAAAAATGCAGTAAATGTAATAAATGTTGTTGTATTTATATGATACAAGGTGCACTGAAGGGTTGACATACACAGATTAGTATGGGGCCCCTATGCTTGTGGGGCCCATGGGTTAAGACCGCCTGTTCCTTAGTCTGTTATGCCTTTTGCTGAAAGTCTTGTCCTTAATCTGGGTTACCCTCTGCAATGCCCATTTTGTTATATTGTGTTACATTCCTATTCTTTCTGAAGGAGCTCAGAGCTGCCTGTGACTGCCTTGGTTACTTTTCAGTAGCAAGAGATCCCTTGAAATGCAAATGGCATTGCTCTCTTTAATTTCTGTCCGGGGTTCAGTTGCCATAGTTCGCCCAGCAACTTCTCTGTACCCAGCAAACAGGGAAGCCAAACAGATGGAGACATCAAATTGGAGTAGAAGGTAATGACAGGATGATGATGGCAAGTGAGAACGAGGCAGGGTGTCAGGGCTGTCCCCAGTTCTGTTATCAGCCGTGGGCCTCTTTCTTTTTTCCCAAGGAAAAGGCAATAGGGCGACAAGCAATTGTGGGATGGGATGCGGGCATCAATGCACCAGCTGGAAGAGTAACAAAGGCATACAATGGATAGAGATGAGTATCCATGGCATCTCTGCCTCTTTACACTCTTGCTATCTGGGCTACAGGCATAACAGCATAACAATATAACCTTTTAATGAAGTTTAAATTGTGTGTGTGTGTGTGTGTGTGTGTGTGTGTGTGTGTGTGTGTTTTGACTATTATTCGCCCAGATGGAGATGACTTCTTGATGTCTTTTACCAGAACCAATTTCTAGCAAGATAGGAGGTTAGAACATTTTACCAGAAAATGCTGCCATGTTCTTATTAGTAGTGGTCATTTAAAAATACATACGCACATGCGGATTTCAACCTCAGGGAATTCATTGGTCTTTTCTAGAGCATTCTTCTGTATTATTCCAGTTATGCAGAAAAAGAAAAAGGACCCAAACATGCTCAGGCCTGCTCCTATTTTAGCTGTTTGAAAGGAAGAATTTGGAAGAGGGAAAGCTGCTTTATTTATTGAATGTGGCTTTTCTGATTTTCAAACTCTGATTGCGTATAATTCAAAATTACAGAGAAGCTCTCCTTTTCAAAATATCTTCCTCCATGCATAAATAGCAAAAGACACAGACGCAGGCGAAGAAAAATGCCTAGATGGGAATTTTGTGGTAATTCTTAATTGAGTTGTGTCTCAAAACTAAATGGTTATGAGCAACTGTTTTACTAAGCCTAATTGATTAGCTCAATGCAGTAACTCTGTGAAATAAGAAACAGCATTCTTATTCGGTCTGGTGCATTTTATTGAAGTCTCAACTTTTTATCTGAAATCCACACATCAATGGCAGAACCAGAATGAGTATTATGAGCTTCACTGGCGCCCTGGTGCAATGAGCCCACATACCTAGTGGTCTCTGCAGAAAATCATAATGATGACAAACATCATATCATCATCACACAGATGCCATCATTTTGTACTTGCATCCTAACATTTGATACCAGTAGATAATTTGTACGCTCACATACCTTTCATAATATGCTCTCCCTTGACTCCCCTGAAGACACCCATGTACTTACCTCACCTTGCATTAATGAGACAGTACAAAATATATCACAGGTTTCTCTTATAAGATACAATGATGAAAATAATGTGTGTGAAGCGTTTGGACATTCATAGAAATGCCAGAAGTTATTGTCTTTATTGTGTTTTCTTTCTGAAAGGCCGCAGGCTTCACACATTTATTTCACATTACCTGGAATGACAATGTTGGGAGCTTATGTTCTGGCCATTGTGTCCAAACTTTTGCTCTTTACAAGAACCCAGCCTCTTTGTTTGTCCTCTCTACATACTGTAGTTTGCTCACGATCAAATGACCCTCACTATTAGGAAATGTTTCCAAATATTCAACCATAATCTGTCATCCTATAATTTAAATCCATTACTATGTGTCCCACCTTTTGAGATAACAGAATAACAGGGTTGGAAGGGATCTTTGAGGTCTTTTAGTCCAACCCCCTGCCTAGGCAGGAAACCCTACACCACTTCAGACAAAGGGTTGTCCAATATCTTCTTAAAAACTTCCAGTGTTGGAGCATTCACAACTTCTAGAGGCAAGTTGTTCCACTGGTTAATTGTTGTAACTGTCAGGAAATTTCTAGGTTGCTTCTCTCCTTGATTAGTTTCCACCCTTTGCTTCTTGTCCTGCCCTCAGGTGCTTAACAGATGAGAAACAGATCTTGGTCTTTTGCTGATGGCACTGTTTTCAGACACTCAGGGAACATAAGTCTCTAGTGTCAGGGTTCCAAGTAATAAATCCATAGCAAGCAAAATTCTGAGGCAGGCAAATTCCTCAAAGGATAGCTTTATTGGAAAAAATCATATTGGTGACTCTAAAGGTTCCCAGTTTTCACATAGTTAAAAAAGAAAGTTTTTCCCAAAACCCGAAATAATCAGTTACATGGCCCAATCAAAATGGTGTCTGGTTGTCTGGAGACCTCCCTCCTTCTTCCACGGTGCAGGTCCTCAAGAGAAAGTATTTTATTTTGGCTACACAAACTCCTCTATCTCTCAACCCCTCTCCTCTCTGTCTCTATCTATCTTAACTCTCTTACTTAATCTGAAATATTCCTATTCTTTTCCCTTCATCCCCCAATTTAAAATCTTTGGTTATATGGGAATCTCAAGTTCACTCGTCAGTATATAATAAATGATTGCCGAGGACATTTTGTCAGTACAATTTAAATATTCTGGTTTCAAACACAATAGAATCGGTTTAAGTGAGATCAGAATGGTATTAGATTAGACTCCAAGGATATCTGGGGTCAAATCCAGTGGTGAAATTCAATTTTTTTTACTACCGGTTCTGTGGGTGTGGTTTGGTGGGCGTGACAGGGGAAGGATACTGCAAAATCCCCATTCCCTTCCCACTCCTGGGGGAAGGATATTGCAAAATCTCAATTCCCACACCACTCTGGGACCAGCCAGTGGTGGTATTTGCCTGTTCTCCAAACTACTCAAAATTCCTGCTACCGGTTCTCCAGAACCTGTCAGAACCTGCTGAATTTCACCCCTGGTCAAATCCCAATCCAGCCATGAAGCTCACTATGTGACCTTTAGCCATTTATCCTGTGCTATCCTAAATTAAGCCACAGGCTTGTTGAGCAGATAAAGATAGAGGCAGAAATAATGTTTCCCACCCCTAAATTATCAGGAAAAGAGCACAATTTAAAAATTCTGTTTTTAGCACATTCAAAAGCCAATAAATGCTTTTAGGGGTGTTTTGCTGTTGCCAAAAGCAGACTCAGACCCCAGAGTGCCTAATCATACTAACTGAAACTTTGTGTGATATTTAAACACATTTTGAGCAAAAATAACTCTGAAATATCCTAATTAATTTCAGTGGAGATGAAATGAGTTGATTTTCCAAGGCAGCCCAAGAAGAAGGTTTAGATACACATACTGTTGCCTAGACACAATACAATCTCTCATATGAAAAGTCTTAGTGGTGTCTCCTTTCTCCTAAATAGCACAGGCTAGGTACATCATGTCTCCATCACCGCAAGGAATGACATTTTTAAGCAACTCCTGTTCATTTCAACAAGATTTGAATTTCTCAAGTCAATTCTTGGCAAGCCTGCTCAGTCGGACCTTTCTCATTTCTACCATTCTTAACAGCAACCAACAATTGTGGCAAGCTAATGTTTTCCCTGCATGCAGTTGTCCACTTATCAAAAGCAACGGTTTCACAATGAAGTGTGCATTTTGCTTTGCTTGCAAGCTGAAACTGGAACCATCTGCTCTGGTTTTTTTTTTTATGAATGGGGCCAACAAAACAGGTTAACACACTTACTCTTCTTTTCCTGTCCCATCTGTCTCCCCAAGGAGCAGCAATTAACTGCTCCTGTCCGCTTGCCTCTCATTATTTATTCATACTTGCACATCATTACCAAAGATGGGAGGCACTTAAGAGTCTCATTAAAGGCCAGCGATGATGTCAGTTCTGTTAATTCACGACTCCAGTCACTCCTTCCTACTGTACCATCTGTTCAGCACCTCTCAATACTCTCGCATGGTGCCAGCAACTCCCTTTCCCTCTCTGATCTTCTACATTAGGCACCAACCTACTGCAAACCATGTCCTGTCTTCATTTAATGTTCACCTTCGTCGTATTTTCTGAGCCAGGTCACTGCTACTCTCTTTCCATATCTCTAGAACTTGGACAAGATGGAGTAAGCATTAGCAAGTCCAGGATCACAGTGCCCAGGAATATTTGCAACTAAACCTAGACCAGCGATGGCGAACCTATGGCACACGTGCTGGAAGTGGCACACAGAGCCATCTCTCCGGGCACGCCAGCTGTCGCCTGCTGCTCTTCCAGTTTCCGGCACATGCATGCGCGCCAGCTAGCTGGTCTTCACACATGCATGTGTGCCAGAAACTGGAAGACCAGGTAACCAGCGCGCATGCTGGTAACCGGAAGCTCAGGTGGGGAACTGCTCAGGTGGGGAACTGCTCTTCTAGTTTACAGTGTTCCCGCCCATGCGCGCTGGGGAGCTGCTCTTCCGGTTTACGGCACTCACCCACACTCCTGCGCTCCCATTTCAGCACTCAGTGCCGAAAAGGTTCACCAACACTGACCTAGACTAAGAATAAGGATTCTATTAACACAAAGTTGGAGCAGCTGGGAGTTCTAGTTCAAGATTTGGAGGACCATAGATTCCTTACATGCAGTACAGATTTAGAGGTTGAGCAAGCTGTGGGAACTAGACAAAGGGGGAAAAAAACCTGACAAAAATAAGACCATAAATCAAAACTGACAGAAGGCAAACCAGGCCCACTAAAGCCTTTTGAGGGGGGGGAAAACAGATTTTCCAAATGAAGCTGGGAGATTCCCTTCTCTTTCTGAATAAAAGGGAAGGCAACATGATGGATTGGTACATTTTGGAGCTCCCAGTCTAATGGCAGAAACCTAGTATATGCAATATAGATCTCCATTCTCATTACAATTTTTATAGAAAACCCAAAATAAGCATTCATCCACCTACCCATTAGATTCTAGAACAATAGCTTTTGTTGCAGCAAAATTAATATCTAGGGTTTTTTTTTTCCTTTGAGCTCGCTAATTTCAAGTCCTGATTCTCACTGATCTATTTCTTATGAAAAGTCTAGCCTGAGATGTGGCTGATTCCACATAGCTGATCCTTGTCCATTTGTTTTACAAACGGCATTTGCTTCTTTCACTCTCTGATATCAGAAAATTATTTCATCTCTTGAAAGCCTATCAGGAAGTACTGAGAGAAGTAGACAATGTGGAGCTTACTGAGCCACTCTGCTTCAGCCAATACACGTGCAGCTCCTTTGCCAACAATGACTCACGCTGGGTGTACATTTACCCAAAAGACCTCACCCCAAACACAAACAGGAAAGGAGACCTTGTTATTTTCTAGTGGAAGGAGATCTTATGAATCTGCTGAGCTAGGTAACCAAATATATGCAAGAAAACAACCAAGTTCAGAGACCACCAAGGATTCCACAGATTAAAAACCATAGCACTTGGAATGGGAACCTCTTGAGATGCCGATGAGACATCTATATGCAACAAAACTTTTGAGAGGAACTGGGATGTGTACGAAAAAAGAAAAAAAAAGGATCTCTTGCTTTGAACACAACACTCATCATTATAAGAACAACTAAAGCATAACTTTAAAAAGTTTTCCAACCTCCTCATATATTTATCAAGATAATATAGTTCATCATGCCATTTTGCCTTGGAAGGCAAAGGATAAGCAATCCCTCTAATTTGAAGATAATATAGACCAGCGATGGCGAACCGTGCCATAAGCAAGGGAAGCACAGGAGGGTCTTGCGCGGACGTGCCGCACCCATAATGCAATATATGACACACCCCCAGCGTGCATGCACGCATGGCAGGTGTGACCCCCCATTTTTTGCATGCTTTTTTTCTCCCTCCACAGGCTCCAGAGGCTTTATAGGAGCCTGGTGAGGGTGAAAATAGCCTCCCCCGCCCCTCCGGAGGCCCTCCCGAGCCTTCAGAGACCTTCCAGAGGCTTCCCTGAAGGCTCGGGAGGACGAAAAATGACCCTATGAACAAACCTGTGACCCTACGAACAAACAAAAAAATAACCCTACGAAGTGACTTCCGGTTTGTCTGTTGGGTCGTTTTTCGCCCTCCGGAACCTTCAGGGAAGCCTCCTGGAGGCCCCTGAAGGCTCCAGAGGGCTTAAACCAACCCTATGAGCAAACCGGAAGTCCGTTCCTGAACTTCTGGTTTGCCCATAGAGCCAGTTTTTTGCACTCTGGAGGCTTCAGGGAAGCTCCTGAAGCCTCCGGAGGGCCTCCAGAGGGGGAGGCTGTTTTTGCCCTCCCCAGGCTCCTATAAAGCATCTGGAGCCTGGGGAGGGTGAAAAATGGCTTTAAAAAAGGCTGAACTCAGCTGGCTAGTGTGCGCATGCACGCTGGCCAGCTGACAGGGCAACGCCTCGCGTGCCCTGAGAAATGGCTCCGCATGCCACCTGTGGCACGCGTGCCATAATTTCACCATCCCAGATACAGAGCCATTGGATTGATCAGGAGTGTTCCCGTTTTTTTTTTAATTTCCTGGCTGATGCTTTGCTTATTCAACAGTGCAGAAATTTCTGTTAATCTATAACAGTGATGGCAAACCTATGGCACTCGTGCCGGAAGTGGCACGCAGAGCCATCTCTATGGGCATGCCAGCCATCGCCTGTTGCTCTTTCTGTTTCCGGTACATGCGCACCCTCCAGATAATCTTTGCACGCGCGGGATCACCGAAAACCAGAAGAGCAGTTTCCTGGTGCACATGTGCACACCAGGAAGTTGAGCTTCACGTGTGCATGTGTGCCAGAAACTGGAAGACCAGGTGACCAACATGCATGCGCACACCAGAAATCAGAACTCAGCTTCCCGGCATGCACATGTGTGCTGGGGAACTGCTCTTCTAGTTTATGGCACTCCCACACGTGCGCGCTGGGGAGCTGCTCTTCCAGTTTACGGCACTCACCCGCACCTGCGTGCTCCCGTTTCGGCACTCAGTGCCCAAAAGGTTTGCCAACACTGCTCTATTACCTAACACTCTATTTCTTTTAGGCCCAGATCCGTAAACAGCAGTCCAGATCTTCTCTTATCCATTTCTCCCAACTTCATTTTATAAGTTTGTGAGGCAGGGATCTATCTTTTTCACTTTATAGTTTATCACCTAGGTCAATGTGATTGATGCATCAAGGTTCGGAAAAGGTACATCACTACGGATCAGAAATAAAAGATAAAAGAAAAGAAACTTAACCTAACCAGAGACATTCAAGAAGTTAGGACAGCTATCAGAGTATCTGTAGAAAAATCTCAGTATTTGTTGTCTAACCCTCTTCCATTACTTCCCTTCAAATAATGTGCTTCGCTGAATTCTCACCGTTCTGTTACCTGGATATTGGAGGGGGATGTCAATCTTGGGGCCAATGACATAATGTCCTTCCTCCAAGCTGTGGGCCGTCACTGTAGTCCACTGACGACAGGAGTGGATGAGAAGCACATCTTGGTCACTGACCCCCTCTACATACTCCCCTGTGACAGAAATGAGAAGAGGTGTGAGATTGCTATGCATTCACCCAAACTATCTTTTAGATGTGCACCAACCCAGCATTATTGTGATGACAATAAAGGAGAGAAGACTCTAGTCAGATTACTTCAATCAGAATTCTGGGAGCTACCCTGGAAGCTGCTGCAAGATGAAAAACGCCATCAAGAGTTCCACTAAAATGACCCCCTCATATTCTTACATTAATGGGGTAAATCCCCAGTTGAGTACCCTTACTTTCCAAAAGTCGGGCACAGAGTCCTTCTGCATAAAAGTCCAATTATGATATGACCGGTAGGCACCTGGCTATTCAAATCAGTCAACTTCTCCATGCAAAGCCTTCTTCGAATCATTACTGTCAATGTAGCAAGGCAACAGAGAGTTTTTAGAGTCATCGTCTGTAAACCCTGAGCAATGCACACTCCAATGTTGGCAGGACTTTTAAGCGTAAGTCAATCTCTCTAAGTCCCTTCTTCCCTAACCTGATGTTTTCCAGAAAGGTTGGGCCTAATTGGCTGAAAATAAAGCACCAAGGTACAGTACAGAATGTTAGAGAAATAATGCATCAGATTAACATAGACATCTCATTGAACGTGGCACTCTGTCTCTTGAAATGTCACCCCAGGAACTACACTGAGAATGAGAGAAACTGGAAGACTTTACTATATAAATACAACCCCAGACCCAGAACACCCCTGAGGTGCCAGCTCCAAGAGCGGAGCTCATCCCTCTCCACTTCCCCCAGCCAAATGCAATAGAAGAGTGGGCCTATGCTGCCAAGAGATAGGTTGCCCCAGAAACAGCCCTTTGTGCTCAATGGCGAGAGCTGCAGGCCCAAAGCCCTGCTTGGAACCATCCTTTGTACTGATGCTAAATCTGGGCCTGCAATGAAGAATTCACTCCTCCTCCTCCTCTGCCTCCAGCCCCCCCCCCCATCCTGCCATTGGGGTGCACATAGCATAGGCATTTCAAATCCACAAAATAACCCAGGAGAAAATGTATATCCTATACAGCACGTTATATTTAATACACAGGGAAGTTATATAGAAATACACAAGGTTAGAATTTCATCTTAACCATGCACGATGTATTAAAGGTATAAAACAAGACTAAGATTTTTTTTAAAAACCAGTACATTAGTGACCATATGTCCTTTCTAATAAAAGACACTCCTTTGTTTCAGAAAGCCATCCTTCAGATTTATTTTTTTTCAAAAACTCACTTTTGTCGTTTACTTTGGTTGATTGATTTCTACCACACCCAAAATACCATCTAATGCTCCGTGTTCCACATTCAGGTAAAAAAATAAATGAAAATTGAATATTTTTAGTAAAATAAATTTGCATACTGTATATTAGTTGATTTTAGATATTTTTATTACAATAGCCATTTTTGTGTTGTTTCTTTTTAAATTTTACTCTTGACTTTTTTGAGCCAAGGTGGCGCAGTGGTTAAATGCAGCACTGCAGGCTACTGCTAGATCAGCAGGTCAGCAGTTCAAATCTCACCGGCTCAGGGTTGACTCAGCCTTCCATCCTTCCGAGGTGGGTAAAATGAGGACCCAGATTGTTGGGGGCAATATGCTGACTCTCTGTAAACCGCTTAGAGAGGCCTGAAAGGCCTATGAAGCGGTATATAAGTCTACTGCTATTGCTATTGCTATTGCTATTTTATGAAATGAAGTTATAAACATAAACAATTTTCCCCTAGGAATCTATTTCAGATCTGCCTTTTTTCATATCTGTCTTATTTTTTCCAAGAAAATATGCTCACTGTACTATAAATAATAAAGTAGAAAAGCGCAAATAAGCAAGCCAATACAAGCTCCGCCCTTTTTGTTCAAAAGGGGTGGTGCTCCCACAAAATGGTTGCTTCCGTTCTTTTGATAATAGGCAGATCAACTGCGGACACTTCTCAAGCGGTTTGGTTTCCATTTCCCTGAGTCTCTTCAGTAGCCCATTCAACAGTTTGAACTTATGCACTTCTTCAGCTTTGACAGTTTACATAATATTTACCCCCCAAAAATGAAATAAGGATTGTATCATTAAAGGGAAGCAGAATTTGAATATAGTCATTGAGACGGAACACTGGGAATTCAAATGGAAGAGCATCAGATTGACTTGGCATATTATTATTATTGTTAGAGAAAATTGGCATAAGATGTGTTACTCTTGCTATGTTACTCCACTCTTGATCACTAAAGTAAATAATTCTCTTTCCTAAAACTGTAAAAAAATGCAAGCATAAGGTAACAGATTTTTTTTTTCATATGTGGTGGCAATGTTATAAAGTTCAACAATTCTGAGAAATGTTTCATAGTAGAATGGAGCACATTATGATGGCTGTAACTCCATTACAACCAAGATATTCTTAATAAATTTTTCTAAACCATATATCCCTTCAAAATACATTGAATGGTATATATGAATGGCTGCATAAATTCTATGTTTTTACTGAAAAAAATGCTTTAATTCATTCTTCAGAAGAATAACTAAATCATAAGAGCCTGCTAACATGTCTAAAATAACATTCTAATGAGAAGTAAATTGAGGTAGAATTAAATTCTAATGAGAAACCATTGTTGCATTGTGTTGTATATGGATTTCCGCTACATCAACAATTTGGGTTTTCTTATCTATGGAATTATATCTAAATTTGATCTATAACTTCCAGTACTAATTGAATGTATTGGTTATCATTTATTGTTTTGTCAGTGACTTACGTTTTGTTGATCAAGTATGTTTAGCTTAAATCCAATGTGTATAGAGAAAGGATTATATGGATCTTTTTCATTTGGGATTTGGGCTGGGGTAAAGTACTGAGAAGGCACTGATCCAAAGGTGGGCTGCTGGGGGTTTGCAGGGGTTTAGGAGAATCTCTAGCTAAGAGTATGTGCAGTTCAGAGAACCCTCAAATCCCACTCCTGGCTGGCTCCGCCACACCTCCTTGCCCCTCCCAGGAATCCCCAGGCGGCCTGTTTTGGATGCAGGAAAGTGCAGGGTATGTGCGGAGGCTAGAGGAGGGCAAAATAAGGGTCTACCAGAAGTTCGGGAACACCAGAAATGGGCCCATTTCTGGCCTTCAGAGGGCCTCCGGAGCCTGGGGAGGTCGTTTTCGTCCTCCCAGAGGCTCAAGGTAAGCCTCCGGAGCCTGGGGAGGGCAAAAAAAACACACACACCCCCCGCCATGGTGCAAGAGGCCAACTAGGCCATGCTCACCATGGCCACACCCACAATTGGGCAGAGAACCCCTTGTTAAAATTTTTGAAGCCCTGTACTGATCTTGTTCATGGATAACCTCTGGGATCCTCTGACCACAGGATCAAATCAGCTGATCTAGCAGGAGCTGCCCAGGAGAACCTACAAGTCATAGACCTGCTCCATTAGAGGGAGCACAACCCCATCCACAGACAGTGTAGTGGCCAGCCACAAAGTGGTGGTTTCTGGATGAGCAGAACTCCATCTGTCTGGAATTGAGTTTCAACCTGAGTCATCCTAATCATCTCTAATTTATATCTCCTGCCTGGTCCAAGCAGAGATATATTCAACGGGATATCAACAGCATATTCATGATAACTTACCATAAACAGGTAAATATTTTCCCTATGAGTTTCATATAGATGTTAAACAACATGGGAAGAGTGTTTTGTGTCACCTTAAAAATCGAGCACAAATAATAGCATAGGTTTCTACCTATAATGCCTTTTTTATCAGGTGCACAAAATAATCCCATGTTGCCCCTCTTAAGGATGGTACCTGCTGTCCCTAATGGGATAGGTCTCTCTCCACCTTACCTATCTACACTATGCTTCCAACCATTGTTTTCAAATTCTACTGCTCCATCGCCATATGATGTATTTCATTCCCATAATCCCTAAATAGCATATGCCAAACTTCTTGCAACAGGGAGCACAGATTTTCCTTCTCCTTTTCTTTCTATATCTCATCACTTAGAAGGAACACGTAATCCATAGAAAGAGGTCCTTTGCACTCATTATATAGGTTAATAAGGTAAAAAGAAGAGGGAAAGAGATTTGTGTCATAGAATAGAATAACAGAGTTGGAAGGGACCCTAGAGGTCATCTAGTCCAACCCCCTACTTAGGCAGGAAACCCTACACCACTTCAGACAAATGGTTAGCCAACATCTTCTTAAAAACTTCCAGTGTTGGAGCATTCACAACTTCTGGAGGCAAGTTGTTCCACTGATTAATTGTTCTGTCAGGAAATTTTTCCTCAGTTCTAAATTGCTTCTCTCCTTGATTAGTTTCTACCCACTGCTTCTTGTTCTACCTTCAGGTGCTTTGGAGAATAGCTTGACTCCCTCTTCTTTGTGGCTGCCCCTGAGATATTGGAACACTGCTATCAAGTCTCCCCCCCGTCCTCCTTTTCATCAAACTAGACATACCCAGTTCCTGCAACCGTTCTTCATGTTTTAGCCTCCAGTCCCTTAATAATCTTTGTTGCTCTTCTCTGCACTCTTTCTAGAGTCGCCACATCTTTTCTACATCGTGGCGACCAAAACTGGACGTTGTACTCCAAGTGTGGCCTTACCAAGGCATTATAAAGTGGTATTAACATTTCACGTGATCTTAATTCTACTTTGCATATTCTGTAATCTTAAATTTTACACATTCTATTTTACACATTCTGGTTAACTAACCATATATACCTGACGACAAAGAACTCTTCTTTATTCTGGTAAAAGATTTTGTGTCAGATATTTATTTACCGTAGGTTGGGGTTGTTTTTTTCAGGTGCTTAAGATACTTAAAAAGGATCCTGTTCTGCAATCTCCTTCCCTCCTTGGCCCACTTGGATTTTGGCACCAGTTTCTCCCAACAGATTTACACTCATTCTTTCTTCGCATTCGACAAAGCTGGAGCTCAGAGCCAGCAATAGGCGGGTGGTGGGGTGGGAGAGAGATGGAATGGAATGACAAAGCTCTCAGACAAAAGGCACCTTAGCCAGTCTTTAGATGCAAATCACACAAGGATAGGGCCTGAAAATCTGGCAGCTGGACAAGGGAAGGGAGGCTATTAGACAGAAAGGTTTCCCCTAACAAACTTGGAGCTGAGCTATTCCACCTCTCCACCCACCAAAATGCACATAACGAAAAAGAGCCAATATACAGTAAACACATCATTCTTGAGATTCTAAATTAACCCCAGAGGAAGTCTTGCAAACCTTTCCCAACCAACAAATTTTATTAAAAGGAATAAGCTTTCACAAGCTGCTCCTCGCTTCATCAAATTGTATTTATTTATTTGAAACATTTATATAGCTGCCCATCTCATAGTAAACTCTGGGCAAACTCCCAAACCAAAATTACAATCAAACATAAAAAAACCCCATATTAAAACTATTTAAACTAAATGCATGAAAACAAAACCCTGGTTCCAAAGGAAGCTTCCGACAATCACAATCACCTCATCTTATCCCAGCAATTGGGGGGGAAAGCCAGGTCTTCAGTATTTTACTAAGAGTTAGGAAGGGAAAAGTTGCTGATTTTCAAGGCGAAGACTGTTCCTTAGGCCAAGAGCTGCCACAGAAAAGGCCTACTTCCAAAATTGCAATGTTTAAAGAAAGGGACTAGGAGCATGTCCATGTTATCTAACCCGATAGGACAGGTAGAAGTCCTTGGGGAAAGGGGGCCTCCCAGATAACCTAGCACTATGCCACATAGGGCTTTAAAGGTGAGGAACAGCACCTTGAAAGAAACTGGAAACCAGTGCAGCTCATGCAACAAAGGTGTTACATGAGCTAACTAGGGCCATGCAACACAGTGTGCCTTGCTGAGTTCTGGGTCACTTGAGGTTTCTGGGAAGTCTTTGAGGACAGACGCACACAGAGTACATTGCTGTAATCCAAAGGGGAGGTAACCAAGCCCTTCATGGTAGTGGGCCTGGGTACTTGAGAGACCGCCTACTGCCAATTACCTCCACTAGACTGATTCGATCGCATCGATTAGGCCTCCTCCGAATTCCATCTTCTAGCCAGTGCAAACTGGCAACTACCCGGAGGAGAGCCTTCTCGGTGGCTGCTCCGTCCCTTTGGAACGAACTCCCCGTGGAGATTCGGACCCTCACCACCCTCCAGTCCTTCCGCGCCGCTGTAAAGATCTGGCTGTCCCGGCTGGCCTGGGGTTAAGATTGTAGCCCCACTCGAATTGTGTGATAGTTGTGTTTTCTTTTTTAACATGCTGTATTGTCTATTGTTTGTCTTTTCCCCCCTCCCTTTTGAATTGTGAGCCGCCCTGAGTCCCCTTAGGGAAAAGGGCGGCATACAAATAAAGGCAAAAAAAAAAAAAAAGGCATGACTGACTGTGAGCAAGGCCTCCAGGGGCAATTAGCATACTAGACAAATCTGTGACAAGCCCCCCCCCCCAATAGCCAAAGCTGCATACCAGCTCAGTCTGGGGAAGTGCTACCCCATCCAGAGTCAAAGATGAAATACAATCTGGATGTAAGGAGTCAAAAGCTCAAAGCTACTCTGTCTTGCATGCAGTGACTTTACTAATGTAGGATTTAAAAATATTTCTGATGTTTTGGTGCCTCAGTGGCTAAGATGCTGAGCTTGTCGATCAGAAAGGTCGGCAGTTCGAATCCCTAGTGCTGCGTAATGGAGTGAGCTCCCGTTAATTGTCCCAGCTTCTGCCAACTTAGCAGTTCAAAAGCATGTAAAAAGATGCCACTAGAAAAATAGGGACCACCTTTGGTGGGAAGATAACAGTGTTCTGTGCATCTTTGGCATTTAGTCATGCCAGCCACGTGACCACAGAGACGTCTTCGGACAGCGCTGATTCTTCGGCTTTGAAACGGAGATGAGCACCACCCCCTAGAGTCAGGAACGACTAGGACATACGTGCAAGGGGAACCTTTACTTTTACCTTTTATGATCTATATAATCAGATCTACATCGTCAACCTGTCTTCCTTTCCCACTTGTCATCCCAATATAAATCCGACATCGTCTAGCCACTCTACACATTTGATGAAATAGCATGCATCTTCCTACAAAACATATGCCTAATACAATTTGTTAATTGGAAAAGGTGATACTAGATTCCTTCTTGTGTTTTGCCACCATAGACTAACACTTTTCTTTTCTTACCGTAACTATCAAAACAGTACAGTAGGAGTATGAAACCTGTCCTAAAGCTATTCGGGGATTACATCTCCGAGAATCCTTTGTCATTACTCATACTAGGCTGGGGTTGATGAAAATTGAAGTAAAAATCAGCAAGATAATATCGGGTGTCCATTAAACATAGTATTCCCCAGAGCTGTTTCTCCATCACCTTTGTACATCTAACTTGAAAGAGGCCCATTAAAAAGTTGCTTTGAAGCTAAATGCACCAGCTCCAGGAGTATTTACCTGAAGTTTCCCTGCCAGGTAATGAAAATATATATATCCAGTACCTGGGCATTCTTTTTTCACACATTCTCAATGCATCAAGGGAATGTGAAAAACTTCCTGGCTTGTATAAATCTTTACCTTTAAAGGAGCTAACCAGCCTCTAGAAGAGGGGTCTACTATACAGCATCTCTGAATAACATATTCCACTAGGGTGCTCCAATCACAAAGTTTGTATATTTCCTTCTGCTTTATCAAACATTTTAAGGTGGAACAACTATCTCAAAGTAGAGAAATCATTTTCCAGCCTTCTTCAAAGGACCTTTTCTGCTGGGTTCTTACAAGGTGATTATTTAGATCACTGTCTGGATGAGCACAATACTCCCTAATCAAACAGCACACCAAACAGCAAACTAGGGAAACACAGCCTAACCAAGATCAAAGCTAGTCAAGTTCCGCATATTGGTCTCCTTAATCAGGTTCCATCAATCCCAAGCGATTGGGTTTCATTAAGTATCGCCAAGCCTGTCTTCAGCTTTCACCTTACACTGCAGGCTCATCATAAATGGAAGCTCTTTCCTGGCTCAGGCAAAGGGCCCATCTTGTCTAAACGCTTGGTGGCTACAGCGGTTAACCCAATGCATTTGGTTGTATTCCCTGAGCAAGAACGGCAAAACCTCCAGGAACAGACCAGCCGGCTATCCATTTCCTCTTGGTATTTGGGAAAGGGGAGGGTTGGTTGTTGTTGTTTTTTTTTGATAAATCAGGGCAGCTTCCTTAGGGCTTTTCAGACAACCGAGGAGTTTGAAATGGGGTAATACAGATAACCGAGTCATGCGGGGAGGGGGCTATTGTATATGTATCCCTGCCCTCCCACCCCAATCCATTCACAAGAAAAATGGGGGGGGGGGAAGCGGGGGCGGAAGCAAGCTTCCCTTCTCATTAGTATTCAAAACATCGTTCAAAGCCAAACTCCCTATTCTTCTCACGCTGTACAAAACCCGAAGCCGGGCAGCTTGCCACCCCCTACCCTTCCCTCCCTCCCACCCCAGGGATCTGCAAGCTATCCCTCCCCGTAATCAGAGGGAACAAAAGTGGGGCAAAGGAGAGAGAGGGCAAACCTCGGGAAAGAGAAATGAACGGAACGGGCAAAATTGCCATAAAAACTATCCCGCAGCGCATTTTTTTGCACCTGTAGCAGAAACCAACTATGAACCCTACGGGAAGTGGGGGGGGGGGACGGGACGGGACCGGCCGCTAAAACAAAACAAAAACACAAAAGTCCATCCAGAAGTAAATGAACCGCTCAGCGGCTTCCAGGCACCAGGCTTCCTCCCCCACACCCGCCCCGCGCCGCCCCAGCGCACTAGATCGGCACGCCAAATTTTCCGTGCAAAGCCCGCTTCACCTGCAAGAGGAATCCCTGACAGGAATGCCGGGACTCCCCTTTCGGGAGGGAGGAACCCGGGCTGCGCTCGCAACGCCTGGACGAGACAGAAGAGGCGGGATGCCGTCGAAATGCTGTACACGAGATCGGCACAAGAGCCGTCCATTCGTTTCTATGGCGCCGGAGAATCCGCCTTGGGATCGCGCTGCCACCTGCATCAGCTTCACGGGGATAAAGAACCTAAAGCAACTCGGCGAAGTTTTTGTTCAGCGTCCCTCCTCCACACCCCGCTTTGGCTCAGGTACTTGCTTCCCCGGTTCCCTCCCGGTTTTACCGACAGCGCCTCTCGCCCTCCGCCTCGCTGACAAACACAAATAACCCGGGAGGCCCGGAAATCTCCCTCCAGCCACGGCAACGATCCCCAACCGAAAGAAGCAGCCCCCTCCGCCTGCCCACCCGCACCGCCAGCGGGAAACCCACCCGGGCCGGGGCGCACGAGGGCGGGCAAGCGGCATTTGGCCACGATAAGGTCGAGCGGCAGCGGCGGGCCGGAGCTCCACGCCAGGCGGCCCAGAGCTGCCGCCAATCGCTCCATGCTGGCCGTCCGCCCCGTCGCCGCCGCAGGAGCATCGCCCTCCACCTCCTCGCTCGCGCCGTTCAGAAGCAGCAGCAGCCGCAACAAGCGAAGCCCGGGCGCTGCTCCTCCTCCTCCTCCTCGTCTTCCGACGACCGCTGCGACGCGCCGGGCAAGAGCAGCGCCGCCCGCCCCGTCCAGCAGGGCCTGCTGTTCCCGGCCGGGCAGGAAACCTCGGCCAGCGGGGGACCAGGTGGCGCTCGCTCCGGCGGCTACATACCTCTCTCGGCTTGCCGGCTCGCTCGCTTGGCTGGAGGCCGGCCAGACCCGCCCACTGGAGGGCCCGCCGTGGACGCGCTCGCACCCCCCTCGCAGGCGCCCCTTGAATGGCCGAAGCGGCCGAGCCTCCGTTCTTTCTCTCCTCGACGCTTCTCTGGTTTCCCCGCGGCAGCGGCCTCGCTTCGACCTCGGAGCGGGCGGCTAAAGCCGGAACTCGCGAGGGCTCCCAGAGGCAACCCGGCCAGAATAAATCAACCCATCACCTCTGCGGTGGTTGAGAAGGAGGCTTTCCTCCCGCCAGCCAGTCTGTTAGGGCAGCCTATTTCGGAGTAGGCCTAACTGAATTGTGTGGGGCTTCCTGGAGGACTGTACTGGCTGCCATCTGCAAGATATCTCCTGCACACACAGGCAGGCTGGAGGTTGCCCCGAGCCTGTTATTTACTACCATCGAACATAGGTCTCTTTCTGCTTCCAAACATGCTCTGACATTTCCCTTACTCATCACGTTGACTGGAGTCAGGAGACCAGTCAAGTCAACCCATTGACCAGTTCCTTTGGTTTCTAGCTTCTGGAGGGCTCCCCGCTGCTCCAGGAAAGCAGTGCCAACCTTTCCTCACAGTGGAAATAAAGATGAAAGAAAGGGCGAGAAAAATGGAGGAAAGGTATAGGTGGAAAGTACCTTCATCAAAACATCTGGGGACATTCTGTAGCCAGCCTCTCCGTTTTAACAACCCTTAGGGCAGGACAATTGCCTGCATTACAGTAAGTTGCCCTGTTCAGTCTGCCTCACAGGAGTCTGAAGGCCATAGTAAAAAAAAAAAAAAGTCAAGATTGGTGGCCCACCTGTTTTTTTTTTTCATAAGGGTTATACCATTATGGCCAACATCTTGACTTTTTTGACCACACCATCCAAATAAGTCTGCTTCTCTGGTATTTTGTGGTACACAGAACAGTGAGCTGCTAAAACATGGTTTGGGAGAAGATAAAGCCAACATCATGTCGATAGTAAATATGAGGTTGCCGGCCCAATCTGGTATCTCTAGAAAGGTTTAATGATACGTGAAGGTTCTGTGATCAAGCAAGATTTTCATAAAAGCAAGCTGAAGATATATGCTGATCATATTATGTTGTTTTTTTTTTGGTAATGGTCAATATTCTTAACCAGAATGTATGGGTATAATGCAACTATTTGCTAAGTAATAATCAATTAATTTGAGATTCAGTTAGAATATTCAATATATTTTCAGTAGGATGTAAATGTTATGGAATTTTCAGTATTTATATTCATAGATATTTTTTAATTACAGAAGCAAATATTTTAAAATATTACTAATCAGATTAGTAATTCTCAGAATTTAATGAAGAACAAGTGTTTTAAAACATTCAAGATTGACATACACATGCATCAATGTGTAGAGGCTGCTCAACTGGAAACTGTAGATGGCTTATACTTTAAAATAATAATAATAAAAATTAAAAAACAGATCATAAAAATCCAGAAGCAAGAAAAAACAGAAGCAATTTTTAAAGTCACCTGGATCACATTCAATTAAGGGGATCTGGAACACACCCACTTTTCTTAAGTTTGCCAGGACAAAAACAATGCAAGATACTTCATCCTTCAAACAACCAGGCATTGTGCTATGAAAGGTTTTATAGATGATAACCAGCACCTCAAATAATACTCAAGTTATGACTTCATCATAAAATCATAGGGCTGGAAGGGACCTTAGGTCTTCCAGCCTTAACTTCCTAGGGGAAGACCCTTATACTATCCTGGACAAATGGCTGTCCAACCTTTTCTTTAAAACTTCCAGTGATGGAGCATCCACAACTCCAGGAAGCAAGCAGTTCCATTAATCATTCTCACTGGCAAGAAATTCCTCATTTCCAGCTTATCTCCCACTGATGAGCTTCCACCCATTGCATCTTGTCTTCTTTTCTCATCTTGTCATGTGCTGTCCAGCTCATCTTGAGGTGACTTCTTATCCTTCCTTCAGGTGCTATGGAGAATAAATCAATGGCATCTTCCCTTTGACAGCCCTTCAAATATTGGAAGACTGCTATCATGTCTTGTAGAGTACCGCTATCATATGAGCATACCATGGCATGCCCATCACTGGTCATATTACACTGTAAACCAGTTGTAGCTTCAAAGTGATCTTCAAAGATAACCCTGTGTATAGTGCAATGCAATAGTCCAGCCATGTGGTGACTAGGCATGGGTCGCCATCTGAAGTCCCTCTCAATTTAGAAACAGACAACTGGCACTTCAGATTATACTCTACAAAGGTCCTCTTGACCACTTGGATGACCTTTTCTTTGAGCCAGAGCTGTGAGTCCATTGTGCACTAGTCATGAATGGGGAAGGGCAATGCCATGCTAGACTAAAGATTCAGACGCAATCCTAAAGTTTCTTAAAGTTAGTGGGCCCGAATATTCACAGGAATTTGATTTTGTCAAGATCGAATCTGAGCCTGTTCTTCCCAGCCTTGACATTCTCTGAATTCAGCTGAATTTTCCATCAGAATGTTCAGGTAAATCAGGAAAATTTCCAGGTTTTCCCTGGAATCTCATAGGGTTTATAAGTGACTTGAAGTTGACCAATCAAATAGATCTATCTCCCTAAAGGATGGGGTGATATGGAGCAAGTAGAAACCCAAGAGATAGTGATCTGTTTTCTCTGTGACCCTGTTATACTTCAAAGCCAGATCATGTTACAGCTGTTCTGGGAGAAATACCAGATCCAAAATGCGACACTGGTGTGTTGGGTATTTAATAATTTAGAATAGGTCCATGGTTGCCATTCTTAAAGGAATCCCACATCAAATAGCCTAGATTTTCATTATTTAAATATTAAGTTTTTAAAGATGAGAGTGTAATATTCCTAATTCGAACTTCATCACTGGGCGTGCATGTTTTGACATCTACTTTAATGTGACTAATTTCAAAAGCAATTATGAGTGAAAGTTCTTATTCAACCTTTTAATATCCGTAGGAAATTTCTATTATCTCACTAGTATTAATCAGGTTTGGGGCTGGAAGTTTTTTTTTTTTTCATGAAATATTGAGACATTGGAATAAGGTGGAGAGGGCAGGATGGCTCCGTGGTTAAAGACACAGCTTGTCAGCTTCAAAACTTACAGCCCAGATTCAAGACCCTGTATGACGGGGTGAGCTCCCAATACTTCCCCAGCTCCTGCCAATTTAGCAGTTTCAAAGTACGCAAATGTGAGTAGACAAATAGGCACCACTTTGGTGGGAATATAACTTTCTGTGTGCCTCAGTCATGCTAGTCACATAACCACAGAAATGTCTTCAGACAACGCCGACTCCCTCAGCTAACAAACAGATGAAAATGGTTTAAGTAGGAAACAATTGGACAGAGGAAACCTTTACCTGGAATTAGGTGAGGTTGACAATTGCAGTATTTTTCTCCAGAATTGTTGGACAATATGAGATATAACCTAAATCATATTTATTGCAAGAATTTGGACTAATTAAGTAGATAAATAGAAATACATTCAATTAAAAACAGCTTTTTACATAGTTTGAACTTGGCACATTGTTTGAAATTCCTAAATTGTGATTATTGGAAAATATTACATTATTCTAAATCTACAGGTCTTTTTAGTCACTTTTAGAGATTAAATTAGGTATCAGTAAACAATTATAGAACAAAGGATTGGGCCACTAATCATACTAATAATTGTAGAAAAATAAGGAAAAGAAGTAAATTATTCTGGGACCCATCCCCATGTCCTTCTAGCTGAAGCATAATTATATTTTACTAATTCATTTTAAGGGACACGACCCCATAATGCCTCCTCTTATCCATGGCCAATTATGGAACTAAGCTCGTATTGTCTGTTGTGTAAAATGGTGTAAAATTCCAGATGACTATCCAGATGGGTGTCTGAGAAGCACGGGAAGAAGCTAAAGGGGATATTGAGCAGTCATATTTTCTTAGCAGCAATTGGGTGATTATTTTTTACTCTTTGGTAGGTGAAGCCAGACTGGAAGGGAAAGGAAGCTAGGAATCCCTTAAATCACTGTCCTGTATCACAGCTTCCAAGCACAGCAGCATTGGCCAATCATGCTGCCAAGATGCAGTAAAGCTCAGCTGTGGGATAGTGCAATTTATTTTGACAAACTTTTCTGCTGACTCAAAAACCTAATCATGAAGAGCTCTTACTCACATTCTGGGAACCCAGGTACAAGTTCCTCTTTGGAATTAACTTATGTCTGGGTAGATCGAGCAGCTTGACTTATTAATGCATTTGAGTTTGGGAATCCTTGTTATAAAACATTTTATTCTGTACATTTTGCACTTTTTTTAAAAAATAGGGCTTTTAACAGTCAACTCTATTTACTCTGGAAAGCCCCCTTAAGTGTTGACTGCTCAGGAGAAATAGAAAACTACACTAGCCATTCTCCGCAGCACCATTATCTGGCTCCATTTAAAATACAATGTGATCTTAGAAAAATAAAACCACTTCGAGTGTTGACGTTGATGAAGACATGATGGATTGAAGGACAGACGGAAGGAGCAAGAGAGAAAAGGAGAGGGAAAGAGTTCCAATCTTGCAGGAATATGCCTTTGAGAGGAGCTCCTCTAACTTCTAAAATACCATTGCAGGATGGAACAAAGATATGGCTTCAGGAATCCTCGCTAAATTTCTCTCAGTAGATCCACTTTGGGTTACCTAAGTAGAGGGAGGAGGGCTTATGGAGCAATCAGCAAATTCCAAGCCACTGAAGAACTGCCTGATTTCTAAAATTGCACTGGGTGAATTTCAGTAATCATTTTCTCAACAGCCTTCAGTGACATCTGTTTCTTTTTTGTCAGCTTCTCTCCCCCCCACCCCAATATTTGGTCTCATTTGGTTCTTTTCTGAAGTGTCTTTAATACCTTTATGCAATTTGTTTCCAACATTCCACTGGATTGTGAAGAATAAAAATGGAAAGAGATCACAAATGAGAATGTGAAGACCAATCTGGCCTAGGCAGAGAACCCCACAACTAATGTCCACAAATTGCATTAAGCTCTTATGTGGTTTATTTGATCTGATGGTGTAGTACATCAGCCCCCAATCTTTTCGGCACCAGGGACTGGTTCCATGTAGAGAGGTTTTTCTGTGGCCCGGAGGGGACAAAGTTTTGTGTGCTGCCTGCATCCTGTGGATGCGGCTCCGCTTGTTTGTGTGGCCTGGTTTCTGCATCCCAAGGACCAGTGCCGGTTCACGGATCTAGGGTTGGGGACCCCTAATGTAGTATATGAACCCCACATAGTATGGTTGTAACATGATTTATAGCTTAGCTTTGTATGTTATCCAGTCTGATATAGTGCAATCTAAAAATTGAATCAGTATTATTGATAAATTAAAACTAATCTCTCCATAAACTTTGCAAGAATGGCAGTTTTGCAGAGCTTGTTATGTTCGGTCTCTTTTGGAATGATGGTCTTCCAATTAGTGTGTACAAGCAAACTACATTGAAGTTTCTATGCCAGCTAGCAAATTAAGCAAATGAAAGAACTGGGATTTATACAGCAGAATAGTAGCTTTATGTCAACCATGTTATTTAAATCGTGTCCTCCTCCTTCAGCCCTTCTTTGAATTTTGGAAGGGTTGTACAATGTCGTTAAAATAAACTGCATTTCTTGGAATAAGCTGCTAAAAAGGGGTATTTAATATTGTCTTCAGCCTATAAGCAAATAGGGAATCAAATTACAAAATTATCATACCAAATCTGTAGTCTTAATCAGGAGAGTAATATATAAGTGCTGAGCATATGGCATTAAGGCTGGATTCAAACCTTACCAATAGCAGCCCTATCAACTTTAAGCAAAATGGGACTCTTGGTCTCTTCTCAAATGGAAGAGCAGCACCCTCTGCTGTTAAAGTGAATTCTGCTAAGTTTAAGGATATCCCACAGTGATTCTGCTTGAGGTCAAGTTAGTTGCTTCCAAGCAAATATGCCTGAGAACATGTGTTACAGAGAAGGAACCTAGAGACGCTGTCACAAAAGGGAAAAATGAGAAGGAAGAAAACACCAAGTAGCAGAAGAAAGCTACTGTTCTGCACACAGAAAACTTCAACTGTTGCAATTTTCCAAGTAAATTACTGAGGGAGGTCATGGGAAAAATCAAACTTATTCTCACTGTTTCTGCTTGAGAATTCAGAGAGCTGCTACCAAGGAATAGGAAAGAAATATTTATGAATTGATGTTCATAAATATTGGTACAATAAACAGATATAAGGCAAGAAAGATGAGTTAAGCTGTATATTGAAGCAACAGAAATGAAAGTGGTCTATTAAGTCTTGATAGAAGGCAGCTATCTGGTGGTTGCTGGAAGAGAGATACTAGCATTTTTAAAATTGCTACTACTTAGTATGAAGACTATCTGTGGAAGTACTAGAAATAGAAAGATTGTGCTTAGGGCCAGGTGTGAAATCTCCAAGTAGGTACTACAAGATAAGTGTGGATATATCAAAAGGTTTAAAGTATGCTTCCTTGGCCATTGTGTTTACTTTATTCAGAACTTTATTCAGTCTTCAATCTTGTTTTCCCTGTTATCCATACCCCTTGTATCCATTATCAACCTTTCCAAGTTTTGTTCAATCCTTTCCCATCTAAGAATACCTTGTTGAATACCTTGTTCTCATTACATGCTTTGCAATGGCTGGTATCACTCTTAACATCAGCTGACAGAGCAAATTGAAGGGAATTTTAGATTTATCACTGACAAAATGGAGAAAGCTAACCAGCCACTTGTCCCACTGTACATAATAGAAAATCAGGAGCAGAACAAACATACTTGCTCCAGTCTTTCCATTTATACTGGAAAATCACCTTAGAAAAGCTAGGAGGATTAACTTTCAATTAACTCTCCCAACCAAGTTGCCACAACACAAGAGATCAAAGTTAAGATATTTTATTTAGTTACCAATTGTCCTTAAGATGCTCTTCTTTACCACATTGGAAGAGCATATTATTTTCATGCTCTTGCCAAGAAAACTTCATGTACATATTCTGTTAACAGTCTCAAGTCAAATGTGACTCAAGGAAGTCTTTCTGACATGAGTAAACAAAAGGAGAGCTAGACTTCATATTTTTAGCAATGAGATTTAAACAAACTCTTTTCTGATGTATAATAGTTTTTTCCTCTAGTACTTTAGCCCCTCCAGCAAGAAAAAGGCACACCCAGAAATGGCTTTATTTTGCCTACTATTATATAAATGATGGGACTTAGAAAATAAAAACCAAATCACATTTTCAATTATTAACAGAAATAGACCAGCTAGAAATATTTCAGTTTATTTAACTTGTTAAGTAGAGTATGATTTTTCATCTAGTAGTACCAGAGAGTGGACTGTTTTGATTAACTACCTGGTGCTTAATGAACACAGCTTTTACAAAGGTTCTTAAAGAGACTAATACAGGAGGGCCAAGCCCAAGGAAGCAAATAAAAAGCACACACTTTAAACAAAGATTATACAAAAAATTATGCACACTCTATATTCCCTTTTTGATAATGTTAGAAAGTGCAGATCTGAAAAAGGTAACAATTTCTATTTACAACACTAATCAATACATCAATATGTGAGGAACAGAACTGCATTGATTTGTCCCCTCAAGTCCCTGGTTTCTGCCTTTAACTTTAACAGCCACTCACCTGGGACTGATTAACAAACAGGATAGGAATCAATTCCCAAGCATAAGGGAAAGGAGACAGGAAAATTATTATGAAACCAGATCAAGGCTAGAGTTCCAACACTTCCATTTTATTAAAATTAGTCAGCCTCATCAGCCGATTTAATTAGTAGAGGAAATTTTCTAAAAACAAGTGCAAAAAGGTTGTCTCAAGCTTGTCTCTGAGACTAGGGGGGGGGGGGGAGAGGAATTTGCCAGGAAATCCTTTTACAGACAGGCCAAGTGGTGAAAAGAATGACTCAGCAAGGCACCCAAATTTAACATGAGCCTCAGAAGATACAAGCCCTTGACCCCTGTTCATTTTCAAAACTGAACACCTCTCTGTTGTTTAAATATAGGTGTCTAAATGACATTTCTAGCAGATCTAGAATGAGAGGCAAATCGGGAAACCAGAAAAGCAAGGCCCGTTCCTGTGGGACCCCCGCAAAGCAGAGAATACTTGCTTCCTTAAGCTGAAAATTTAAAGTGATATTTATGCTTAATATTCTTCAGTATTAGTTGAAAGAAGTTACAATTGCCCAGGTTTGTAAACAAGGGATTTTTTTATTGTGAAGAACTTAACACAGAAGGAAAACATTCTAGGGGTGTGATCATTCAAACTTACTTGCCCTCTTTCTCCCCCCTCCCCCACATTTTAAATATTGACTAGGCTACTGAGTCACCTGCCTGGAGCAGCAAAGAAAACCAAATTCTTTTATGAATGGCTGTAGATTTGGGAACCACATGGTATAGTCATACACAAAGATTGAAGACAGCCACATCATCCTCCATAGAAAACTAGTGCATGCAATTAACTCTTCCATATCATAAACCCCAACAACTATGCAGGAAGGAAGGGAGAAATAGTAATTGGTCTGACAGTTGCTAGACAAAGGTTAGTAAATACTTCACGTTTTACCTCAGAAAGATTTGTGATCTGTACTTCGAATTAAATTTGGCAATCATACTGTATTGCCATCTCTTAACACTTCACGCTATATATAAAAAAAATAAAACTGGCATGCAGGCAAAAAAAAGGGGAGGGAGGGAGACTGCTAAAGAGGAAAAAAAATGGCAGCAGGAACTAGTCAGAATTTAAACCAACAGGAAAAGAGACATCAAGCAGATTGGAATAGCTTGCTCTAACCCCTTTGTCCTCAATCCTCTACATCAATCATAGTAAAGTCACCACAGTAGAATTTGATCTTCTGTCTTGCTTCCACCAGAACAGAAAAAAAGTGGGGAGGGGAAGAACTTATGTTCCTTTCCACATAAGGCACAGGACAAAATAAACCCCATTTACATACTCAAGGCGAATGAGTTTTTTGCTTATGCAAATATGGTGACTTAAGCACAGTGTTCATAATAAAACCCCACTGTTGTACAAAATAAACTGTTAATGCTAGGTTTTATTCTTGTACGGTTTGCAGACTGGAGCTGAAATGGTCGTTCTACAATTTAATGTTAAGACTGGGCTATAATACAACCAGAGTGTGGCATTGAGTTCAGCTGGTACATTAAAAATAACGTCAGACATGATTTTAATACAGTTTGTTTCAAGAAAATTATAGTCAGTGAGTGCTCCCTAACAGAAGAACAAAAGAAAGGTGGAGCCATGTTAAGATGAGGAGAAAAATATTTAAGGTTAAAAATGGGCCAAGTGGTTTATTCCACAGCAAGAAGAGGAGGGGTGATGGGTGGTGCTTGGTGAGAGGAACACATTCAGCAGCACTTGGTCTTCCAGCCTGTCACACCACCTCCACTGCTGATATCTACATTTTCACTGTTGGGCTCTTTTACAGGGGTCTGCAATAAAGAAGCAATATAAGAGTTAAGCCACATTTCACAATCATAGGAGCAACAAAGTTGAGCCCACAATAGTGCAGGTAGTCAAAGTTATAATGGCACTGAAAAAAGTGACTTATGACAATTTTTCACAGTTACCCCCTTTGTAGCATGATCAAGTGATCAAAATTAAGATGCTTGGCAACGGGTTCATACTTATGACCATTGCTCTGTCCCAAGGTCATGTGATCACCTTTTGATAAACAAAGTCAATGGGGAAGCCAGAGTGACTTAACTGGATTAGTAACTCATCAACTGCAGTGATTCACTTAACAACCATGGCAAGACAGGCCATAAAATGGGGCAAACTCACTTAACAACAGAAAAATTGGGCTCAATTTTGGTCATAAGTCAAGGACTACCTGTAGTAGTCAAGAAATTTTTTTTAACAGAAATTCAACTTTTTAGGTACATAAAACCATACAAAGATAACTACTGAAATAATTACTATTCAGCTACACTCTAATTTTTATGGGCCTTAGGAAAATGCCATTACTTTGTATTATCACCCCAGTTTTGAAGTTAGTCTATATTGGTGGAATGGTGTCTCCCATTTATTTATGTAAATTATACCAGGTTATTTGAGGAATTGTCTCTTCCCAATTACATGAACTTATTTCAATGGGGTATGCTATGGGTGCTGTCTAGTAGAGAGCTCCATCACATATATGACTTTTACGCTGTAGAACCTTGTTCCCCCTGAGGTTAGCTCCATCTCTGTTGGCCTTCTGGAAAGCCCTTAAAATTTGATTCTGTCGTCAATCTTGGAAGGGCATCCCATGGTGAGCATACAAAATGGCTGTACAGTCAAATGTACAGTCCTGCAATGTTAGGCTTTGTTTTTTAATGTGCATTTGAGTGTTTTCATCATTATGTGTTCACTGTCCAAAGTCACCATTCGTAGGATGGGGAATTATATAAATTTGTTAAATAACATAAAATATATTTTAAACTTCAATATGGCTACCCTACTTCAATATATAACCCTGGTGGCTTACAAACAACAACAAAACAAAAAGGATAAAACCAACACAGAAATTCCTGGTGCCCCCTAAAGACAACTTCATGTCCAACAGATAACCTTATTGGGTTCAGCCAACACATTATCCCAAAGCTTTTTATGAAAAACCATGTCTGCACCTTAATTAAATAAACATGTATGTTTTCGACTCATTTGTTTAATCGGGTTCTCTTTATCTAGTTTTAGAACCTGTGGGGATAATCAGATCATGTTGTAGGTCATATTTATGCAGAAACATTGAGAATTGCAAAGGGTTCACAAACTTTTTTGTAGATGACAAAACTCATAGCCCCAATGACTTGGTCACTTCTTTTAGAGCAGTGTTTCTCAACCTTGGCTACTTGAAGATGTTTGGACCTCAACTCCCAGAATTCCCCAGCCAGCGAGAAACACTGTTTTAGAGTAATGGGCTCAAACTCTTCCCAGAATGCAGGCATCATTTCCCTTGCTCTTCATGTTTTACCAATGACATTCTGGTGCATGGTAGCTATGGGCAAGACTGATACTACTAATAAGTCAGGATCTCAAACCATATTCAGTATTTTAATGTTCCTGCCACCCCATTTTCTGCTAAAGATTGCAGTTACCTTTCGAAGAATGTCTTCTGCTAACGTGAGGAATGCCTTCTCAATGTTTATATTTGCTTTTGCACTAGTTTCGAAAAACCTAATACCATGCTCCCTTGCAATCTAGACCAAAAGGGGGGAAAAACATTAGACTTGTTACAAATTCTTTCTGGAAAATGATACACATCAGCAAATGTGAACTTGCTCAGACATATTGTCAAAACACACTTTAAAAAAATCATAATCATAAACACATTAAAAGATGATTTGCAAATTTAGCAGAACAACTTCTAAGTCTGTCCCAAAGTATATATAACAAAACAACACATTTTAAAAACATTTTAGCAAAGCATAATTAATATATGTACAATTTAAAATGCTAGTTAAATAATAGATTATGCTCTCACAGGAATATAAAGATAGCACAGACTCTGAGAAAATACTTTTCCTGTCAATTGTAAAATGTTATACAAAAGAACACCATATCTTAGAACTTTAAAAAATAAAAATCAAACCAACATTCCAAATTGGGGGGAACCCTCCAGCAATAAATTTCTAACACCAGGACTGTAAAGTATTCCACATTGTGACATTTTTGTCAATTAGAAGTTTTAAAACTTTCAGTCCATTGCTTGCTAAAAATTACAACAGTTATTAAACACATTACAATTAACCCTATTCCCAGGCGTATCAAAACATATAATATGATCACATTAACCTAGCAGGATTCAGCCTCACTAAACACACCAGTAATCTTCTAGCCACCAAAATAATGCTAACCATTGGCTTAAGGGAAACCTAAGATTTATTTTCCTCTATTATCTGCACTACCAATGCAGAAAATTGCTGATGTGGTACTTACCTGTTCACCTTTTGCTTTAGGTACCACTCTTTTGTCATCCATATCACATTTGTTTCCTAAAAGCATTCTCTCCACATCTTCATTAGCATGCTAGGGTACAATCAGAGAATGACATTTTATATTTCTGTACAGCATTCTATTAATCACCCTATGAAAGTTAAGCTCAGAGGGCGTGAATGAAATTTACAACCCCTTCCATTTCATTTTTTGGGCTTGGGCAGTTGTTATTTAAGTAAAATAGGTAACTAAATGTACTACAGATCAAAATCAGAAAATAATGGTACTCAATTGTAAAGAATATAATAATATACACTAAAGTTATATAGACACTTTGCCAAGACGGATATGCTTCAGATTATACTCTTTTATTGGGTACAATTTTACTGTGATCCTGCATGGTCTAAACACATCTAAATTGGTGAAATCTATAATATAATAAATTAATACGAACTGGGAAATAGTGTGACTTGGAGGTGATTGGATAGGATATTGTATCTTAACTGCATCTGCATCAGGTAAAAGATGTACTATATTTTGGCTGGATAGTTCACTTAGTTTATTATAAATCAAGTTTATCCTGCCTAAACACAGTTCTAAAAAATAGTCCTATCATCCAATCTCCTTAATAGTTTCAAGCCATCAATTGTTATTACTACGTCTTAGCAAAATCATTCCTCATTTATCCCCTCATTGCTTTGAGACAATAATTGCTCAAGTCTTGGCCATCATTTTTGATTTATGATGCAAAATCTCTGAAAGTCCAAGCCGCAAATTTAAATATGAAGATTACTAGTATGTAATATGTAATACTAGCTATGAGGAAAATAGTTAGGTTATTCACTCCAAAAAGCAAGATTGCCTCAAAGGATACTATTATGCCTAATATCTTTTAAGAACCAAGATTGGTCTGTGATAGATTTTAAAAAATTATTTTCTTTACCTTCCCATACCTGACTCTGTGGCAACATCCCCTTATTTTCATTTCCTCTTGATTTTACTGTTTTAGTATCTTAAAGTTAATTATTTTGAGAAATAAAACGGCATATACGTAAATGTATTAAGTACTGTACATGATATAATTCTTACATATCTAAAGTCTGTAAAAAGCAACAACAAAAGAATGCTGACACATTCAGTATATATGTTCAAATTTTAGGCAGATGGCATTTAAATCCCCTGGGATCATGTATAGTGTCAAACTCTTTCCGATTCTTCCGTAATAAACAGGCATCCATCTGAACACATCAGGACCACATTCCCCCCCCCCCCACAAAAGATGAAAAGTCAGGAATGAAAAGATATTTAGTTAATTTCTTTGCAAGCACTAGTTTTGCACCAACCTGCACTAAACTGCTTACCTCATCTATGTTTCTAAGCCATTTGCTGATGTTTTCAAAGCTTTTGGCATTGGTGATATCATACACTAGCATGATTCCCATGGCACCTCTATAGTAGGAGGTGGTAATGGTATGGAATCGCTCTTGTCCTGCTGTGTCCCTGTAAAGAAAAGCAATGAAACATTGAAGAGTCTAACAGAATGGTGAAAAATATTGGTAGGGGAGAAAATGAGTAAACCAGTTGTAACACCTAGATAATTTTTAGATTTGAACTCTTCTGAAGAAATATGTCTTACAATGTGTTTATTTATTTATTTATCCAACTTTTATGGTGGCTCATGTTGCAAAAAGCAACTCTTGGAGGCATACAACAATCAAGTAAAGCAACAAATATATATAAAAATAATTATAAAAATATAAACATTTAATTATTAAAAATGTAAATTCTACGAGAACTACAAAGTGAATGTATCAACCACAGTGGAGTCATCTAAAATGTATCTGGTTTCCTGGGACTTCCAGGCCTGGTGACATAACTAAGTCTTGAGGGATTTCTGGAACATTAACAGGGATGGAACTATCTGACTTCAGGGGTAGGTGGAAGTGCGGAGAATTCCTGTAAAGCCTTCATCAGTTTTTGAGTTCTCAGACAAATACATGTAGTCCTTGACTTGCAACCATTCATTTAGTGACCATTCAAACTTACAATGGCCCTGAAAAAAGTGACTTATGACCATTTTTCACAATTCCGACATCCCCATGGTTCAGATGCTTGACAACTGGCATGTATTTATGACAATTGCAGTGTCCCAGGGTCATGGGATACATTTTGTGACCTTTTTGAGAAGCAAAGTTAATGAGGAAGCCAAATTCACCTAACTCTGCAGCAATCAAATAAAATGGAGTCAAATCAAATTAATCAATCAAACAAATGTTTTACTAACTTCACAGTTACAGCGATTCAGTTAACAACTATGCAAGAAAGATCACAAAATGGGGCAAAGCCTACTTAACAATTCTCTTGCTTAGCAATGGAAATTTTGAGCTCAAATATGTTACCTGTACTTTGTACAACTGATGAAGTAACTGCTGCAATAACAATTTTTCCCACTTACCATAATATATTCCAATCACCTAATTTATTTATTTTTAAAAAATAGTTTACAACTTTGGAAAGTGCTTTATGAGCAATACCTCCTCATAGAAATACAGACTTTTACTAGTCTATTCCTTAATGCAATGTATAGAGCTCCTTGAATTGTAATCTAGATTATATGATTTGTAAAACTGCAGAATATCCGGGGCTCCTAGACAGGAGGGATTATTTTTTTCAACTTCATTTCAGTTGGAATTGTGATGGATTTGATTTTGCCTTTCTTGCTGTAATGTGGTTCACAATTCATTTTGTTCAGGACTAAGAGAGATCTAGATTTCAATTAAGACGGTACAATCATATAAAGCAATTACTTTGTCAAGTTTTACAATACATTTCATGATTCATTAGGAAAACAAAAGAAAGTTGGAAGAAATTACTTGTTTTCATAATGAATCATGAAATGTATTGTTGGCTGGAAAAATGGGAAAACATGAGACACTGTACTCACATTTTCTCTAAATGAGATGCATGACCTATGGATAGCTTAGAGGCTCAAGTACTTGAAATTTTAAGATAACCAACAGATTCATATAATTATTGAATATTGTAATTGTATGAATAAAACAACAAAGATAGAAGCAAAGGCAAAATAGCAGACAAACTTAAGCTTGAGTACATCATGATACCACAGAGAATGATTTTACAGGGGAGATAATTTTATAAATGCAACAGTCTTAAATTGATAGCAATAAGATAGTATAAATGCAAAAACATGATTGCTATTCTCTGAAATACAAAGTAGTCTTTCTTGCACAGAAGCGAACTATCTTGAAATCTAGAGTTTTTTCTACAATTCCAAGAAATGTTTTCCCTTTTAAAAATGAATGAAGTGACATCTAGTTTAGATATTACAAATTGTGGCCACTAATTTTAATAAAGAAAGAGCAAGATGATTAATTTATAATCATGAGTCTTCCAGAATTACTGGAAGCATATCTTCACAAAAGTATTTAAAAATAAATGTCAGTGCTCTGATAACATTTTGTTCCATATGTCAAATTTGATGTTTCTTTTATAAGTATTGGCCGGAGGTGAGATGGGGAGCAAATAAACCAACCAACAAACAAACAGGTAAGTAAGGGCAATTCATTGGAATTACAGTTAGTAATTCACAAGAGAATCAATGCAGTACCATGGAAACTTACCCAATTAGTTTGGGCTAGTCTCAGCTCAATCATTTTTCAGAAATAGATTGCTGTGGGAGGAAAATTATGAAGAAAACTTGGAGGATGAAGGATGTTATAGATTGCCTTAAGCTTCAAGGAGAAGGATGGAATATAGGTCTAACAAAAACAAATCTAAATGCCAGTCCCAATTACTGTTATTAAGCAAGGAACTACCTGTAAATTTAACTAACAGACCTTTATGCAAATAGTGTATATTTTCCTAAAAACTTTTGTCAAGCATTCCTTCTGTCACATACCTTCTTATTTTGTATCTTAAAAATTTAGAGAGAAATAAAATACAATTAAATTTAAAGAAAAGTAAGATCCTTGAATAAGTAACATCAGCTGGAATAAGCATGTAGTGGGAGCTTTTTCCCCTTTGCACATACTACTCTAAAGTCAAAGAAAGTTCACTCTAAGCAATTAACCATTGTTTAATGGCTCATTAGCTGAATTCATGCAACTCTCTAAGTACTCATTACTCTCATTAACTACTAGCATTTACAACTACTACAATGAAAATATGTTAAGGTGACACCAACAAACCACACTATGGTTCATTGCAGGGTATGAACATGTTCACCCAAGAAGCTTCTTCAGCTCTTGAGAGCTGAAAGCTGAAGAAGCTTCTTGGATGAAAAGTATAATGTTTTCAGAGAAAAATCAGAAAGTCCAGTTGCCTCTTGAAAAAGCACCTTTGGGACAACCATGACTCGGATGAACGAGAATCTCCATAGACATTCAGTCCCAATTAGCGTTGTTAAGCAAAAAGTAACTGTAGGTCAGTGAAAGAATAGCATTTGGAACTATAATGCTATTTGTTATTAAATTTAATGAAATTATAATTCACATTCAATTTGCACTGAGTGTGATTTCTCTAGAATGACTACCTCGTTTTCCCTTTCTTTTGACCCCCGAAATAAGTGCTGAGCCTTATTTTCGGGGAGGTCATATTATTTTTGAAGTGTAGGAGGCGGCGAGAGTGGTTACCTCATGGCTGCTGCTGTGTTGCAATATTTTGGGGGAGGGCTTATTTTTGCGCATGCACTCAAAAGCCCAATTGGGCTTATTATCCAGGGAGGTCTTATTTTCAGGGAACAGGGTAGCTGCAAAATATATAGGTTATAGCATTGCTTATGTTCCTTTTATATACGTTTGTGGGAGAAGAGGACTTTTGAGATATTTAGTTTTTCTTGATCTCTATAGCTGCCATCATTTTTTATATTAACGACTACACCAATTTTTTTATTTTTTAAAAGATTAGAGGATCTTAAATCAGGGATTTTAAATTTATTTCTTCATATTTATGTAGCTGCCCATCTCTCAAAATGGTAACGCTGGATGGTGTACAAAAAAAATGAAGAGATCATAAAATAAACAATATTAAAAACTTTCTAAAATTAAAAAGTTATCAATGTTATTATTAAAAAACTAGGAGAGAAGATTCAGTGTTATAGGCAATGTAGTCACTTTATTAGTACATATGATATAGGTAGTCCTCAATTACGACCATAATTGAGCCTGGAATTGTAGTCAAAGTCATGTTGGTTGTTGTCAACCAGATCAGTCAGTATGACTGATCTGATTTTATGATTTTTTTTGCTGTAATAATTAGCTACAGTGAATCATCATGGTTAAATAATGATGTATCTTGATTAGATATATTAACCAGACAAGCCAAATGTAGCTAATAAAAATCACATAAAGTATTTTGAATGTCAAACAGTTAGTCACTTACCATATCTGTAGCTTTATCTTCTTTCCTTGCAATTCAACTGTTTTGATCTTGAAATCTATCCCTACAAAGTAAAATAAAACAAGTAAATCAACAAAGCAGCATGAAAACATTCACATAAAGAACGCACACAAATGCAGTACATCTGAGAAGTATAAACATAAATATTCCATCAAATAACCTTATAGAAAAGATTATTTTAATTTTTTTCCCTGCCACAGGAAGACTGGGCTGCTCCTTTGTGCATTTCATTTTAGTTACTTTTTTGTTATTCGTGTTTTTAATACCAAGAGTGCACTCAGATGTATAAGCTTCTGACAGTCAGTTGTGATTAAGACATCATATAAGCTAGGAAAATAAAATAAAAATTAAAAAGCATCCAATTATATTTACCTACTTATACTACTTTAGGTACCAAGACATTCCAGCTTCAACTTTGTAAGAAATTACATGTAATACTTGTTCTATACTGTCCCCAAAAACCAGAAATAAGTATTTCCAAAGGCTAGTTTAAGGTTTTCAGGACAATATATGTAACTAGTTATGCAAAGGAGATGAGCACCGTGTCCTAGATTAGGACATGACTAACAGGGAAACCTTTACCTTTTTAGTGTGATTGTAGTATTATTATTTATCCTTATCTTCTTTATTCCCCCTTTTTACTGGTATTATTATCATTGTTGTTGCTGCTTCTGCTGTTGTTGTTGTTATTATTATTATATACTTTATTCATTAAACATGAAACTCAGTCAACTGGACATTTAAAAATGTATCACAAATATCGCTGACTGGCGCTGATGGTTGATATGGGTTGCTGCCAGCATCCAAGGTATCAACCAAATATCTTCTTAAAATGTACAATGTTCTGAGTAGTCCAGGTTTTTTTTCAGTTCTGCTGGTGTTATTGCAGGAAGCTGCAATTTCTTGATGTATTTTGTAAAATTCTTGGGCACAGTACCAAGTGATATCTCTTACAAATCTTCCAGTGCACCATTGCTGCTATTTTGTCATGCCGCTGCTTATAGTCAGTCTGTGCAATCTTTTTGCAGCAGCTTAATAGGTAGTCCACTGTTTCCTCAGCTTCTTTGCATAGGCAGCACTTACTGTCTGTTGCTGCCTTCTCAATTCTGGCTTTGTATACATTTGTCCTTAAGGCTTGATCTTGTGCAGTCAGAATTAATCCTCGGTCTCTTTTTTCAACTTTCATTCTCTTAGCGATTGCCACATCTTGTTTATTATGTGCTTTCCCTGCTATTTTTTTAATATACTGGCCATGTGGTGCTTTGTCTTCCCATGCCTCCATTCTGTTCTTCGGTTGGTCTTTCTTGTAGGCCAGTTTGGTCTTTCAGTAGTCAGTAAGCCTTCCTGATATACTAACTTCAATATATCTTCATCATATTCTCCCAAAGCCATTTTTCTTCTTCAAACATTTGATGTACTTGCAACATTCCACACATCATCATTTCTTTTATTCATTAAACATGAAACTTAGTCAACTGAACATTTAAAGATGTGTTACAAATACCATTGACTGGTGGTAATGGTTGATATGGGTTGCTGCCAGCGTCTTAGGTATCAACCAAGTATCTTCTTAAAATATATGATGTTCCTAGTAGCACAATTTTTTGCAATTCCGCTGGTGTTATTGCAGGAAGCTGCAATTTCTTTATGTATTTTGTAAAATTCTTGGACATGGTACCAAGTGCCCTGGTGACAATGGGTATCACTGTTACATGTTCATCCATAGCCTTATAATTTTGATGGCCAGGTTGCAATATTTTGTGATTTTTTTCCAGTTCTTTATCTTCGACTCTGGCGTCTCCTGGAACAGCGATATCAATAAACTGTATGCTTTGGCCTTCTACAACTGTGATATCTGGTGTGTTGTCTTCTTTTATTAATAATAATAAATTGCTTGCCATGTATAGTGAATGATTCTATACCAGAGACAAATTCCTTGTATGTTGAATCACACTTTGCCAAATAAAATTCAATTCACTTGTTCTGAATGATACCAATATCCGACAAGATTTTAACCTTAGTTTTAGCACTAACAATACGAAGCAGTATGTTTAGTGACAGGATGCCTCAAACCTACACCAACTGAGAAAATATACCCTCTTGCTGGCATTGCTCCACCTAAGATCATGAGAAAAGCAGCAGCCAAGAGAACTCAGCAAGAAAATGATCCTCAACATTCTCTGAATGGACATATTCCCCAAGCTTGCTGATTCAGATGTAGAAAATCAACTACATCAACTACGCAACTATTTTAGTTTCTTTCTTTTCTTTCATCTTTCTCTTCTCTCTTTGTATGGGATATGCATGAGATACGTATGAGATGAATGAATGTCCCACTTTTTATTATCATATTGTTGTAAATTTTTGTGTTTTTAACTCTTACGTGGGGACTGTTTGGGGGAGTGCATGAGTATGTGTGATTCGGAGGACCTGCCGGGAGATGCGGGGGCCATGGGGGTGTTGAGGGGACCAGAGACACGGGAGAGGGTCGGGGTATTACGGTCGTAACAGGGAGGGGCAGATACGGCGGGGACTTTAGGGCAGGCCATTACCGGGGAAGGAGGGTTCGCTACATTACAGAGATCCCTCCTTCCGGCCCTATGAGTCCCACTCCGAGACCAGATGGCGCAAGTGATCAGGACCCTGGACTCAGGCTGCTGTCGCTAAATGCCAGGTCTGTAGTACACAAAGCTCCTCTCGTCCGGGACTTAATTTTAGACGAGAGGGCAGACCTGGCATGTATTACTGAAACCTGGCTGGGCCCAGAGGGAGGAGTCCCCCTTGTAGAGCTGTGCCCAGAAGGATTTCAGGTGCTACACCAGCCGAGAGCCCAGGGAAGGGGTGGGGGTGTGGCCATTGTTATCCGGGAGTTGTTAGTTCCTCGTAGGGTCCCTGCTCCGGAGCTTGTCGGGTGTGAGTCTCTGCTGATAAAGTTGGACCTCAAGGGTCAAGTGGGTCTGCTGTTAACGTACCTGCCTCCCAACAGCGTTGCAGCAGCCCTCCCCTCGCTCCTCGAGTCGGTAGCCGAGCTGGCAATTGAGTTCCCTAGGTTGATGGTCCTGGGGGACTTTAATTTGCCGTCGCTCGGTGAAAACTCTGACGGGGCGCAGGAGTTCATGGCTTCCATGACAGCCATGGGCTTGACCCAAGTAATTCGGGGCCCGACCCATTCGGCGGGGCACATGCTCGACCTCGTATTCCTCTCGGAGCAGTGGATTTGTGATCTTGGTCTGAGGGGTAACGACATCATACCCCTGTCGTGGTCAGACCACTGCCTACTGAGGCTCGACTTCCGGAGGCCAAACCCCCACTGTAGGGAGGAGGAACCGACCAGGTGGTTCCACCCCAGGCGACTTATGGAACCGTTAGGGTTCCAGACGGAGCTTGGGGTTATTCCTGATACTTTCGCCCACAGTCCGGTAGAGACTCTGGTTGCTGCTTGGCACTCGGCAGCATCGGAGGCCCTCGACCGGATTGCGCCACTACGGCCCCTCCGAGGCGGCGGATCCCGGAGACCTCCTTGGTTCACCGAGGAACTCCGGGAGATGAAGCGCCGGAGGAGATGCCTAGAGCACCGATGGAGGTCCGATAAGTCCGAATCGAACTGAGCAATGGTAACCACCTGCACCAAGGAATACACCAGGGCACTTAGGGCAGCGAAAAGATCTTACATAGCCACCTTGGTTGCGTCCGCTGAGTCCCGTCCAGCCGCCCTGTTTAGGATAACCCGCTCCCTATTGAATAAAAGGGAAGCGGGGGAACCCTTGCAGGGCAGAGCTGAGGACTATGCCCAATTCTTAGCGGACAAAATTGCTCGGTTTCAGTCGGACTTGGACTCCATCCCCGCAGTTCCAGCCGAGGCACAGGAGGATCAAGTAGAACATCTCTGGGTTGAGTTTCAGGATGTTACCCCCGGGGATGTGGACAAGGCCATGAGGGCTGTAAGTGCCTCCACCTGTGTACTGGACCCGTGTCCCTCATGGCTGGTCACAAACAGCAGTGAGGTGACACGAGGCTGGATCCAGGCGGTTGTTACCGCCTCTCTTCGGGAGGGGAACTTCCCCGCCGCACTGAAAGCGGCGGTGGTGAGACCCCTCCTAAAAAAGCCATCTCTGGATCCAGCTGTTCTTAATAACTATCGTCCAGTCTCCAACCTTCCCTTTCTTGGGAAGGTTGTTGAGAAGGTGGTGGCCTTCCAGCTCCAACGGTCCTTGGAGGAAGCAAACTATCTCGACCCCTTCCAGTCAGGCTTCAGACCCGGTTACAGCACAGAAACCGCTTTGGTCGCATTGACCGATGATCTCTGGAGAGCCAGAGATGGAGGACATTCCTCCATCCTGGTCCTCCTTGACCTCTCAGCGGCTTTCGATACCATCGACCATGGTATCCTTCTGCGACGACTGCGGGAGGTGGGGGTGGGAGGCACCGTGTTGCGGTGGTTCTCCTCCTACCTCTCGGACAGGTCGCAGTCGGTGTTAGTGGGGGGGGCAGAGATCGTCCCCTAGGCCCCTAACTTACGGGGTGCCTCAGGGCTCGGTCTTATCCCCCCTGCTATTCAACATCTACATGAAACCGCTGGGAGAGATCATCCGCAGGCACGGGATCAGATACCATCAATATGCGGACGATACTCAACTGTATCTGTCCGCCCCGTGCCAACTCAATGAAGCGGCAGACGTGATGAGCCGGGGCCTTGAGGCCGTTATGGACTGGATGAGGGTTAACAAGCTTGTGCTCAACCCAGAAAAGACCGAGTGGCTGTTGTGCTTCCCTCCCAAAGATTCGATCAATATTCCATCACTCAGGCTGGGGGGTCAAATTTTATACCCCTCAGAGAGGGTTCGCAACTTGGGAGTCCTCCTGGATCCACAGCTATCATTTGACCACCACTTAACGGCTGTGACCAGGGGGGCATTCGCCCAGGTTCGCCTGGTGCGCCAGTTGCGACCCTACCTGAATCGGGAGGCTCTCACAACAGTCACCCGGGCCCTTGTGACCTCTAGGCTGGAATACTGCAATGTGCTCTACATGGGGCTGCCCTTGAAGAGCATCCGGCGACTTCAGCTAGTACAGAACGCGGCCGCGCGAGTGATTGTGGGTGCACCTCGGTTCACCCACATAACACCTATCCTCCGCGAGCTGCGCTGGCTACCTGTCGAGCTCCGGATGCGCTTCAAGGTGTTACTAGTCACCCATAAAGCCCTGCATGGTAGTGGATCTGGATACTTGAGAGACCGCCTTCTGCCAATTACCTCCCTGCGACCAATAAGATCACATAGATTAGGCCTCCTCCGTATTCCATCGGCCAGCCAGTGTCGGCTGGCAACTACAAGGAGGAGGGCCTTCTCAGTAGTAGCCCCGACCCTTTGGAACGAGCTCCCCGTGGAGATTCGTACCCTCTCCACCGTCCAAGCCTTCCGCACAGCCTTGAAGAACTGGCTAGCCCGTCAGGCCTGGGGACAAGGATAGTTGCCCCTCCCGAATGATGAATGTATGTTGTTTACTATTTTATTATATGTCTCTATGTTTAACGTTTGTATTCCCCCTCCCCGATTTTATGTTAGCCGCCCTGAGTCCCCTCAGGGAAAAGGGCGGCCTACAAATATTAATAAAATCTTTAAAAAAATAAATCTTAAAAATCTTAAAAAGCTTTATGGCTATAACAAACATTCTTGCGAATATGCAAGAGTAAATCAGAATTAAAAAATGGAGGACGGAAAGCATTGAGCAAGGAATAACAGTAAAGGAGCTATAACTAAAGGATCTGATCTCCCTTATATTACTTGGAGGACCCTGAATAAGCTGAGGGTTGACGTGTCAGGTCAATATGCTCAAGTAGAGACTATTAGCGGATAACACATTGTGTGAATGTGGAAAGTCACACAGCCTGGTCCATCTGCTGGGGTATCAGTTATTATCAGAAACATGGAGCAACAATGACTTATTTTGGAAAAACAACAAAGTCAGGAAGATGAAGGAGGTGGAGGTGGGAGAGGTAAGAGGAGGAGGAAGAGAAGAGGAGGAAGAAGAGGAGGAAGAGGAAGGAGAACAACAACAACAACAACAAGGCAATGAGGTACTGGGGAAGAGGTGCGAGTCTCTGATATCTGATTCTTTTTTGTTTAAATGCTGGCTGGTTATACATTAAACACGAAGCATTAAAGTTATAGTGCCATGCTCTGTTTTAATGTTATGCCACCATGTTTTCAGGCCCAAACCAAGAATGACACTTGGGATTCTTTCAAATTGAGTTTTTTTATTGTTTAACACCTATTGACAAAAAAAATGCCTAATTGAGGACCCTACTATCTGCATTTGTAATATACTCTGTGAACTATTAGGAAAAGGCTGTCTTCACCCTTTTCTCTCACAGGAAATATTGAGACAAAATTGTATCTTACTTCTCTGGAATGCACCCTCTTCCTATGACATTCCATTATAAGTGTTCTTATTCTAAAATGCATTATATTTTTGAAACAAAATGTGGACTAGGGAGGAAGGAATGAAAAGTGATCAAGTAATTTTAACTGATGTTTATATTATTGTCTAATGTTTTTTTCTACAGAACTGATTTTCCCTGGGCTAAAAATGCCTCTTAAGAATTTCCCATATATTTCATCAACATATTCTTTTACCATGTAGCAGAAAGTAAATATCACAAATGTCTCTGGATTTGAAAAAAACATAATTTACATTGATTGAACCCAGCTACAATACTATTAACTTTTTTAAAAAAATACGTCCATGCTGATTTGCAAACATTGATAAAATTACTTGAATGCATGTAAAAATATAAATGGTTATATTCACTAGAGGAAAAATAATTCATCTGCTACATACTATATAATCTCATGGCCAAATTGTGAGATTCTGGATTGTTTGAGGGGCTGGGAATGATTAAGTGTTGAAACCAGGCCACTTTTTTCTCCTCAATGTCTGCTGCATGCTATTTTGTAACAAAAATAAAAATTGCAATAAAACAGGCCATTTCACTACTAAATTTTAATGGTATGATTTAAGGTGCTAGCTAGGCCAAATGCGGTTCGGGAACTGCCCAGTTATGACATATTAATATGAGATTCTTAGTTAGTTTAGGCTACGCCAAACTGTTAAAACCAAAATAGTTTTGCTATTTTGGAAGATCATGATATATTTATAAGTGTTATATTATAAGAAAGTTTATTTATGAATTATTTTCAAATTGAAATTGAAAGTCTGATCTGACAGTATTAGAAAAAAACCTGAAAATGTGAAGCATCAATTAGCATTAGGACAACTTAAATGCCTGTGCCATCTTTATTTGGGAGAGTATTAAATTTAGGCTTGATACAAAACTAGTTCAAAACAATGGAACACATTTTGACTGGAAATTAACTTTGAGATTAATATGCAACACCTCTTTGTAATATCCAGGATGATATTTCAGAGTCATGAATCAACAAATGTGATTTCTAGTCAAAAACTATACTATTCAGGTTTTACAAAAGTTTTTAACATTTTGTTCCGAGTTCAAGTTTTGCTCTCTCACCGAAATGTAGGATGTATATGACATACGCACGCCATAAGCTTATGAAACTCAAATCAATGCCAGAATTTAGTCACCAAGTCCAAAGTTCATATGTATATCAGCCACCTTCAACTTTTTGCATGATCTGAGAAATGATTTGAAGCTGAGTAATTAGAAATTATTTCTTGCAGTTTTGGTTTTTGTAATTGATATAAATATCTGACGGAAGTACTGTACAATAATTTTCAGTTTACAACACATCAGGAATAAGTCTGGGAAGGTAAGTAATAAAGTAAACATTGGTATTTTAAATTTCTAAAACTATATCAACATTAAATCAAATTATCAATTACTTGGGATTTATTCCTAACGCTTATTAACACTGAAAATTGCCCTGACAATATTCTAGAAATCCAATACATTGGATTAAACTACATTGGTAAAATGTACTAGATATCAGTTGCTGCTTATTAAATGCAATTAATAGTTTTGTTTTGAGAAGATATACTGAAGCATGCAACCAATTATACAGAATAGAATATTGTAGATGCTTCAGAGTTGGTCTATGCAAGAAATTCAGATATCTTCATTTCAATCAACATTCATTTCAAAATAAAATGAATTATAGATATAATTGCCTAGAATTCTGACTATTTTGCAAAGTAACATGATATGACAATTATCAAGAGTCATGGAGTAAAATAAGGAAAAAGAGTGGGGAAGTACAAAATGGGAGAAAATCAAATGTTAATTTTAGGTTTCATTTGCCTAAGGACTTTGAAAGATTCTCCACTATTTCTAATAAGCAGACTTTATATTTATATCTGATGGAAAAAATAGCAGCAATATGAAATTCAGAGAGTTAATATAATTAATTAGGGTATATAACTCAATTGCACCAATATAGTCAGAATAAATAGAAAAAGGCATAGTAGCTATCCTGTTTGAAGGAGGAATACAAAACCTACGCCTGATTAAACACCAAACAGCATCCTGAGATGGAAATTAACAAGAAACATTATTTAATAGTGAGTTTAGTTAAAAGATTGAGTATGAACTGAATTTAAACAGACAAATGTATAGATAAATTTATACTTGTTGCATTGTGATTTTAACTGTGATTTAACTCTTAAAATACGTTTCCTCATTAATGCTTACAGCTTGGAAATCGTAAATCAGAAATTAAATGGCTACATCAAGATGTTGCAACAAGCCACGATAATCTTCATTTCTAGACAGAAAATTACCATCATATGAAGTTTGCTGACAAACTCAATAAATTTGGATTGAGCAATAAAATACTGACACACAACGGAGCACGTTAACTGCCATAATATGGTTTGTTTTTGGTTTCTGTTATGTCACACAGTAGACGTAACCATAATACCCTAGCATCAGACATAACATTGGGAATGGATTGTATAGCCCACTTTGGATCTTAGATGTAAGTATGAAACATTAGTAAAGCAGCTAACATTTCACAGACTGTAGATTTACATTCTAATCAGGGGTGGATTTCAAAACGTTTTACTACCAGTTTGGTGGGCGTGGCTAGATGGGGGACATGTGACTGAGTGACCATGGCCAACTTGACGTCACTCACGGACACTCAGTCATATGACCCCCCAAAGCCATGCCCACCGAAACAGTGGCAAAAGATTTTGAGGCGGGGGCACACCAGGCCAGAGCTCTTCGCTGTCTTTTTTTGGGGAGCGGATCCCCAGAGCGCCTTTATTTTGTTTCGTGGTCTCTCTCAAAGGCAGCTTCTCTTTCTGGCCCACAAGCAGAGAACCGTGTTGCCACCTGTCCCCCGTTCCCTCAGTCTCCGCATCGCTGCCCGCCACCAATTCAACTCCGCGTAGCTCCAGAGGAGCCACGGCAGAGTGGGCTGCGGAGGATACTATAAGCCAGGTTGATGCTGCTCTGAGAAGCCCCGCTTGACCGGCTCCCACCTGTGGTTGGCAGATGAAGTGGTCCAGGTGCAGCGAGCGCTGCAGAGCCAGGAAGTGCTGCCGGAGCCAGGGCAGTTCCAGGGAAGAGCCGCGCAAAGTGTGGCACGAGGGGCAGAAGCCCGCGAACCTACCAGGGCCCCGCAGCTCCAACAGCAGCAGCACTCAGCTGCCTGGGGTTGGGCATGATGCAGGGTCCTCGCGCACACCTGCCGCCATATCCGCTCCAGCAGCTGGGCGCCCCATTCCCGTCCCATCCCTCTCTGCGCAGCGGGGGGGGGGATCTTTGCTATCCTGCTCGGGAGACGGAGCGCAGGGAGAAAAGAAATGGTGGTTCAGGCAGTCCTGCCCTGCATCCCCATCAACTGGAGACCGGCCTGGGAGCCCTTCAGAGGCAATGGATCCAATGGAGGCAAGCACTCCTCTCGGTGGGGCAGCCATGCTCACACTCCTGGACTGAAGCCTCATCACTCCCCTCCCCCCGGTTCAGCCAACTGCCTCACTTGTGCTGGGATGCTCCTGGCGCCACTGTTGTGTCTCCATGGTGGTTGGTTGCAGCAGCGCCTCCTCCAGCCCTGGTGCGTGCCTTTGAGCCGAGGCCTCAGGGCTTCCAGAGCAACCCATGTGCAGAGGGTGCTCGACTCGCTCTGGCTGTGCCTGGGCTGAAGGAGGACATCACTCCAGATCCTGTGGCTTTTTCGGAGTTTTCTTTTAAAAAAAAATGCCTCTCCAGATGAGCTTCAAAACTTCCAAAATTGTTTCTGGAGGGGGCAGATGGGCAGCATCCCCCCCCCCCCGGGTGCTTGCAGCCTCAGAGCCTGCAGCAACTCCCGGCCCTTGCACAGTAAAGAAAAACTTATCTTGAGTGCGAGGCGAGAAGTTTTTCTTTACTATTCAAGGGCCAAGAGTTGCTCCAAGGCTGCAGGCTCTGAGACTGCAGGGGCCCAGGGAGGGGGGGAAAGCACTGTCCGACTGCCCCCTCCCAAAACAACCTCAGAGATTTTCAAGCTCGTTTGAAGAGGTGTTTTCTTTTAAGAAAAACATGGAGCTGCCAGTCTTTGGTAAGATGCACATCTCTAGGTCTACCCTGCCCCATTCTGAGCCCCACCTGACACCCCCAAATTGTGCCCTACTGCGTCTCTTAGCTGTTGTGTGCAGGGAAAAACCTTGCACAGTAAAGAAAAAGAGTGCAAGAAGTTAATTGCCTCATACTCACAAGAAGTTTTTCTTTACTGAGCAAGATTTTTCTCTGCACACACCAGCTCAGAGATGCTCGCAGTGGGGCGCAATTTGGGCCCACCCCAAGACAAGGCCCATCAAGCAGTTTAGACTCAACAAGCCAGGGGTTGCTCCCTCAACCAGCTCCACCAAAGATCCCCTTCAAGTTGGTCTGCTTTGCCGCCCTGGGAACAACTGACTGAAACTGCTCCTGCCCGGCGGGCCCCCCGACTCCCAGCATCAGACCGTTAAGCCAACCGATGGATTGCAACCAGAACTGACTGGGGGCAAAGCTGGGGTGAACGACACTCCGAGGTCGCCCTCCTGCCTGCTTACCCAGCGCTTGCTCAGCCAGGCCCTCGGATCCCCCAGCTGGATGCAGCCACTCACTGCCGACAGGAAAGCGAGGTTTTCGGGCGCCCAGTTTGCCGGGCTGCCCCTTGCTCGCAGCGGAGGAGGGGGCGAAGTCTGGGAGAGATCCTAGCTGCAGTTTATTGGTGAGCAACATTGGCCAGGAGAGGCAGGGAGAAAGGCCAATGGTGCTCACGAGTAAACTGAGGCTCCTAAGTGGGATCGAGCCTCCCATCTCACATCTTCACCTGAAGGTAATGCTGGCAGCCACTTTCTGCTGAAGTCCATGCTCCTGCTGCTGCTTGGCCTCCTCGATGCACAGAGACAGGACATGGCAGGTTCATTCATTGTCCGTGAGCTCCGGGGGGGGGGGGGAGAGCAGCCGAGCAAGCAAGCAAGCCAGAATCTGCCGGCTGCCTCTAATCTGCAGTTTACTCGTGAACACATTTACTAGTGAGCATGGTGCTCAGAAGTAAACTGCAGATTAGAGGCAGCCAGTACAGGTGCTACACATGAAGGTTAGGCAGCCTTGGGCAGAGGTGTTGCCAACTCTGCTTTGCAGAGTACAGTACCAGTGCAGAACGAGTGCAGGTTCAGGCTGGCATATCACTACTGGTTCGGCCGAATTGGTCCGAACCGGTAGGAACCCACCTTTGATACTAGTAGACACAACAGAATGAAGTGCCAGAATCAATTCCTAAGGCATTACTAGTGGAAGACTTGGAGTGTGTCTGATCAAACATGAGTACAAGCCCACATAGGTAGTCTTCAGGTTACAACTACCCCTTCAGCGATTGAATGGTACTGAATGAGGGATGACTGGTCCTCAAAGTTGCATCCATTGCAGCATTTCTGCAATCACATAGTCAATTTGGTTGCTTGGTAACCAACTTGTATTTTATGATGGTTGCAATACGTGTGATTCCCAATGTTCCCTGCCAGCTTCCCACAATCAAAGTAAATGGGGAAGCTGGCAGATGGGTGCAAATTGTACCCAACACCTTTTTCATTCACCCACCTGCCCTGTACTCCACAGTGCCAATCTATGACACTCGCCTGCAGCTCTCCTCCACTGGCTTGTTTGCCAGGGACGTCCACCTTTTCCTATATGAATTCATGTAAGATCCTTGCTTAATGGATGCAGTGATGTGGTCCTAAGGTTATAACGGCATATATCAAGTAGAACATAATTGGTAGCATCCTATTTATGGAATTCCCTCCACAGAGAAGTGTGATGGGTGCTCATTTTAGTTTTATTTTGGCACCAGGTGAAAACCTTCCATTTTCCTATTTTTAAAAACTGGTTTCTAATATATTTTTTTTAACAAAGGTATTGTTTGAGTCACTACCTTGCTGATGTTTACTCTGTATGGTGTTTTCTTTCTATATTTTATTTGATATTATTGATATAGTTTTATTTAAATTGAATCAATTTCTTTCATTATAAACTGCCCAGAAAGCTTCAATGAATGGATAGCTTAAAATTTTTAATATATACTTGTTCATGTACACTCTCACAAACTAATACAATCCATAGTACTTTTTGCTACAAGGATGCTTTAATTTTTGTTAAACATCTTTGATGCATATATATATATTATTTTTATTTGTTTATCAGCACAAATACAACATTATATATATATATTTCAAGGCTCCATCCAGGCAGAGGATGATTTTTTTCTTTGCTCATTCTACCAAGTATAAATCGGTAATATTTTGGCAGACAGCCTAGATGGAAAATCTGCAGATGAACTTGGGAAGAGGGGGGAGTGTTCATGTTTCTGATGGTCTGCAAAATCATATTTAGGCTTATTCAATAAAAGTTTGAAGGTTGATTTTAAAACTTTTTAAAAGTAACTCATTAATGGACTGACAAATTAATATTTTCTGCTAAGATCTCCTCCTGCTCTGCTCTGGAGAAGGTCATGAATTGAAATGGTTGTGTCCTATATGAGACACAAAAGTCCAAATCCCTTTCAATCAGAATCCCCTAGGACAAATGGTAGTTCTAACTGGAAAGAATGTTATGGCAAAGGCTATTAGAGTTGGGTTGAAAAAACCTGGATGATTACTAGATGACAAAAAAATGCATTTTCAGTAGCTCTTTACTGTCATCTAGTATCTAGCAATAGCAATTAGCAATTACACTTGGACTTATATACCTTTACAGCCCTCTCTGGGCAATTTACAATGTCAGCACATTGCCCCCAACAATCTGGGTCCTCATTTTACCAACCTCAGAGCATGGAAGGCTGAGTCAACCTTGAGCCCCGTCAGGATCAAATTCCAGAGTTAGCCTGCAATACTGCATTTTAACCACTGTGACACCAGGGCTCCTGTACTGGAGGATTGTAACCACTGCACTATCAGGGCTCCTCTACCGGTTTTGAATTTCACTGTTTTTTACATCTGGGGCATATGAAGTCATTTCAGATCCTATGAATCCAATTCTATATTGCCCAAGCCATAGTCAACTCAGAATAGGAACATAAACATTTTGTTTCTTGTTCCCACTATTGATTATCCAACTTAAAAATGTTGGTACTAATTGTCTTCATTTTGCACTTGTGTCAAGTAGGAAGAACAGAAGTCCTCTAATGTGCTCAAATTTAAATGAATAAAAATACCCTTACTCCACAAATAACAGATCTCCTACTAGAATTAACAGAATTCACACTGTCACAAATGGTCAGTTTCAGCAACACACTAAATCAAAGACAAACCAAATTATGGCTAAACGTGTTGTGTGAACAGATAAAAATTTAGTAAGATCTTGGAGCTATCCCAAAGGTGCTTTTTCAAGAGGCAACTGGACGTTCTGGTTTTCCTTTGAAGATGTTCCGCTTCTTATCCAAGAAGCTTCTTCGGCTGGTGGGGAAAAAGCACCTTTAAGGACAACCATGACCTGGATGACTGAGAATCTCCATAGACATCTTGGAGCTATAATAATCATAAATTACACTGTTACATTTTTATACAGTGCATTATCATTAATTAATCATTAAGTTGTTATTTGGCATCATGTGTGAAACAAATTATGAGAATTCCTAAATCACAATTCACTGGTTAGTGTTAACAAATCAGATAACTTATTCAATAAATGTGTTTTTTTAAAAAAAAACAAAAATCAGGGCATACTGGAATATATGAACCAAGCCCCTATATTCAATAGATACCATGGCTCTTCGAAAATACTTTTATCCATTCATCCACTATTCATGAACACGACAGATTCTCATTTACATAATTTTCTTCAATTCTTCACATTCTGCATGCTGCTATATTGTATTTAAGTTCTTTTGCCATAGTACTGAAGGTCAGATTAGTTCTTTCCAGACAAAGGTAACAGGCTTTACAGTAAATATTTAATTGTTCATTTATTTCCAAAATGGAAATGTGAAAATTTCATAATTGTAGTTTTAAAGGTATTCTTGATCTGAATTCCTGTACCACAAGAAAATATTAATTCTATTGTATTCTAATATATACGAAGAGAATGGATAGCTATTTTAGGAGGGTAATGAAAAAACAATCTCAAAAAGATTCATTATGTGCAGCAATATAATAAAAAAAGCAAGGATTGAACAAGTATTTTACTACCTGTAAAGAGGTCAACACGTTTTCAGGTTAATCCTTTTTCTATTGCTAAGCAAAGCAGTCATTAGGGAAAACAGTTAACAGAATAGCAGACCTGGAAGGGACTTTGGAGATCTAATCCACCACACACACACACCACTCACACCACTTAGCAATGTCAGTTCCAGCTGCTGTGGTTAGATGGTGACCTCCCGCTTCTCCTGCCCTGCTGCAATTGCCTCTGCTTCAACTCCCCCTCAATCTCTGCCCTTTTGGCTGCTTTGCATTCTACTGCCATTCACCTGAGATGCCTCCAGTTGAACACCCCTGCTTTTTTCCTGCTACTACTAACAAAATGTTCCAGCTCAGATAGCTGCTAGCCCTTTGTAAGGCCAAAAGGGCAGAGACTGCAAGGGATGGGGGTTGTGGGAAGGGAGAGAAGATAGAGCCGAGGTGGCGCAGTGGTTAAATGCAGCACTGCAGGCTACTGCTAGATCAGCAGTTCAGCGGTTCAAATCTCACCGGCTCAGGGTTGACTCAGCCTTCCATCCTTCCGAGGTGGGTAAAATGAGGACCCAGATTGTTGGGGGCAATATGCTGACTCTCTGTAAACCGCTTAGAGAGGGCTGAAAGCCCTATGAAGCGGTATATAAGTCTACTGCTATTGCTATTGCTATAGGCGAATAAGGGAGTTGAAGCACAAGCTATGGTCATAAATTTGGATGGGTTGCCAATCACCCAAATTTTGATTATGTGACTGCAGGTATATTACAATAGATGTAACCTCGAGAACTGGCCATAACTACCATTTGTTTAGTGCCATCATGAACTGAATAAATGATTTTTAAGCAAAGACTACTTGTATATCATTGTTCTTTTGCCTCACCTTCTTGCTAGATTCACAAATCTTGCTAAATTCAAGTAGACAACTTTTTTCCCTTTGGAGATGCTCTTTTAACTTTGAGGGAAGAATGAGATGTAGCTGATGATATGGTACTTCCAGAGGGGGTAGCCATCTTCCATATTTATTAATAATAAAATTAAAAAGCAAGAAGTACCTCACTGTCAAAATGTTATCTTGCCATTAAATTCTAGCAGAATGATCTGGGCATAGCAGCCATCACAGTAAACAATGATATCATCACGCATACACCATGAATATGTACTCTCGTCTCAACAACAGTGGGTGCAAGTACGTAACTTGTGGCATTTATGTGATGACATTACAGGAGTCTTTCATCATTGTCCTCCACCCAGACAGCAATGTCTAGGCATGCACTACAGATTGCAAATGTGGGGCATGAGCTCTATAAACTGCTTGTCCCTGTTGTAACATATAGTGTTGTTTATTTGATTTTACTTACCACACGATATATGGACCCAACCAGTGTGCTTTATTTGATAAATTATGATCAGAATGGTTTGTGAACTCAGTTATTGAACTGGTATACCTGAAAGGGTTTGTATAAGATGATTTTCTTTATTTGACTTTAACAAAGACCATATTTGATCCAAAAATAAAACAAAACTTTAAAGATTGTGGTTATCAAGCATATTGGTCCAGGAAGACACTAACAAAGGTGATTCAGAATTCCAGCATACAGTATTCCAGATCTACATATTGCACTTTATAAGTGCAATACTTAATAGTATTTGTAAAGGGTTACTTATATACAAAATCTAAAATAAAGCTCCGTCAAATACACCAACTACCCTGTATTAGTAATGAGAAAAATCCCAGGTAGCTAAACCCAACAAGCCAGTTTATATCATAATTAAAATAACTGTTGAATAGCAGTCCATTTACATTATAAAAATATAACACAACTCTCATTGTCATTAAAAAGCATTAAGTAAATGATGCTTAGGGCGTGTAAAATAAACCTCCATACCCAAATCTTCCAGAGGTGTACTTATGACACTTTCTTTTAGTAACTGCCCGGTAAACCATGACCAATGCCTTAACAGTAATAGATCAAAATCCAAGATACATGGGTTGAAAATAATTTCTCTGCACTCCAACATAAAAGATGTTATTTGATAATATAGTACAATATGGGGAATCCTTGATTATGTTCAATTTTGCTTTTGAAGTCCAACTTTCCGCTCTATCAGGGAACCTATGATGACTTGGATATTTTAGCACTGGAAGATATTTATAGCAATCCTAGCTGGGATACAGAAACCATCTCCCTCCTCTCAGCATTTACTTTTCAAACAGGAGTAGGACCACAACTAAAAATAACACTGTCCCAAATCATTGGCAAGCTAAATGATGTGCCAGAAACTAAATTTTGAAGATCCAATGTCACCCTGAAGTAAAGTGTCAACCATTATATCCATTTAATACATCTGAAAGATGTATTGAGAACTACAGCACTCCTAAAATTTCCCCAATCAAAACATTAGGAGACTGTAAAAACTTACTAAAGGGCTTTCAAACATAGTGAAGTCTGAAAGTATCTGGATATAAGAAAAAAAGTATACTAATTAACACCAGAATGAAAGATGATAAATGCTGATAATGGGTTATGATTTAATATACAGGCCCAGCTAGAGCTGGTGCAGAATGCAGCAATGTGCACAGTTTTTGGGGTCCCTAGGATGACACATATAATAATGTCATTGCTTCCAAGTCCAATTCAAGGTGCTGCATATTACCTTTAAAGTTCTATATCAGTGTTCCCCAACCCCCGGTCCGCGGACCGGTGCCGGGCCGTGGAGTACCTGGCACCGGGCCGCGCAGCGGCCAGGGGACATGAACAGCTGCCCAAAGGTCCGCGCACGCGCTGGTGGAATCCCCGGGCGCTGCTGGTACCGCCGCCACCGCCACCCCCTACGAAACCCAAGAGCGGCTCTTCTCCTGCGAGGCGGCTGGCTGAACAGCTGCCCAAAGGTCCGCGCGCGCGCTGGTGAAATCCTCGGGCGCTGCTGGTACCGCCGCCACCGCCGCCCCCTGCGAAACCCAAGAGCGGCTCTTCTCCTGCGAGGCGGCTGGCTGAACAGCTGCCACCACCGCGCGCCTTCCTGCCTCAGCCGCTCCGTCGCTTGCAAGGAACGGTGTCAGCGGCGGCAGCTTTACTTCTGAGGCGCTGCACACTTCCCCAATAGTCGTCACAGCCCAGGTAAGAGAACGGGAACTTCCCGCCTGGCTTCCAGCTCGCACCGAAAGGGGGCCGTTGGTTTTTTTTGTGGAGCTCGGAAAGACGCGCGTCAGCTGTGCGCGTCCGCCTCCTCGGGGCCACTTTTGCCCAAGCGCCCGAGGCAGCCAACCCTGATAAGCAGGTGGTGGTTAACTGGCGCCTTTGCTGCAGGTTTTTCTGGAAGGGGCCACTGCCGCTGTCCGGAGGTGACCTTGAGCTGCTCGCTCGCTCTATGCGGGGCTGGTGGGGCTGTGACGCTCGGAGGTGGCGCGTGTGGGAGTGAGAGGCGCGGGGACTGGCTTTCTCCGGACCGACTTTCTCCGGGGGGGGGGGGGAGGCGAAGGACCAGGCTGCAGCGCAAAGGCTCCTGGGCCGTGCGCAAAGGCTCCAGGGAAGAGAGCCCCGTGCGCCCCTGCGCGCGGTCAGCGGGCCACGGTAAAATTATCAAAGGCTGACTGGTCCGCGGCGATAAAAAGGTTGGGGACCACTGTTCTATATGACATGGGTCCAGGTTATCTGAAGAGCTGACTCACCTCAAAGGGACTAACCCACTTGTGCCAGTGGAAAAGGCCTACTATGAAACCCAAGAATTCAGGTGGGTCAAGAAGGCCTTTTCTGCTTTGGCACCAACCTTGTGGAACACTTGACCAACGGAGGTGAAAAGTACACCCACCCTTTTGGCCTTCAGAAAGAGCATTAAAACTTGGCATTCTTGCTTTGCTTGAGGCCCCAAAGGGGTGTTCATTGCTGGAGGTTGTTGACATCCTCATCTTCATAACGTACACCCCTTGCTTTTTTATAGTTTTAACAATTTTAATTTGCATAGTTTTAAATTTTTAACTGTTTTTCTTTTTATCTTTTTATGATCTGTAAGTCACCTAGAATTGCCTTACTGCGGAGAGAATAATGTATAAATTTAATTAAATAAATAAATAAATAAATGAACTGACAAATACCCAAAAACTAGACTGGACCTTTTACTAAATGATGTTTAACAAGACAGTAAATGCAGGTGGGAGATTCTCTATGTTAAAAATAAGAGTTCCTATTTATTTATTAAATATATGAGTGTTCAATTCAATAGCTTTGGACAAAGTACAATAATAAAAACATTATTAAAAAAGATACCGGTAAAAAAGCTACACATTCTGAAGAAGCAAAATATATTCTAAAACATCACTGCACACAGGATCTGCCAGCTAATCCAACGTAAGGCCTATGGAAAAAGCCAAGTTTCAAGGGCCCTTTTAAACACAATCGGGTAGAGGTTAGACCAGAGTTACCCAAATTGGTCAATATCAATATCCCCAGGTCGATGGGTCTATCCAGAAAGTCAATAGATGTCTGCAGATCAATAAGTGGTTGATAAATAATAGATGGTTGATAGGGTTCAATTAATCTTTGAGGTCTCTGTAAAGCTGCACACCAATTCCTAGTCCTGAAGATGAGGTGGTTAGAAGCAACACAGTTTTGATTGGTCAGTCAGTAGTGGAAGCAGCCTTGAGTTGTCCCTGTTATGTTTTGAGGTTGATGAACAATTGGTAACTTCATTGAGGAGTTAATGAGCTGAAGAATTTGGGGACCCCTGTGCTAAACAAAGGAAATACTAAAGAGCAGGGGCTGTTATAAAGAACACACATTATAGATCCTTAGCATGACACTACAAGTAGTCCTCAAGTTACAATGGCAATTTGGGACTGGAATTTCCATCCCTAAGTGATGTAGTCGCAAAGCACAACATTAGATGACTGTATCGCTTAGTGACAGCAATTCCTGCAGTATATTTTGCCATTGTTAAGAGAAGATGATGGGTTGTTAAGTAAACACCTTGCAACATACTGCTGGCTTTTAACAACCAAAGTCAGTGGGAACATTGGCAGGAAATGTTAAATCCCAGGTGGCTCACAAGCAAGCCTGAAGGCAGGTAAGTGGCTGCTGCCAGGTGGGAAAGGATGCACAAGTATCAGGAAAGACGTGGCATAAGTTTGGCAGGACTTGAGACAATTGCTACCAGATGAGAGAGGAACTTTTTGGGTGCTTGAGTGTTGGAGAAACACAGTGCAAGTACAGTGGGGTTTGGGGTGGCAGCTGCCATGTGGGGGAGGATGCCCAAATGGCCAAGGAGGTCTGATGCAAGCACAATGAGGCCTGAAGAGTGTGCACAGACAAGGGAGAGCACTTTGTGACCTTCGCTGCTAGCTTCTCTATTGACTTTGCTTGTATGAAGCCAACAAGGAAGGTTGCAAATCATGATCCTGTGTTCACAGGACACTACAATGTTGCAAGTACAAGCTGGTTGGCAAGCATCAAGATCAGGAACACAAGAACTTTAGGACAGATGGACGTTTGAGAACTAGCCGCAGACACCACTCTTTCAGTGCCAGCATAACTTTAGACAGTCGCTGAATGAGTGGTCATTAATTGAGGACTATCTATATCATGCTGCCAAAGTCAGAGATGGAAAGTTTTTAAACAACTATTCTAATCTTAATAAACCTGATATTATTAACCTTTATGCCAGGGATTTCAAACTTAATTTCATTGAGGGCTGCATCAGTTATGTTTGACCTTGGGAGGGCTGGGGACATGGTCAGGGGATATGGCCAGTTGGACATCACTCGTGTTGGGGCCCCGAGTACTCTGCCAGCGAAAACAAGCCCCCGAGCTCCGTTTCGCCTATGATGCCTGCAACCCTCTGCCAGTGAAAACGGGGTCCCGAGAGCCGTTTTCCCCTGCAACAACCTCCTGCAACCCTCTGCCAGTGAAAACAGAGTTCAGGAGGGCCATGCATGGCCCTCCCGAGCTGCGTTATTGCTGGCAGAGGCACTGTGGGCCAATCCTTCACTGTTTCCAGGGCAACCCTATTGGCCAGATCTAAGCACTTGGTGGATCACATCCGACCCGCAGCCCTTGAATTTGACACCCCTGCTTTATGCCAGCAAAAGAAAAGGCTTTCTAAAACTTCTGTTTTTAAGTGAGCATGAGGGAATGCTATGCAACTGATAACCACATACAGATAGATCTTGACTTATGACTATAATTGAGCCCTTACAATGGATTGTTGTCCCAGTCATTAACTGGATCACTATGTGACCATGCCTGTTTTTGCTACCTTTTTTGTGGCAGTCCCAATAAACCCATTTTAGGCAAAGAGCATTTGCTTGAAACTGGAAGTAAATCCATTTCCAGCAATAAATGAATTAAAACATAAATTGCAGTCATGTGATCCTGGGATGCTGCAAATACTTGGAAATGTGGATTGATTGCCAAGTGCCCAAAATGCGATCATGTCACTGCTGGAGAGTGTATGTGTGGCTTCAGAGATTTGAAACCAGGTCATAAGTAGTAATGGAGAGGTCTGTCATAACTTTGAATGCTAAGATAGTTCTCAACTTACGGTTGGTTGTTCATTCAAAGTTACGATGGCCTTGGAAAAAGTGCATTACAGCCTTCTGGGACTCGTAAAACATTGTTTTCCCCCATGATCATATTGCCACATTTTTTGGACACTTGGCAATCAGCTTGCATTTATGAATCACTGCAGCATCTTGAAGTCACATGACTGTAATTTGTGACTTTTTTGCCAGTTTCCAGTAAACAAAATGATTTTGCTTAATGACTAATTCACTATAAAAATGGTAAAAAAAATCAGGTGCTTTACTTACAATGGCAATAACGTACGATTGAAATTCCAGTCCCAATTGTGGTTTTAAGTCAAGTACTATCAATAAGTACTAAATTTAAATTTTAAACTAGGCAAAACTAGAAAGATAAATTTAGAGGTCATATTTTTAATGTCTAAAACAATAAAGTTATCTGTATAGCAGCAATCAGTTGTAAAAAGAATCTACATTACCTCTAAAAAACAAACTGCCAACTTTTATGCATCTTATTAAGGGAATTTTTTTCAGTGAAAACTTCTGGTAATAAATTTATTAGATCAAAAGCCACTATATATTACATTATTTAAATTTACATCTAAATTAATAGGAACATGCATATTATAATCAAGATGCAATTACCTTCAGTAGTTTTACGGATCAGTGTATAATCAAGATGCAATTACCTTCAGTAGTTTTACGGATCAGTGTACATAATACGTGGATCAACTCTAAGATGGCTTCTCTTTAGAACTTTTAAAAACATCCTACACCTATAGATTTTTTTATGGAACAAACAAATGCATTCACTATATGCAAACTTGAGGAAATGAACATTAACTGCTGCCACTAATAAAAGTAAAGTCTTTCCTCAGTCAGACCTTTTAGAAAAGAAATGTATCTCAATAAAAATTATCTATGATTCACCAATAAATATGGTTATTTAGCATCCACATACTGTTCTTCAATGTTAATGTGTAGCCGTGTATTTAAGTGAGGAAAATAGCTAAGATGATGCTCGAGTATTTATATTAAAAACTCTATGCATAAAGCAATTTTTGACTGAGTCTATATAAATGTCCTACAGTAAGATTATATGATACTTTGGATTCAAAAGCAAAAAATCCTTAAGAGCATGCATGGGCATAGACATCCGGTAGCACTGTGTGTGTGCTATGTAACTTTGTGAACCAAAGATGTCTTTTCTTTAGTCTATGGAACAACTGCAGGGGATAACCATATAATCATAAGAAAAGGCATAGCTATTTTAAGGAGATACAGGTAGGTGCTATATTTATGCCCTATACAAACCCAGGGGCTCCTCTTTGCCTTTGAACTGGAAGTGCTGCACAATCCGCCAATGTTTACTTTCATATTCAGCTGAAAATCCCCAGCACTAAGAGAAACTGCAGCAGTTACTAGCAAATTATACTACCAAACTATACTTGTAATTTGAGATCTTTGGAATATTTTGATAAACTAAAGTATGCAAAGCAAAACTCGATGAATAATTTTAATAGGTTTGATTCAATTGAATTCCTTTTAGGAATCTGAAGTATCTATACAGAACTTTCTGCATCCTCAGCATTAATAGGGGTATGTAGTAAAGCTGGAGAATACAATTTTCATTCAAAACTCATGATTTAATCTTACAGAATGGTTAGAGAAACTGCCTAAGTCACAATATTTTTTTTAAAAAAATAAGGTTTTCATAAACCAATAACCTATTTCCAGCCATGAAAACTTTTAGAACTCTCAAAGAACCAGCATTGAAGTCTAGCACTGAAATAAAACAAAAACTGTTTCACACATTTCTAGAATTCCAGAAATCACTACCACTTCTTTCATAGAGAAATTTATTTCCTCCAAACATCAGAAACTAACAGTAGGGCCACAGCCATTAATCTGTATACATGGATCAACTACTAGATGTCCATTTGGGACACAGAGTAGCAGTTAAATGTATATAACAAATATGAACAAAGAAATTAGCCACAAAGGACGATATATATTTAAGAAAACTAGTATGAACAAGCAGTATCAACACTAGGGGGTGTGGGAGAAATAGAAAACCTTGGATGATGTTGAGGTCACTCCCAGGAATGAATGTGGCATTGGTTAGGTATAGTGGTATAAAGCCATACTCCACTAACAACATGAAAGAAATGGAGTATGCAGTACTGATATTAGTGGAAGGACCAAAGGGTGTTTGGATCACTGTGCTACAGTTAGCATAATGAATTTAAAACATTCTTTCTTTCCTTTTTAAAAGGCTAGGGCTGTTTGAATAAGCACAGCCCACTGTGCAACTGGAATGACAGCTAACCCTTTTTTTTCCCTTATGGAAGGCAGAGATTGCAAAATATCAACCCAATATAAAAGTAAAAAGAAAATTCATAAAGTCAGCTGCTACATTACCAAGAAACATAGATTATTCCAGAATGGATCGTACTCTGAAAAATGCTAGGTGAAAAATATTAGGTGAAAGGGTTATCCTACATTTAAAACTGAAAAGTATAATGAGACAGAGAACAGGAACAAAGGATGCCAAGACAAGATATTTGGGGTGGGGTTACCTCATAAAATAAACTTCCTCAATCTAACAACCCCAAACTCGTATCATCTTTTGCTCTTATCGGCACTGGAAGAATAATTTCTCGGGGGAAGGGGGAGAAGAGAATGGAACCGACATTTCTAGAGGAGGACAGGAAAAAGGAAAAAAAAACGAGAGAGAAAAAGCCGAGATGAAGGAGAAAATACAAATATTACATAGGAAGAGCACAAAAGAGGCTCTCTGGAGGAACGTCGGAGCATTAAATAAAAAAAAGGAAAAAAAAGCCGCGGGCGCAATACTTGGCACTCCCAAGTCTCGCTCACCGATGGTTGAGATGAACGTGGTGTTAAAAGCATCATCGGAGAACCGGAAAAGCACGCAGGTCTTGCCAACGCCCGAGTCGCCGATCAGCAGCAGCTTGAAGAGCAGGTCGTAGGTTTTCTTCGCCATGGGGGCCCCCCCGCGCCGCGCGCCACTTCCTCGCCAGGCTCTGCCTCAGCAGGCGCCGCCGCCGCCGCCCTGGGCCCTCCGAGACCCCTCCGTACTACAACGCACAAGGCCGGGCTCCGCGGCGGTGGCGAAGGAGGAGGCGGCGGCAAGCTGAGGGAGGAAAGGGGAGGCACAAAATGGCTGCCTTGGTGACAGCGGCCGGGCCGGGCAGGGCAGGCAGCAGCTGTAGGGACTTCGGCTCCCGGGCACAACTACCTCACGGGTGAACAGCGACGGCGGCGCTCGACTTCATGCCCCTCGGTTCCCCTCCTCAGGCGACCGCTCCTTTCGGTTCCCTTAGTCAGTCACGCTCCGAACCGGAGCAGGCCGTACGCACGCACAGCCGGCCGCGGGACTCAGTGGACGGGTGGGGCGGGGTTACGCTCACGCAAAGGATGAGGAAGGGCGCGGGGGCGCGCACGCTGATTTGGCGGCCGCTCCCTTGTCTTGCAGACAAGAAGTTGCTCCCTGACGTCAAAGGATGTGAATGGACCGAGGGCCAACCCTTACGCATGCGCAGCTGGATTGAAGAGTTGCTACACACCCCAAGAGGCCGTTTCTACGCCTGCGCGAGTCGGAACGCTTGCTCCACGCACGAAGCTGCGACGTCTCCAATCGTCGTAGAAGCGACGTGACGCAAAAGCCCAGGGAGCTTAGAAAAAAAGGAAGAGGTGTTTTTTTTTGTCGTCGTTGTTGTTGCGCTCCCAAAATGAAGGTTTCGAGGAAGGCGGGATTTGGACTCTTGGAACTCTTCCCTCGTCCATGATTGGTGGAAGAGTGGATGGGAAAGGCGGGGTCATAGCGTTGAATGGGAGCGGTTCGGTATGGAGTGTGCGCAGAGAGCAGGATTGTGACATGTGCGATCCATGCCCTGCCCTTCCCCTCCCCCCCTTCTTTGGCCCAGGTAGTGCTTAGAATCCGAGAAGACTCTTAACCTGACATGAGTTTAAGGAATGACTTGCATTTTCCCTCAGTAGGTTTTCACTTTAGTCTGCCTGGGTTTGCCCCTCCTGCCAAGGCACACGCTATTCAAATCTTATTTCGTGTTTATATTGACCACCCCAAACTATATGCACTCTGAGGCATACAATACTTCAAAGTGTTGTGGGAAGTTATCATCCAGCCCTCTCCCAGAAAAATGAAATATCCTAGGAAATACTGAAAAGGCAGAATATTTCTCTGGATGTGAAAAGAAACATGTTTTAAAAAACAGAATAGTTCCCTGTAGCTTCCTGCCCATCCCCAGTTAATGGGCCATTGACACTGCCAGGCTAGTCCACTTTACATAATAAAGACTTCTCCACTGCAGCCCCAGGGGGGATGGGAGTAAAGGCATGATAATGTTGGAACTTTACTCAACTGACCACAAGGCATCTGAGAACTCATCACAGCCTAGAGAGTAGCCCATGCATGGCCCCATGGGAGTCTGACAAGCAATAGCAATAGCAGTTAGACTTATATACCGCTTCATAGGGCTTTCAGCCCTCTCTAAGCGGTTTACAGAGTCAGCATATCGCCCCCCACAGTCTGGGTCCTCATTTTACCCACCTCGGAAGGATGGAAGGCTGAGTCAACCCTGAGCCGGTGAGATTTGAACCGCTGAACTGCAGATAACAGTCAGATGAAGTGGCCTGCAGTACTGCACCCTAACCACTGCGCCACCTCAGCTCTCAGAGTAATCAGAATACAGTTCTTACACAGGAACAGGAAACAGAAAGGTGGGACTAAACAGGGTATAAAAAGCCTAGCAAGCCCGTCCTTCAGCCCTTCTCTTCTTCTTCACCAACATTGAAGCATGTGATCACCTTTTCTGTTCAGGGCTCAAGCCATGTGGCCCTGTCCAACAATAAACCATCTTTCCAAGCAGCCTCCATGTCTCCAGTGTCTTTTTCCCCACTTGGAGCTGAACCCAGAAGGACATTTCTTTCAACAGTGTAAAAGTCGATTCTCACTCATCCAGGTCGTGGTTGTCCCAAAGATGCTTTTTCAGGAGGCAATTGGACTTTCTCGTTTTTCTTTTGAAGACCTTTAACTTCCCATCCAGGAAACTTCTTCAGCTCTGACAGGATAGTGGCAGTGGTGGGATTCAGCCAGTTCGCACCACTTTGGGAGAACCGGTTGTTAACTTTCTGAGCAGTTTGGTGAAGTAGTTGTTGGAAGAAATCATTAGGGCAGAGAACCGGTTGTTAAATTATTTGAACCCCATCACCACTGGATAGTGGGGAATGGAAGAATTTATAAAGGATGCAAAGGTCCAGCAGTCTGCGAGGAATATAAATCCTTCCATTCCCCACTATCCTGTCAGACTTGAAGAAACTTCTTGGATGAGAAGCGAGATGTCTTCAAAAGAAAAAACAAGAAAGTCAAGTTGCCTCCTGAAAAAGCATCTTTGGGACTTCAAAGTGTAATAGGTTAAAGCAACTGAAAAAGTAGTTCTCAGCAATTATAGACTTCCAACAAAGATACAAGTCAGAGTATTCTTGAAATAGTATTACGTTCACTTCCTTCTTGAAACCCAAAAACTTTGGAGCCTCCCATGTTTCCTGGTATTAATGTTGCATGAGGTAGGGGCCATCGCACAGAAAGTCTGTAGCCTGATTCACATTCCACGAACTTCACAAGGAGGGTGGGGAACTAACATGCTCTCCTTTGATAATGTAAACAGATTGGATTTTGGTAAAGCAATTTGGGTTATCAGTAATTTTGCCCTTGTTTCTATACAATGACAGTTTCTGGTTCATCTTCCAAGGCATCCTCTTCTGCAGCATGTAACTATAATCTGGTGGTGATCAAGGCAGGAATAACTTGCTAGGTCATTCTGGTCAAAGTATTGTAGGAAGTTAGCACCCACTCCTCAACTAGGAAAAAGATATTTTAGGAAATATTAAAAGGGCAGAATATTTCCACTAAAAGGGAAGCATTCCTCCCCCCTCCCTTGTCAATGGGCCATTAAGGCCCGGGGCAGTCTATTCTACATTACAAAGATCTACCTCCTTCAGGCAGAGCCATAGGAGGAATTGCCCAAAGCCCCATAATTCATCATCACCCAGCAAGGCTCAACCAAGCCTGGGACACAAACACAACCTACAAAATTACCCTTGCATGGCCCCATGGGAGTCTGACAACCAATCAGAATACAAGCTCAAATTCAAAAGCCAGAGAGGGCATAAAACCCAGGCACTCTCAGCATCACTGCCCTTTTTGATCTGGACCTCAAACTATGTGATCCTGTCCACCATTAAACCACCTTTCCAAGCAGTCTCCGTTTTCCATTGTCTTTTTCCCCACTTGGAACTGAACCCCATGGACTTTCTTCCAACAGTATGATAGTAATTGATTTACTGGATGCAGCTGGAGAATGCCCATCCACTCACTTGTCTGCAGCTTTCATCTGATTTCCTGGGAAAACCGAGTGCAGGAGGACCTCGGGTTACAAACCATCTCTTTCATGTGAAGAATGAGCCCAGTCCATAATATCACTGGGTCGGTTATTAAATTGCTGAATTTGTTTACTGACACAAAATAGCTTTCTTGGAAGGATTTAATCTGAGATTGTTTTGCCCCACTCAAAGCCTTACAAATACTGGTTCAGAACCTCCATGGCATGACTGGTTCATTTGGAATAGTTATGTACTATTGATATTATATGCCTCTTACCCTGAATTAACAGATGACCTTCCCAGTGGTTTCAGGTGGATGTTAGATAAGGTTAATGATCAGGTACTCCTAAGAGTAAGACAAGATTATTTCAATGTGGTTCTACAGTAATTTGTCTAGTAGTCCCACTATGGGAACTGACCTGTTGTAAAGGTAAAGGTTTCTTTCCCCTGTCCAGTTATGTCCTAAGGGGCAATGCTGATCTTTTCTTAGCTGAGGGAGTCAGCATTGTCCGAAGACATTTCCGTGGTCATGTGGCCAGCATAACTATATGTGGAGGCACACAGACTGCTGATAACTTCCCACCAAAACGGTACCTATTTATCTACTCACATTTGCGTGCTTTTGAACTGCTAGGTAGGCAGGAGTTGGGGCAAAGAAAGGACATCACCCTGTCATGCAATGCTCGGGTCTTGAACCCGGGCTGTCAGCTTTCCAGTTGGCAAGCTGAATGTGTTTAACCGCTGAGCCATTGTGCTTCCTGACATAGTGAAAGCTTACTTAGCTGTATAGTATGCTGAGGACATACATTGACGGTCTATCTAATCTGGCTATTTGGTTTAAAGGACTTTCTGTGGGGTGTGATCTGTCTGTTGGATTTATCCACTGCCTCAGTAACAATACATAAAATAATTATACAATTGCATTAATCACAAATATCAAAAGTTGGTGCTACTGGCTCCATGGTCAATCTCCAAAGGCTTTCCAGAAGAACCAGATTCTTATAAGCTATTTGAAGACTATAAGAGCAGCGTCCATCCTCGCGTCAGGGGCAGCCAAGATGGCTCAGAGAAAAACCACCACAGAGCCCCCACTTGATGAGTGAGAATGATGGGAGCAGGAGAGGGGGCTTCTTCGCTTAAGTCTTTTAAGTAAGTAAACTTTTGATTAATATTTCTAGTTCTTTGAAGTAACAAGCAAATTCCCCAAGTGGAATGTGGATTCTGATAAGAACCGGTTCAGACCGGCCAAAGATGAGAATTGCCCAAATATTTGAACTTCAGTAAGCTGAAAACTAATTCTATTGTGAGAACCACACCTACTGAACATACAACTGGGCATTGACAAGATCAGCCTAAGAATGTTAAGAGATGCCATGAAATATTAGACGTTACATAGGCTACATCACAGATGAGTCAAAAGATGCTGACCAATGAAAGAACACATTCCATACCCAATATGTTTCAACTATATATAAAGTGACTGCCAACCTTTCCATGGGTCTCTCACCTTGTATCTGGGGGAGACCTTTCCCTGTTTATGCACAAGTAAGAGATATTAATCTCTCCTATTTTGGGTAAAGGAACACTGAGATAAGAACCCTGCCATCATTTACGGCTAACAGGGATCCTAACCAAGCATTCTCTTAGATGGGCATTTATTTTTGTTTCTCCAGCAGCTCATCAGGTGCCTCCTCACAATTTATTTTTGTTGAATTTATTTGCTGCCCATCTTGTAACAAATGACTCTGAGTGGCAAGAAGGGAGGGGATATTGTTAGAATATTCATGACTGGGAGAGACATGGTATCTGTCTGCTCTGAACTCTGAAATGAAACTGCGGTCCCTTGCTTGTGCTCTGCTTGTAACTTCTACCATTCTACTATTGGTATTGTACATTTATTCATCCATTATTATGTATATGAAGAAGTTAATGAATCCAGCTGAATCAGATATCTGTGTGTGCTTTCTGGGTTTGATTTTCCTGCAACAAACTCTGACCGGCATATTATCCTGCTAATTCAATAATAGTATTGGGAGACATGCTGCCAAGTCCAGAGATAACAATGAAACTTCAAGAGTTTCAACTCTGATAGTCTCCCTCGCTGCAGGTTTTCCAAAAAAGACTGAACAACTATTTGTCTGAGATGTTATGAAGACTCCTGCCTTAGGCAGAGGGCAGTAGTGAGTTTCAAAAATTTTTGGAACCTCTTCTATAGGTGTGGCCTGCTTTGTGGGAGTGGCTTGCCGGGCATGTGACTGGGTGGGAGTGGCTTGTCAGCCATGTGACCTGATGGGGGTGGCTTGGCAGTCATGTGACCAGGTGGGAGTGGCTTGGCAGTCATGTGACCAGATGGGAGTAGCCAAGACGATGTCACTGAATTCTTTGCCCCAATGGATGATCAACAAAAAGATATAAAAAAGGAAATTTATTATTTTGTGTACTTACTACTTAAATAAGATTAAAATAAGTACACAAAACAATAAAAGAGCTACTTACAGAAGGAAGATGACTGTCCTTGCCAATATTCAATACCACTGACTCCAATGAATGGCTTGCACAAAGAAGAGATACAGAAATGAACTTTCATTGCATGCACTGCATTAGGATGAAACCAGCACACAAAATAATAGAAAAGGAAGATTACTGTCCTTTTTTGTGTTGAGGTCACCCACTGACCACCTTGCTCCAATGAATGGCTTGCACAAAGAGATACAGAAAGGATGATTTTAATTGCACTACTATATTAAGGATGAAACCAGCACACAAAGCAATAAAACAGCTACTTACAGAGGAAAGATGACTGTCCTAGTGGTCATACTCTATTGCCTCTTCATCCTGTTAAATAATACTAACTGCAGAAGAAATAAAACAATATTGGACCCTCACCACCCTCCAGGCCTTCCGCAAAGCCCTTAAAACCTGGCTGTTCCAACAGGCCTGGGGCTAATGAGTTCTTTGTCCCCCCTCGAATGGTATGGTTGTTGAGTGTTTTAAATTGTGGTATTGTTTTGTTCGTGTCCTTTTTCTTATTTGTACCCCCCCCCCCGATTTGGTTGTGAGCCGCCCTGAGTCCTCTCCGGGAAATAGGGCGGCATAGAAATATAATAAACTCAAACTCAACTCCTGCTCCCACCGTCCCCCCTGCACTTAATTGCTTACCTGAGGGAAGCAGCAAGCTGCTGGAAGGCGAAGTGAAGTGAAGCTGCTCGGGATGTTGGCTGTTGGCGCCGCACTTTTAAATGGGTGTTAGAGGCAGGTGGATCGACTCCAGCCCACTCACTGATTGGCTGGACTCCAGCCAATCAGTGAGTGTCGGGCTGGGCTAGTTTAGTGTGGATGGGCAGGGGAGCGAGCGAACTGTGACAGAACGGGCGGGGCGAGTGAGTAACAGGGCTGGGGCAGGCATTTCGGAACTTACTTCCGGGTCCACCGGTGGAACCTCTTCTAACCGGTATGGTAGATTTGACGAACCTCTTCTACTGAACCGGTTAGAACGGGCAAAAACCCACCTCTGGCAGACGGTTAGTCTAGAAGGTCTCCACATTCTCTTCAACCCTATGCTGCTGCTTTCGTGTTGAGCATCGAGGCACTTCTGGGTTGAGAGGATTAGCTGGTGACATCAGTGTAGTCCAGGAGATGACTAAGTGGAGGCTCCTTTCATATCCCCATTAATGTGCCCACTGAAGTGGTACCTATCTCTCTACTTGTGATTACTCACTTTTGAACTGCTCGGTCACCAAGAGCTGGGATGACAAGACCTTACCCCGTCATGCAGCAGCACTTGGGTTACCGAACATGGGCTTGCTGATTATCAACCTAGAGTCCTAACCACGTGACTCACTGTGTTCCTCCTCAGCTCTATGATTCTATGCGTCTATGACATTCCTCCAAGAATTTTTCTTTTAAAAAAACCTCTAAAAAGTCATAATAATTAGTGACCGTTGCCATGTTTTGTCCATGGATTAATTATATAGTCTTTAAAATAAATTATTTTGTCAGTTCCAAATCTCCTAATTAGCTTAATTGAATTACCTTTGTTTCTAATATTTTGAGAGGAGAAATAAAATCCTTTTGATTTTTGCTTGTTATATTATACCTTGCTTATGTTTGCTGAAATTGCCTTTTTCTAAGGTTACAGATTAGAAAGTCCCCAACAATGATCTTTTGTGGTGAAATAATTCTTTTGGCTGCCTTATTCTGTACTTTTCCTAGTTCTGCTCCATCTTTTTTAAAAAGTGACTACCAAAGCTATACGGTGGGACCTCGGGTTACAAAGAGTTCTGACCACGACCAAATCAGGTGCCGACCAAAAAATCCACTAGATCACTGTTTCTCAACCTTGGCAACTTGAAGACGTCTGGACTTCAATTCCCAGAATTCCCCAGCCAGCATTGCCAAGGTTGAGAAACACTGCGCTAGATGTTTCACTCTGTTCATGAATATATCCTCAGGTGGCGACCAAACACAGCCGCAGCAATTTCCTCTTCCACACCTTTTTGTGTGTGTGCGCGTGCGCATGTGCAGTCAGTCTTGCTTCCGGTCACGACCAAATTGGATGCTGACCGAAGTCCTGGAACGGATTAGTGTTGTGACCGGAGGCCCCACTGTATACAACACTCTAGATGCGGATTAGATTTGAGTTAGGGCTTTATAATTTTGATAGTCTTTCCAAATATTCTTTGGTATGTACTTTGCCCTTTTACAGCTACTGCACATTTACTCAGCTGTGTACCATGACCTGTATAAAAATATACACCCCAGCCAGAGGGAGAATGACCAAATTCTAATAAAGTATATTGTAAGTTTTTATTTTCATGTGTTTGTGTATTTATTAACTTTATATACTGTCCAATTCCCAATCACTCTAAATAGTTCACAAATTAAAAATTAAAAATGTTTTGTTTATGATATGTTATTTCAGCAACATTGATTTTATACTTGTATGCTGCTTAAGGTGATAGTATATGTTTTTATGAAGGAGCACAAAAACACTGCTAGATTTTCAGGATGCAGATTCGTTCCATTATGTACTCATAAAGACTAGTTTCACCCAATGAAAAATAAAACAAACCAGTATTGGCCTCTTGTTGGTGATATGCACTGATACTAGAAGAAATAGCCATCCACAAGGCCTTTAGATGTTGGCTAGTGGCCACATTAATCAAATCTGGGTTTCATCCAATGGCTTCAATTACTTTCATCCAGCTTTTTTTCTGTTGTTTCTTGAACAGAAAATTGCAAAGTAGAACATTTCCAGGAAATTAATACATTTGGTTCCTTAATGAGTCTGTTGCCAAAAAGCCAGTGTATGAGAAGCTCCTGGATTTTGTTCTGTCTTCTTGATTTTGAGCACGAACTCCGTATAAAGAGATTAACATTTGTGCTTGAGTAAATTAAAAAGTTGAAATGCCTTTTGACAGCAAATGCAATTTTAAAAGGGGCGAATTTACATTCCTCTATTTCAGAGTCGCATTTAATCTGTTTTATGCTTTCAATGGAATTTATGAATGTTTTCTAGCCATTTTAGAACCTGCATTAGAACATAAGGGCAGGGCAAAATTTAAATAAATAAAATAAAGCAATATGTATCATAATAGCACTCTATTCTTCCTGGGTAGTAGTTTCTTACCCATTTTTTAAATTACAAGAAAGCTGTTTTTAATCCCTTCCAGTCAGGTTTCAGGCCTGGTTACTCCACCGAAACTGCTTTGGTCACGCTGACCGATGATCTCTGGCGGGCCAGGGATAGAGGACTTTCCTCTATCCTGGTGCTTCTTGACCTCTCAGTGGCCTTCGATACCATCGACCATGGTATCCTTCTGCGAAGACTGGGGGAGGTGGGAGTGGGAGGCACCATTTTACGGTAGTTCTCCTCTTACCTCTCAGACAGGTCACAGTCGGTGTTGGTTGGAGGACAGAGGTCGACCCCTAGGCCCCTCAAATATAGAGTGCCGCAGGGCTCGGTCCTGTCCCCCCTCCTATTCAACTTCTACATGAAGCCGCTGGGTGAGATCATTCGCTGGCACGGGATCAAGTACCACCAATATGCGGACGATACTCAATTGTATCTGTCCACCCCATGCCAACTCAGCGAAGCAGTGGAAGTGATGTGCCAGTGCCTGGAAGCTGTTAGGGTCTGGATGGGAGTAAACAAATTGGCACTCAATCCAGACAAGACCGAGTGGCTTTTGATGTTTCCTCCCAAGGATAGTCTGGATTTTCCACCTATTAGCCTGGGGGGTGAAAGCTTACACCCCTCAGAGAGGGTCCGCAACTTGGGTGTCCTCCTGGATCCGCAGCTGACTTTAGAACATCATTTGTTGGCTGTGACCAGGGTTTTTTTTGCCCAGGTTCGCCTGGTGCACCAGTTGCGACCCTATCTGGACCGGGAGGCACTTCAAATGGTCACTCATGCCCTCGTCACCTCAAGGCTCGACTACTGCAATGCACTCTACATGGGGCTGCCCTTGAAGAGTGTTCGGAGACTGCAGTTGTCCAGAATGCAGCCGCGGGAGTGATATCGGGTGTACCTTGGTACACCCATGTTACACCTATCCTCCGCGAGCTGCACTGGCTCCCCATTAGTCTCCGGACGCGCTACAAAGTGCTGGTGATTACGTTTAAAGCCCTACATGGTACTGGACCTGGATATCTGAGAGACCGTCTCCTGCTACACACCTCCCAACGTCCGATAAGAACCCACAGGCTAGGCCTCCTCCGGGTGCCGTCGACTGGACAATGCCGACTGGCGACCACTCGGGGGAGAGCCTTCTCTGTAGCTGCTCCGGCTCTGTGGAACGAACTACCAGCAGAGATCCGGACCCTTCCCACCCTCGTGGCCTTCCAAAAAGCCACCAAAATCTGGCTGTTCCGACAGGCTTCTGGTTGCTGATTTTCAAATCAAGTTCAACCCCCAATTAAACGGAATGTATGTTGTGTTTTTTAAAATTGTTCGTATTGTTTGTATTCTCCCCCTGTGTGTATTTTATTTTCACTTCGTATTTGTAAACCGCCCGGAGTCCCTCGGGATTGGGCGGCATAGAAACCCATTAAATTGCGAATTGCGAAAAACACTGAAAATATGTATTCTTACCTTGACTTATATATCCTCACTTCTTCTAATTTTCTTTGAGAGGTTCCTTGTTTCCATCTTTGTGGTATGGATGGATGCATATGCTGTTTCAGTTACAACCACACTTGTATCTTGTAGATTGCCGCATTCCGTATAAGTGCTAAGTGTTTATGTTTTGTATTTTTCATCACAATCATTACATCACATCAATGTCTAAATGAATGCCATTTTGTCTTCTTCAGAATTATATTTTTTATTCAAAGAAGGAAAAATAATATATGAAACTACAAACTAAGAGTCCAGTTACCAATGGGCTGGCAATAATTATCTCCTGCCATTTTTTTACAGTCATTCAAGGGTGGGAACTAGATTGCTTTCTACAAACCAGTTGCGTATTAGTCTCCAATAGAAACCAGGCAGTCACTTCTATTGATGTAAAATGTTGGTTTTTTTCCTTTTTCCCTTTCCTTTGGATAGTACCCATGATGAAGAAACATTAAACCCAAATAATCTATCCTTCCCAGTTTGCAAATGGTTCTTTTTGGCTCTTTTGTCATGTGAATAATAGACTGCTCAAATCTTCCTTCTCCTTTATTTCTTTTGTGTATTTTTTTTAAATATCTATTTTAAAACTGGAACTTTCAGGAGTCACCTCAGCTATCTGATTTGGAAAGAATGATATACATTTGGCCAAAAACAATGAGTACATTAATTGCACATATGGGAAAGGGTGAGTTTATCTTTAGTGCCAGGAACAAATTGTATGAGGCCACAAGCCATTTCCATCTAGCAGAATCGTGGCCAAGTGAAGACTGATAATATTGCTGTGTAAAGGTACCATATTTTTCAGAGTATAAGACACACCAAAATATAAGACGCACCAAGGTTTTGAAGAGGCAATTTTTTTAAAACATAGGTAGGTAGATAGAGGGATAGAGAGGGAAAGAAAGAGAGAGAAATACAGTAGGTAGGTAGGGAGAGAGAGAGAAATACAGTAGATGGGTAGGGAGATAGAAAGAGTAGGTAGGTAGACAGGGAGAGAGTGAAAGAGAAATACAGTAGGTAGGTAGGGAGATAGAGAGAGTAGGTAGGTAGGTAGGTAGGTAGATGTTTCCAGGTGTATTTATCCATGTGCTTTTTTTAAGTCATTTTTTTAGTCATTTATAGGCCGCCCTTTTCCCTGAGGGGACTCAGGGCGGCTTACAATTAATGGGAAGGGAGTGTAAGACAAAACACAAGAAAGAAAAAAAATGTGAATAAAAAAAATAAACCGATAAAACACAACATTCATTCAGCATTCGGGTGGGGCGAGGTTCGGGTCTTATCCCCAGGCCTGACGGGATAGCCAGATCTTGAGGGCTGTGCGGAAGGTCTGGACAGTGGTGAGGGTACGAATCTCCACGGGGAGATCGTTCCAAAGCGTCGGAGCTGCAACTGAGAAGGCTCTCCTCCGCGTAGTCGCCAGTCGGCATTGACTGGTGGATGGAATTCGGAGGAGGCCTACTCTGTGCGATCTGATGGGACGAAGGGAGGTAATTGGCAGAAGGCGGTCTCTCAGATAGTCAGATCCACTACCATGGAGAGCTTTGTGAATGGTGAGTAGCACCTTGAAGCGCACCCGGAGATCAACAGGTAGCCAGCGCAGCTCACGGAGGATCGGTGTTATGTGGGCGAACCGTGGTGCGCCCACGATCACTCGCGCGGCCACATTCTGGACTAGCTGAAGTCGCCAGATGCTCTTCAAGGGCAGCCCCATGTAGAGCACATTGCTGGACAAAGAAATCACTGACAATCTGCAGCACCTAAGACTTTGTTTCTGCTGGCACAGCACTTGATCAATCTAATTGTCATCAATCACTTTAACTAAAGAGCTTTCCAAGGGGGGGGGAGTTTTTGCACTCTGCAAACCTCCCAAAAATGGCCTGTTTTTTTTTCTTCAAAAAAAGAGGCATGAATAGCCTTGGGGGGAGCTTGCAGAGTGCTCGGGGGGGGGCGCAAAACAAGCAAAAAAGATCTATCTTTGCATGAAAACAGGGCAGATTTTTGTCACAAAAATTGCATGCATAGCCTTATGGAGGCTTATAGAGTGCTGCTGGGGACTGGGGGAGAGAAACGGCCAATTTTTTGCTCATTTCGGCCTCCCCCAGCCTCCTCTGAAAGCCTCCATAAGGCTATGCACGGCCATTTTGGTGAAGGGGTGGGGTTTCAGGAGGCAAACACATGCTGTATTCAATGTATAAGACGCACCCAGATTTTCAGCCTCTTTTTTGAGGAAAAAAGGTGCGTCTTATACTCTGAAAAATATGGTAAATGATCCTTTTTTCCAACAGGCCTTTCTCTTATGTTATCATGCGTTGGACTGTATCTTTCAACAGTAATTCTGCTTCCCTGTTTCCCTGAAAATAAGACCTATCCCAAAAATAAGCCCTAGCATGTTTTACATGTGTGCTTAATATAAGTCCTACTCCAAAAATAAGTCCTCCTTAAGGGCCTGCTCAGCCAGCTGGCTGCCCATTCCATCTGGTTGTTTGTGGTGTCACAGCAATGAGGCGGGAGGGTGGAGCTGCCTCATATGCCCCACACCGGCTTACCTCAGGGCCCCCACAGCCAGACCATTCGTGTCCCAACATCTGCCTTGCAGCAAGAGCACCAGCAGCCATGTGCAGCAGGAACCCACATGGTCGCCAGCCCACTTCTGCTTGCTCCCAGACACAGCGGAGCAAGAAGCTGAGCGGTGTGTTGGTGCCATGGCTGCGAGGCAGGTGTCGGAGTATAAGGGCCTGGCAGTGGGAGTGCTGAGGTAAGCTGGTGCAGGGTGCATGAGGCAGTTCTAACCCCTTGCCTTGCAGTGGCAGTGGCACTGGTATGTTGTGAGGCCTCCTGTCCTGCTGTGAGCAAGCAGAAGAAGTGTTAGTTTAGTTTAGTTAGTTTAGTTTATTTGTCTTGTATGCCGCCAACTCCAGAAGGATTCTGGGCGGCTCACAATAAACAAGGGAAGGGGCATAAATAGACAAAAACAACACTTTAAAATACGCAACATTCAAAGTTTCTGTGGGGCTGGATGTTTCACAAGCCCCCCGGCCTGCTGGAGCAGCCAGGACTTGGTGGCTTTGCGGAAGGCCGGGAGGGTAGTAAGGGTCCGGATCTCCACGGGGAGGTCATTCCAGAGGGCTGGAGCTGCTACAGAGAAGGCTCTCCCCCAGGGAGTCGCCAGCCGACATTGGCTGGCAGATGGAATCCGGAGGAGACCTAACCTGTGAGATCTAATCGGTCTATGGGAGGTAATCAGCAGGAGGCGGTCCTCAGGTACCCAGGTCCGATGCCATGTAGGGCTTTATAGGTAACGACCAGCACCTTGAAGCGGGTCCGGAGACTAATGGGTAGCCAGTGCAGCTCGCAGAGGATAGGTGTGACGTGGGTGTACCTGGGTGCACCCACAATCGCTCGCGCGGCTGCGTTCTGGACTAACTGAAGTCTTCGAACACTCTTCAAGGGCAGCCCCATGTAAAACGCGTTACAGTAATAACTGTACTCCCGTACATGGGGAAAAGCAAGACATGCCCCCAAAATAAGTCCTAGTGCTATTTTCCTCTCCAAAAACAAAGGTGCGTCTTATATTCCAAAAACACGGTAAGTAGGAGGCCCAGGTTATCTTTCCAGCCATCCTTTGTTGCAGTACTTCAAATATCTGCTAAAATCCCAAAACTAAGACAAGCCATAATAAATTACTATGGCTAGGTTAATTATATAATTTTATTTGGAATTTTAAAATTTGGGTTGCCCTGTTTTGTTTTTTGAAGATTCCCTTTTCCAAAACCATTATGGTGTTTAGAGATTTGGCTTAGTTTGTTGATTCAATGAAACGTTTTGTCAATTATTTGATTGCTATTAATGGTGCCATGAATCTTCTCTTGATGCCCCTTGACGAATGGCTCTGGCTGGGTGTGAAAGAACTCGCAGGAAAGGGGAAGGGAAATGGATCCATCAGGCCACACACTGTTGCACACAAAGGTGTGCCGTCCCAGGGAGCTGCTGAATGGTTTTATAATTATGGGATTGAATGAAGTTGCTATGCAAATTGCATGTTATGCTGTAAAAGAGTTAAATATCCCAAGTGGCACCCATCCATTAAGCAAAATGTCTCCTGGAGCTATCCAGTTAGGCTCTGAAAATCGCTCTCTTCTGTTATTCTTTTCTTTGTAGGCAGCCTACGTGCTTTCCCCTTCTCATCATTGCTTTCCTACCCCTTGCCTGTGTAGTTACCGCTGCTCTTTTAATTTCTCCTCCCTTAACTTTCTCCCAGGGAGGAGAATGATGACGTGAAAGGATCCTTTGTATGTAGGAAAGCAAAGATGGTTCCATTGTTTCTCCTCTCTGTAGCTACTATTATCCATCCACAAAGAGGATGAAGTATCAGCTGCTTGGATGAAATGTCAGCACCACTGATCTATCACCAGGGGTGATTTATCACCCCCAGATTCACAGCATTGCTCCTGGATGAGAGTTGGCATAGGTGCTTAAGACATAAACAAAGCATTGGAAGCTTCAGTGAAAGAAAAAGCAATCACAGGAGAGACAAATGTCTCTCCTGTTCTTTTTTGTAGTGCCCAGAAAGTGTAGACCACAGCAGCTGAAGTGTGGTTTTCAGCTATTTTGCAATCGGATATAAAACTTCAATAGACATTAACTTTTGTTTTTAAAAAAAATCTTCAGAAATTCAAGAAAAAGCCCCCAAACCTCTAGCCCTCCCCACTTTATGCCATCACATTGGCCACTGAAGCAGAATTACAGCATTGGAAGGGACTTTGGAGGAGAAATAGTTGTCCAATCTCTTCTTTAAAATCTTCAGTGTTCACCTCCAAACCTTCAACTCCGCCTCAAATGTGAAAAGCATCCTCACCCATCAAAAATTGCCCATCACAGATGTAAAATCCCATAATAATATCATATATAGCAGTGGTGGGTTGCACATTTTATTACCACTGGTTTGCCCTGTGTGCCTCTGCTTGCTTTTGGGGGTGCATGCACTCCTTTTGCGCATGCACCTGGCCTTCCACGTATGCACTTTCTTGCACTCCCCTTTTGCGCATGCACACGACCTCAAAAACGTGCCTAAATACCTCTGATAAATAGCAATTTTGATAAGGACTGGAAAAGAAATCTCAGGATTGCAGATAGTTTTGGCAAATAGGGTTGAGTGAGTAACAAGAGCAGAGTGCAGTTTTCCATGATGCTGAGATGTCCCTTCCGACTGTCCCAAAGATGCTTTTTTCAAGAGGCAACTGGACTTTCTAGTTTTTCTTTGAAGAAATTTAGCTTCTCATCCAATAAGCTTCTTCAGCTCTTGACTGGATGGTGGGGAATGGAAGGATTTATACTCCTCGCAGACAGCTGTTCATTTGCATTCTTATAGCGAGTGAAACAGAGTTCTCTGTTTCACACATACATCCTTCCCATTCATCAGAGGGAAGGGAACCTTTTCCTGTATCCCTCCATGACTCTGCTGTCAGTTATTAATTTATACGTTGCTCTGAGGTATGGTTTGAATAAGTCACAATTCGTTGGGATCACAAATTATTTTAAGTCATAAATCAAAGTTTACAAATTACAGAGGTGGGTTTTGTAAAGCACATCATATTAAAACCGAACACACCATAAGCTAGCGTAATATGACCTCTGTACAGAATGAATCCTTAATAAGACACTGGAAAATCAGTTTACAGTATTTAACAGACATTCTGCAAAAATATTTCTCTGATTATGTGGCACCTCATTAGCATGTATTTCTTAAAGATTGTTCCCAGGAATCCCTGTGTAGTTGACTTCCCAAATGCAGGTTCTTACCCTGACCCACACACTGCCATAAAGAAGGCCACTCACATCTTACTCTGATATTACAATTGTGTTCACTACGAAGATGGATTCTGTTTGTATAACATTGGGTGTGTTCAGCAGCCTCTCCATGACTCAGCCTCTGCTCTGTCTCTGATTCCTTCATTAAACAGAAGAGTCAGCAGCCCCGGATAATTTCCTCACCCTTGAACGACTTTTAGCAACTGCTCATGGGAAGACCCAGCCCAGTGGAAATATTCTGCAAAGGAACACAACAACTCTGTACATCTGCCATCTCCAAGCCACAAACACAACCTTCATTTGGCCCCAAGACTTGGGACCATGTGTCTTCAGTTCAGTTTCTGCTATAAAACATTTGAAAATCTGCAAAGCTGACTAGAGCCACAGAAATGTTGATGTTCTCTTTTCTGGCGGATGACTAATCCTGGGAAATTGTGCTGAGCAGGCAAAAGTATAATCACTAGTGAGCCAATTCCAATTGCGATAAAAAACACACCAGATCATATTTCAAAGAATTCTGTCTCGTGAAAAGTTCTATGCCTTTCAGAAAGTGCTATTTAAAGGGAATCTTTATAAATGCTTCAATCTTGCTTGCGCATTTTGGCCAAAGAGACAAAGTTCCCCCAAGAGCCCAGTTTTCTGACTTCGTACCAGCTGCCTAGATAGCCTGGCTTTTAATACTGTAATGTTTCAAGGAAGGATTCAATTGGTGCCTCTTTACTGGATAAAAGGTTGTCAAAATAGTCTATAGCAGAGTGCTTTTAAACCTGGGTAAATTATACAAAATTGGGTAAGAGAGGTTTTCTTTTGGGTAACAGGAACCCATTACCCAATCGCGACAGGGACTTTTTACCCACATTGGGTAAAAAGACTTTATGATCAGGAGTTTTGTATAATGTTAATAGCACTTTATAATGCCTTGGTAAGGCCACACTTGGAATACTGCGTCCAGTTTTGGTTGCCAGGATGTAGAAAAGATGTGGAGACTCTAGAAAGAGTGCAGAGAAGAGCAACAAAGATGATTAGGGGACTGGAGGCAAAAACATATGAAGAACAGTTGCAGGAACTGGATATGTCTAGTTTGATGAAAAGAAGGACTAGGGGAGACATGATAGCAGTGTTCCAATATCTCAGGGGTTGCCACAAAGAAGAGGGAGTCAAACTATTTCCCAAGGCACCTGAGGGTAGAACAAGAAGCAATGGGTGGAAACTAATCAAGGAGAGAAGCAACTTAGAAGTTAAGAGAAATTTCCTGACAGTTAGAACAATCAATAAGTGGAACAACTTGCCTCCAAAAGTTGTGAATGCCCCAACACTGGAAGTCTTTAAGGAGTGGTTGGATAGCCATTTGTCTGAAACAGTATAGGGTTTCCTGCCTAGGCAGGGGGCTGGACTAGAAGACCTCCAAGGTCCCTTCCAACTCTGCTATTTTGTTTTCTCTTTAATGAAGAGCAACTGCTCATTGTTTGCCTTGAATCCAACCAATTCAAGCAAAAGGATATAAGAGGTAAAGTTTTTAGTCTCTCATATGAGATTGCCTGAAGAAACAAAATTGAGGAACTCCCTTCTCCCTAGCTTCAGTTCTTATGTCAGTCATGTATGCTTCCAGTATGCTGCGTGTATGTACTTGAAGTGGTACAGTCCAAGAAAGCCTTTACCATCATATTGCACTAATTATGTACTCTGCCCTTCTAGCTGATGGTACCACCAGCCCTTTTCCATTCTCTGGGGTGGGTGCACCCTGTACATACTCTTATCCTGGCCCCTTTCCAGTGTTTGCTGTGCCAGCTTCCCATCAAAGAAAAGCATCCATTGTCTTTCACAGCTGCCCATTCATATTCATCCTTCTTCCTCTATCAATGGGCCATTAGAGGAACTTGCCCTTCAGGAAGCAGGTTAACCCTTCAAACCCCTGTATGTGTCCCCAACCAGTGTGGATAAAGCCTCTTTTGACACATAGAGGGTCTTGCTTAAGGGAATCATAGATCTTTTGTGAAAAAGATGACTACAGAAAATGTGGAATAGTAGTTGCAAAATGGTTACACTTCCTCTGAAGATCTTGAAAGCAACAGGCAGATCAACGAGCATAACTCTAATCAAAACAGAATAGCAAGAATAGTAGCAACAGCCCTTAGACCTATATGCTGCTTCATAGGGCTTTACGGATGTACAGAGTCAGTGTATTGCCCCCAACAATCTGGGTCTCATTTTACCGACCTTGGAAAGATGGAAGGCTGAGTTAATCTTGAGCCCGTCAGGATTGAACTCCTGGCAGAGGGAATGCACACTTAGCCTGCAATACTGAATTCTAACCACTGCACCACCATGGCAGATGTAAAATCCTTGCTCCAACTTTAAACTGGATCAAGAATAAGAAAGTGCCTGGATTCACACACCATACTCAGCTTAAAATTCTGTACAATGCAGAATCTGCTAAATAACATTGAACAGATGGCTATCCAATGTCTGTTTGGAAATCTCTAGTGAGGGAAGTTGTAATAGGAATAGCTTATAAGTGAAATATAAATATAAATATACTTCATGGAAGTAACCTATTCTTCCAGTTGACAAGTCTTAATTTTTCCAGAGGTATATAACTTCTTTCTCTTTTTATTGTTTTATTTTTATTATGTAAAGTGCCCAAAGTCAGTTGAAGTCAGGCATTATTTAAATCTATGTAATAAACAAACAAACCAGAATTTGTTCCTTTAACCCAATGGGGTCAACTCGGATCGTCACAGTGTCATCATGTGACGTATCACAACTTCTCCCGCCCTTTGCTAAACCAGATGTGGGCATGGCCAGCGCATGACCCAGAGGTGGGTTCCTACTGGTTTGGACCAGTTCGGCTGAGTAGATAGTAACTCAGCTGGCCACACCTGCAAATTGGTTCTATCGACAGTGCCCTAAGCGCTGCCATCTTGTTTTTTGCTTTTGCGCATGCACAGAAGCATTTTTAACCTGCTGTGCATGTGCGCATAGTGCGTATAGTGTGCATCAAGCGCGCGCCCAAAGCACGTCCCTTCTACTGGCAGTAGAAGCTGGAACCGACCCCTGGTGTGACCCATCTGGGCCACGGGTCTCGAGCTTGACAACCCTGCTCTAACCTGTTGACTCTGTTCCTACCTCTGGGCTCCAGAGAAGAAGTCTACTTCTTCCTTTCCTACAAAACTCTTTATAAAGTTGAAAACTGCTTCTATAACTCCCTGCGGTCATTGTCTTCTTCTTTTCTTTTTTTGCAGGTTAGACATATATAGAATTTGGTTTCCTTCAACCTCTGGGTAGACTTGGTCCTTTTCCCCAACTCAGTTTGTTGAGTCCTTTAAGACTGTGCTGCCTAAAACCAGACACTGCATTCTAAGAAGGTTCTGATTGAGATAGTATAGAACATGGCTGAGTCCTCCTGCAGCAATCAGGGCTGGAAAGGAACAAATTTCTTTTGGCTCTGCTGTGACATTTGCTGGAGAGAACAACTAAAAAGACAAGACAAGAATTCCCACTACTTTTGCCTTCAAAGGAGAACTCTGCACACATTTAACTAAGCCGTAAACTTCTTATTTTCTTTCCCTATTCTTTGATGTAGAAGAGGGGGAAAAAGACTTTTCTGAGAAAGCAGACCAGATTGCAGCTGGGCATTGTTTACATGGTGGCTACCAACCTGTTGCTTAGTATGAGAAACTGGGGTCAAAATGAGACTTTTGTGATCTGGAGTTTATACTCATGTTAATACAGCTGTGCAGAAATGAATGAATAAATGAATAAATATGCAGCTGTTTACAGATTCAAAATAAGAAAACAGTAAATGTGGAAGGTGGACACCTCCTTTGACAGAAATAAGATCTTCCAAACATTTCCCTATAGCCGGCTGGATATGTTTTCATTTTATTTATTTGTTGATTTGTTTACATTCTGCCCTTACTTTTACTCTGCCTTTTGGAATAAAAAAATGTACTCCCCACTCTTTCTTGCAGAAATGTTCTAATTCTGAAATACTCTCTTTTTGCATGCTCTACATGTTTCATATTTTCAAGACTATTCAAATTTGGAGATTGTGATGGCCATCCTAAACCAGTGTCTTTTTTTCCTGTAAGAAAAGTCACTTGGAAGAATGCTTAAAACTTTAAATTACTGAAATACCAAAACTCTTTTCTGCAATTTTGACAAAAAATAAACAGAATTCTAATCAAAAGTGAGAAAAGGAGCTAATGACCCAATTTGCAAAATGAAGTGCAATTTCTGCTGGAAATTGTGCAGTCAAGATTTTGCTTTCCAGGAGACCAATATGAAATGCATGGGTTTGTTGATATAGAGAAAGCATATGATAAAGCAAATAGGCTTAATTTATGATTTTTTTTTGCCTAAGTGTGGAACAGAAGATTGGCTGCTAAATGTGAGGAGCATGGTATATGATGGAAGTAAAACATATAAGAATAAATAGAATTTTTAGTAAATGGTTCAACATTGAGTAAGGAGTAAGATAAGCACATGTGTTATCCTCCTTTATTAAAAAGTATATAAGGAATGCTTATGATAATAGTAGATTGTCTAGGCATGTGTGATGAAAGTCCAACTGTAGAATACTAAGAGGAAAATAATGTTTCAACGAACAAAGTTAATTGTGCTTGATAGGTAAATAACATGACCAGTTGTAAGTTGTATGTGAATATTGAAAAACTAGAGCAAGTAGATTAATGTACACTGGATATAATCTTTGCTAAAGATGGAAAGATGGAAAAGTGGATGGAGAACCTTCAAAGTGCTGAAGTGCTGTGGTCTATTGTGAAGAATAAATGTTTGTCAGAAGAAGCAAAAATGTCTATCCTTAAGAGAATTCTTCTGTCCCCTCCATTATATGGAAGAGAGAATTCGGGATGTTGAAAGAAACATAAAAGCAAAGTGAAAAAATCTGAATAGGATATTTAAGAAGCGTGGGGCGTAAAACAGGAAGAAATAGGGTCAGGAATGAAAGGGTGCAGCATGATCTCATCTAAAAGAGAGTATTCATCCTCTCTGAACTGTCAATTTACTGAGCTTTTCTTTTAGACTATGTTCACATGTCACACTTATTACTCATGGTCAGCTGAACATGCTTTTAACCGAGGTCAACTGAGCTGGGTCCTTGTGCTAGAAACGAAATGGTCCTATAAACTAACCCAAAGCCAATGTAATTATTTTTATGCTGCCAATGTTATACCCCCTGGGTATAGGAAAATATTGTGAACTCAGAATATTATTATCTGAAAACTTGAAAGCTAGATTTCCTGTTCATCTTGTGAGCAAGAAAAAGAAGGAAACTTTGCCCTTCCAAAGTCAGATAAATTGGATCCCACAAACAAAAGGAGCCAGTTGTCTAAATTGTAACTGAATCCCTTTCCTTTGTAATAACATTTAATTAGAAAAGCTCCATGAAAACCTTGGATTCGTGTGTGACAGCAGATGAGGAACTGAGAAATATTATCTTGCTGATGCTACAGTGTTAAGATAGATTGTCTTGTATATAACTAGTACAGAGTCTCCTTAGCTTCCAAGGCCAAACAAATCTTTACTTTTTTATAATTGTATTATTAAGATTTCTATGCCATTCCATTCCCCACCGGGTCTGAGTGTCTTAGCTCAAAAAGGTAAGGAGCAGAGGGCCTGAATTAAATCTGGATGGAAGACTGCCATTAAAGAGCAGGGCTGTAGCCTTGGTGGGGAAGCCCAAAAACATTGCTTGAATGAAAGCACTGGGGAACTATTTTCAAAGTGCGTATTGTCAAGGCTATGATTTTCCCAGCTGCAATGTATGGCTGTGAAAGTTGGACCATAAGAAAGGATGGGCGCCAAAGAATTGAGGTCTTTGAACTATGGTGCTGGAGAAGACTCCTGTGAGTCCCTTGGACTGCAAGGCAATCCAACCAGTCAGTCCTAGAGGAGATCAACCCTGACTGCTCTTTAGAAGGCCAGATCCTGAAGATACTTTGGCCACCTAATGAGAAGGAAGAACTCACTGGAGAAGAGCGTAATGCTGGGAAAAATTGAGGGCAAAAGAAAAACAAAATGACAGAGAATGAGGTGGCTGGATGGAGTCACCGAAGCAGTAGACATGAGCTTAAATGGACTCCAGAGGATAGTAGAAGGCCTGGAAGAATGTTGTCTATGGGGTCGTGGTGGGTCGGACACAACTTCGCAACTAACAACAAAAAGAAATACTATGGCACTGTTTGTGAAGCTACTGGGAACAGAGCTCAGCTTGAAGACTAGTCTAAAGCAGTGGCTCCCAAACTTTTGGCTGTCATGGACCAGTTCCATGGAGAAAGGTTTTTCCATGGACTGGAGGGGGACGTGGTTCCTGCATCCCATGGATGTGGCTTTGCTTGTTTGTGCAGTCTGGTTGCTGGCATGCCTCAGACCAATGCCAATCTACACACCAGGGGTTGGGGACCCCTGGTCTAAAGGATGCAAAATAGAGGAGCAGTTAGACTAGAAGACATCCAAGGTCCCTTCCGATTCTGTTATTCTGTGTCATGGAGACAGGAATGCTTTTTTTTTTCCCCACACAGGAACTGAAGATAAGGAGAGTACTGTCCCACAACAGCAGATGTGGCAGGCCAAACTGGTGTTCAGTGTGAGGGCTTGGGGGTTTTGTGCCTTTGAGTACATCTTTCTTCTGCCAGCTATAACAAATGAGTTAATACAGTTTTCTTGGCAGTGTTTTCGGAAGTGGTTTGCCCTTGCCTTCTTCCTAGAGCTGAGAGTGCTGACTCAAGGTCAGCCTGCTAGCTTTGTGCCTAAATTGGGATTAGAAGTGAAGTTTCTACACTACTACTAGTCCAGTGCCCTGACAATAAACCAAACCAGCCATAACTCAATAATTGGCTGGCTTCATCTCAAATGCTGAACCATAAAACACTGCAAACTACAAGGGATGCATTCATAAGACTTCCTAAAGCACAATCTGATATGTTTGTAACCTACTTTGTGGCATAAACACAGGCAGGCAAGAAATATCTGGAGCCAACACGTATCTGATTTAGTCTATGATCAGGTTCTCATCTCTCCCTCACTGCAGCCCCCCATCCTGGGGCTTTAACATGCATCTCCCTCCTGTTGGGTTTCAGTGCCATCTGCTGTTGCCCGCAGTCATCTTTTTTTGAACTAGAGGTCCTCCCCGCCAAGAGCTGATTCACAGCTGGTCCACACATACATATGTAAGTTCATTTATCTCTGGGTATAATGTAATGGGCAGAAGGAAGTCTTCCTCTTCCAGAAATTATATTTACTGTAACATCAGTAAGTAAGTAAGTAAGTAAGTAAGTAAGTAAGTAAGTAAGTAAGTAAGTAAGTAAGACGCTTATTACGGTCAAAGACCAGCAATATACATTTGTCTTTACACTATATTAAAAATACTAACATTAAAATATAATGTTTTACGTACATTAAAAGTGGATAATAACATTATGGTCCAAATATTGTTGAAGGTATGTCCAGATAATTGGTACAAGATGGTACTATACTGTAGCCAATTTTTTTCTTATGGACATTGCAGCAGCACAGAACTTTGCCATTGCATACGTGGTAGCCGGGTTAGTGTCCTGGAGGAGGAAGCCTAGATAAAAATTGTCTGCCCTCCCTGGCAATCTCTCTAATAAGGGGAGAATATATGCAGACCTACAAGCTCTGTATAGCTCGCAGTGTAATAGTACATGTGAATTATCTTCCACTTCTCCTTTACCACATATACAAACACTTTCGGCTATACGTGTTCTTTTATACCTGCCCTGGAGGAGTGCTGAGGGAAGAATGTTAAATCTGGCTCTGAAGAAAGCTATTCTTTGTTTTGGAGAGATCAGGTCATTCAGATATCTTGCCGATTCCCACACACCCTGTTTTATTCTGTCCCTACTGTAATATCAGAGAGCTGCTTCTTGCTGCTGGGGAAGACAGAATGACATTTTAACCCAGAGGGGTGTCAAACTTGGCAACTTTTTGTGGACTTCACCTCCCAGAATTCCACAACCAGCATGGCTACCTGGGAAATTCTGGAACTGAAGTCTACAAGTCTTAATATTGCTAAGAATGGACACATCTGCTTTAGCCAGTCTGATCCTATTCTAACTTTTCCTGCCTTAGTCAGTCTAGCAAATCTTGTTTACCTTTAGCACGAATTTTATGAATGGCCTCTAAAGCAGGACCCTCACTAGCCAGATCTTAGCTTATGAAATGATTAAATCTTCTGTCATATAAATGAAGAAAAAAAAGTACTTTCCAAACATTTAAAATTGTGGTTATCCCCCCCTTTCTCTTAGTCACATATAGGTTTTGTTTCTACAACAGCCTAAATCAAAATTTGTTTTGCTTTTTTTGGGGTCTTAATATGTTAAGTGACTCAAAATTGTGCGGTTGGTTGATTGAGTGCATTTATGAAGTAGTGTGTTGCATGAACCCTTCAAATTATAAACCATTGTTAAATAAATCATGGCTGAAAATGTTGTATAAACAGGGCCACACATTTCTCCATATCCTGCTGTGCTGCCTCATTGTGGTGAGGTTGTGTGTGCATTTCTGGGAGGGATGAGTGAGAGCATCTTTATTTTGTATTTTTGTGGTTCATTAACTAAAATGAGTTCAGCTTACAAATAAAGTAAGCCACAAATCATGCTTTCCAGAATACATTGGCTGCAATTATATTGGAAGAAATGTCCATCTGAGTTCAGTTCCAAGTGGGGGCGGGGGGGAAAGACACTGGATTCATGGAAGTTGCTTCGAAAGAAGTTTTAATGGTAGACAGCAGGACCACACGGTTTGAGGTCCTGTGGGGGAAAGAAGGATCACACGCCTTGAAGATCTTGAAAGGAAAAAAAGGGAAGAGATGCTGAGAGAGCCTGAGTTTTATGCCCCCTCTTGGGCCCTGCCTTGGAGCTTCCTGTTCCTGTCTAAGAAATGTTTTCTGATTGGTGGTCAGACTCCCAAGGGGCGGGTGTCTTAGCTAACTTTGTAGGTTGTCTGTCTCCCAAGCTTGGTTGAGCTATTGCTGGGTGATAATGTAATGAAGGGCTTTTGGGCAATTCCTTCTATGGCTCTGTCTAAAGGAGGGAGATCTTTGTTATGTAGAATAGACTGGCTTAAGCCTTAATGGCCCATTGACAAAGGTGGGGGGGGGGCTGAGTTTCTGCCTCTCTTTTAGGGGGAAATATTCTGCCCTTTTAATATTTCCTAAAATATCTCATTTTTCTAGGAGACGGGTGCGTGTTGACTTCCTACACTTAAAGGCTAAGCTAACACGACACATTATAGCTTAATGCAGTTCATATACACGGTTGTGGGAAGCTGTTTCAAATGTAAAATTAATATCCCATATCTAAAGGCACTTGATTCAAAATATTTCCCAGAAATAAATCTCACTCATAAATCTCACTCACTCTCTGCCGCATTGTTTTCAAACCAGTGGCATGTATTTTAGAGAATTCGGTGGCATGTATTTTAGGGACTTTGGTTAGAAGCTGCCTCAGGAGGCTGCTGCCATTCAAGGCTGACAGAGCAGTGTTTTACTGAGTTTACGTATCACTTTCAGCCAAAATGTGGCTTGCTTGGCTGGTGTGAACCCAAAGCAAGTGTGGATTGTAAACTAGACTTGTGGTTATATGTGTTTGTAAACCTTGATAACTGATTAAGCAAACAGAGCTAAACGTTTTGGGCGAGAAGATGTTTCTCTCTGTGTAGTTTTCCTGTCCTAACTTGCACTATGGGTTATGTTGAGAAACGTTATGGAACGGAAGGGTTGGGTCTAATCCTTTTTCCCTGATCCAGTTAGCAGATATTTCCTCCCACTGCAGCAATTTAATGGATGAAGCAGAAGGCTACCTCGCAGGCTGCTGTATAACCCCCCCTTTTTTTTCACTGCTTGACCCCACATTCATATGCTGAGAATTTCCTTCTCATCACAGTCCCTTCTAAATCAATTACATGCTCCAGTTAAGCAGGACCTGGGGTAGTCTGGTTTTCCCTTCCAACACCTTCCACTGTTCATAGCTTTTCATTTCTTCTTAATAATCTCCTCCTCCTATCTTTTCTGGAAGTGCAACGTTCGGACACTGTTTTAGATCTCTTTCCTTTTCTGAGCTTTGATGCTTACAGTATGTTCAGATTTAATATTTCCTTCCATCATTATGAAACGGGTGGGTGGGAGAGATTTTTTTTTCCTTTCTGCTGACTCTACCAAAGCTTTAAAGTGGGCTCTTTTCAGTCCTAATCATATTGATTAATATAGTAGTCTGTTTTCTGGTCTCCATTGTAACCTTTCTCTCTCTGCCTGTAATGGTTTTGTGCACTTACGGTAATTCTTTCTTCCCTTGCACAACAGCCTGGCCATGTTGTTTCCATTGGTGTAGAATACCAAGGTTCTTCGCCCAACATGGGTTAGATGGAAGCTGAAGCATCCCCCTTCTATTGAAAACGTACCTTGAATCTTTCTGCCTTTTGTTTGCCTACTCAGCTGGCCTCCTTTCTTCACACTTACCTGTAGGTTACATTCACACAATATGTTAAGTTTGTTTACTGAGTCAAGTGAATCAACCCTTTGATGATACTAGTCTGACCGAGGCTTCCCAGGAGCATGAAGCAAACTCCTGGTCCCAACAAAAAACCCTTTTATTAATTGACTGTGAATTCTTCTCATTCACATCCAGCAAAGTCTTTCAAGGGAGGATTTACAGTCACAGACCTTATCTGGCTTGGAGAGCTGCCAGGCCGATATCTGCAAAACTTGGTAAGGAGTCTCGGAGAGTAACGAACCAACTAAGTGAACTAATTGTCTCCTGCAAACTCCCCTTTTGCTCCTCTTTTATTTCCTCTGGGAGGGGCCATTCATTGGCCACCTGTGGCCTTACTCCCAAATCGACCTTTAGCTGTTCTTTATCTGTTCCCAATGGTGGGATTCAGCCAGGTTTCCACCACTTTGGGAGAAGCAGTTGTTAACTTTCTGAGCAGTTTGGTAAACTAGTTGTTGGAAGAAATCATTAGGGAAGAGAACCAGTTGTTAAATTATTTGAATCCCACCACTGCCTGTTCCCTTTTTCTAGCAACTCTGTGCATGTGCACACTGGGAATAGGCTCCAGCTGTTGGTCTGCCTCACTGATGTCTGACTCTGAAGGCAGCTGATAGCTGGCATACGGCCCTGGTCCCCTCTCTGCCTCCGATGCACTCATCAGAATCTTCCCCAGACTCCAGGACTGGCCCATGTTCCTCCCCAACCTCCCCACTGTCCGAATCTGCTGCCAGCTCCACTGGCTGCTGGCGGACCACAACAGATACAATATATGGAATGATAAACTGAGCAACCAGGCTGGGCTTGTGCTGTTTATTAATCCACAAAAATACTAGCCATGAGGTAACACAAGACAAATTTCATTTTGCAAAAGCAGTCATTAGGTTTTGTTGTGGCTCAGCAGGAGTCGTTGGAGCTGCCACCAGACTCCGACAGCGAGGGGCCCTATGAGTCGGCTTTGGAGGATGTGGAGGATCCTGGACAGGGTTCCGACTCCGAGCAGGGCGCAGAGAGGCTGGTTGGCCACCAGGAGGCGCCTGAGCCTTGGAGCAGTGGGGAGGAGACAAGGGAGTGTGATCCAGACTTCAGCAGTGGGAAGGAGCCAAGGGAGTTGTTCGAAGATGCCTGGTACCAGAGAGCTAATAGGCGTAAGGAACAATTATGCAATTACAGGAGGTAATTGCACTCAGCTGGTGGTCATTAGGCTCCTCTCCAGACTATAAAAAGACTGCTTGTGCACACGCCCCTTTTGCAGAAGTCAACGCAGGAACGAATGTTGGAGAACATTATTGTGAACTTGGCAGGCTGGATTGCTGCCCAAGCTTGTCTGTGCCGGTTTGCTGCCAAGGACCTATCTCTGTTAATTAAATGCCGTAACTTATCTTTGGCTCGGAGTGTGTGTTGGTGTGGGACGAGGGGGGTCAGAACAGGTTGATAACTAACCTTGTGCACATGTGTAAACACAATCTTTTCTTTCAGTGTCAACCACTTCTGTTCTTGCCTACTTGCTAGATCCTCTGTTTCATATATTTTCTTCATGTCTTTTCTCCAGGTTTCTCTGCTTCCCTTTTTATGAGGATCTTATTTTTTAATTTTGTTCCAGCATCTGATGAATTGACTTTTCTTTTTCTCCCTTTCATGATCTTGAGCAAAATACCAAAGAAGACCGCCCTAGCCTTGTACCTGGTAGAAAAGTTGGCTATCTCCCCATCTCCATCTCTAGCATGGACCTTTAAAAAAATTAAACATATCTATTTTTAGATCTAGCTAAGGACAGCATTGGATGTGCCTGATCTCAAAAAAGGCTTGGATAGTGCTTGTATTGGAGAGTACCGGGAACTTCCAAGATGTAAACAAATCTGAGAAGGTGGAAGAACATCCTGGGGGGAAAAAAACATTTCCTTAGTTGACATACAAACAGCATGGATGTAACCATAAGACCATCGGGAATTAAATTGTATTCAAGGAGATCTGCAGTTTTTATTAAGTTCTTAATGTGAAGTTTTATTCCTCTCATGTTGAAAATTGTATCTGCTCCTCTTCTGGTGGACAGAGAGACAGCACTTTAAGTTCCTTTTCTTTTCATTCCTTTTCTGTTTCATGCAAGTGTTTAATGAGCTGCCCAAGGGATTACCTGAGAGTGAAAAATGTAGTAGCTTTGCTTTGTGGCTATTCTTGCATCCTGTCACCATTTCCGAGGTGACTAATGTTTGCTAAACATAGCTAGCAATAAGTCCAGGTTTGCACAACTCATGGAGCTATGCTGGACTATATAAATCAAGAACAAGGGGTGGCTACAGGCCAAGAACCTGAACTACAATCTGGATTTTCAATGTAAACCCAGTCTTCAGTGAACATGCAGAATGGTGTGCCTGAATAGCAGATGACAGTCTTCTCTGCAAATGAGAAACACTGCTTTCTCCTATTTTCCAAATAAAGGTAAAGGTAAAGGTTCCCCTCGCACATATCTGCTAGTCATTCCCAACTCTAGAGGGCGGTGCTCATCTCCGTTTCAAAGCCAAAGAGCCAGCACTGTCCAAAGACGTCTCGGTGGTCATGTGGCCAGCCTGACTAAACACCGAAAGTGCATGGAACGCTGTTATCTTCCCACCAAAGGTGGTTCCTATTTTTCTACTTGCATTTTCACATGCTTTCGAACTGCTATGTTGGCATAAGCTGGGATAAGTAACGGGAGCTCACTCCATTACGTGGCACTAGGGATTCGAACTGCCGACCTTTCTGATTGACAAGTTCAGTGTCTTAGCCACTCAGCCACAGCGTCCGTGATCTTCCAATATACGGTAGTTCATATCAAATACGTTTTTCTCTTGTAAGAAAAGGGCTTGGTGGTTCAGCAGGCTGAGTGAATAATGGAGATAGCTTTATGTGTAGTATACAGCTACCGATTTGGACCGGTTTGGCTGAAGTGGTAGTGTTTTGGCAGCCTGGATTGCTGCCATGCCTCCAAACCTGTTTTCCCAGCGGCGCCTATGGTTTGGCTTCTGCGCATGTGAAAAAGCACTTTTATAGTACTGTGCATGGGCGCACAGCGTACATCAAGCATGTGTGCTGCACAACCATGAGCCAAACAGCAGTAGCAGCTGCCAGAACCCACCCATGAGTAGGTTGCACCATTCTCCCTCCCTCTATTTCCCCTCACGAGATATATTTGGCTACTCGCATTGTTAGAAAGTTTATAGCTGAACTTCTAAGACCAGAACCTAAAAAGAACTATGCTGGACCAGAACCAAGACCCATCTAACTTAGCTTCCTCTGTCACATAGGAACCATTCAACTGCATGCGCCAAGCTCACAAGGAAGGACAGGACAGTGGTAGCCAAAGAAAGAAATCAAAGAAAGAGCAAATACGTGGCTACCATACAACTCAGTAAAAATCTGATTTTCTGTAGCCTGGATCTGGTAGGGTAATGGAATGAGTACCTGCAGAAGTGGAGGGGAATCTTGGCATCTCAGGGCTTTCCCAGTACATTCTGGAGAAAAACGAAAAACGCAGATTAAAGTCCTGAACTGGATGGGGATTGGGAGACGAGGTTCAGGGTATCCACATCCTAGAATCTCTTAGAACAGGGATGTCAAACTTGATTTCTTTGAGGGCCACATAAGGGTTGTGTTTGACCTTGGGCAGGGGTGTTTGGCCAGCTCAACATCACTTGTTTCGGGGGCACCTGTGGTAGCCTGAGCACACTGCCAGCAAAAAAAGGCTCCCGAGCTCCATTTTCAGTTGCGACGGCTTCCTGCAACCCTCTGCCAGCAAAAACAGAGCTTGGGAAGGCTGTCTGCGGCTCTTGCAAGCTCTGTTTCGCCAGCAGAGGCACCACAGGCTGGTCATTTGCTGTTTCCAGGGTGGCCCCACAGGCCAGATTTAAGCACCTTGCAGGCTGGATCTGGGCCCCAGGCCTTGAGTTTGACACCCTTGTTTTCCCAAAAATAAGACAGGGTCTTATTTTCTTTTGACCCCCAAAATAAGCACTTGGCCTTATTTTCGGGGACGTCTTATTATTTTTGAGGTGTTGGAGGCGGCGTGGTCACCTCATGGCTGCTGTAGTGTTGCAATATTTTTGGGAAGGGCTTATTTTCAGGAGAGGGTTTATTTTAGTGCATGCGCTCAAAAGCCCAATTGGGCTTATTATCTGGGGAGGTCTTATTTTGGGGGAAACAGGGTAGGAATAGCAATAGCAGTTAGACTTATATACCGCTTCATAGGGCTTTCAGCCCTCTCTAAGCAGTTTACAGAGTCAGCATATTGCCCCCAACAACAATCCGGGTCCTCATTTTACCCACCTCGGAAGGCTGAGTCAACCCTGAGCCGGTGAGATTTGAACAGCCGAACTGCAGAACTGCAGTCAGCTGAAGTAGCCTGCAGTGCTGCATTTAACCACTGCGCCACCTCGGCTCTATGGTAGGGTAGGGCAGTGGCCCCCAACCTTTCGGGCAGCAACAACTGGTTCCATGGAGAGAGGCTTTTCCGCGGATCTGAGGGGATATGGTTTTCCATGCTGCCTATATCCCGCAGATGGGGCTTCGCTTGTTTGCGGCCCTGTTTCTGGCATGCCGCAGACTGGTGCAGGTCCATGGACCAGGGGTTGGGGACCCCTGTATTAGGGTACAGAGTTACAGCTTTAGTTTGACAAGATTCTGTCTATTAGGTATAAGCCAGGGATGGTGAACCTTTTCAGCACCGAGTGCCCAAACAGGAATTCTTGTGCACGCGTATGCACCAGAGCACCAGAAAACCAAAGACCAGACAGACAGCACATGCCTGCCTGCTTTTTGGCCATTTTGTGGCATTTTCAGGCTGTTTTTCAGACCATTTTTGGCTCAAAAAACCAGCCTAAAAATGCCCCCCAAATGGACTGTTTTTGGCCATTTTTTCAGGCTGTTTTCAGGCCATTTTGGGGCTGTTTTCTGACACTCTGGCACCCGAGAAAACCAGCTGGCAATGGTGCACATGCGCACAGAGAAGACTCTGTGTGCCACCTCTGGCATGCATGCCATAGGTTTGCCATCATGGGTATAAGCAAATAAGGGGTTAGATTTGATTGGATCTCATTGTGTTGGCTTTGGGCTTGAACCTCACAGGTGGATCTAAGCAGGCAGCCAGCAAGACATAACTTCTCATCCAAATGCATTCCACAATTGCAAAAACATAATGATTAACACTGCAGATATGACCCTCTTCCACTTGGCCATGTATTTGTTTATGGCATATGAGGTGGGGGTGGTGAAGCTGTTGCTGAGAAGCCTCTGCTAAAATTAGGTAGTGCAAAGCTAGCAGATCTGCCAGCAAAGTGCATCTGTTAAAAGCATTTTGAAAGGAACCTTGACACTGATTTGAATCATGAAAGTATCCGGATGCTAGGAGAGTAGCCAGAAACTCTTGAACGCCAAAACTCAGAAAGGGACTTTACAAAACAGGAATGGGGAGAAAAAATATATGGAAGATTGCTGCCTTGAGATCATGACGGCTTCTAAAAACATCTAAAGAAAATGTCCCACCTGATATTGTGTATCATATTCATTGTGATCATATTAATGTTCTCTCCTAATCATCAAACTTTCTCCTTATCCTTTGGGTATTCCCAATAGTGAAGCATCCAATCCCTGCAGAAATGTTTAAGTAGTTATCTAGGAGCTCCATCGCTGGGCTTCCTGGAGAAGGGAGGAAAAAAGAGGATCCAGCTGCAACAGTGACTCTGCCAGTGACTAAGAAAAGAAAGTTTAATGGTGATACCCACTTTATAACTTCCTCAAGGGCCAGGGCCTTGCTTGCTGAACAGCTTTCTACTGAGTTTCTTGCATTTATTCTCTACCTATGTTGAGGTTGGTCATGGACACAGAGCAGGACCCAGCTGGGATGCGTAGTCTTGTGTAACCAACCACCAGAGGGAACTCCAGGGCACTTCCTGGAGATTGAAAGCAACTTGTACCTCTCCTTCCAAGGATAGTAGGTTTGATTCAAAAATGCATTTGCTGTATCCAACCAAAATGTACTTTTACTGAGTTCTGAAAAACAATATGTTTTGTGGAGATGCTGTAAGTAGTAGCTAAACTGGGCAAGGCAATGAAAGACTGATCTCTATAATAGCAATAGCACTTAGATATCCCTTCACAGTGCTTTACAGCCTCTCTAAGCGGTTTACAGAGTCAGCATATTGCCTCCAACAATACCACTAATAAAATATCCCTCAGTCCTTTGTGCAGTGCTTTGAATTGGTAATTCAACAAATGAACAGGTAAATACATATGAAGTGAATGATTACCAAGTACTCCTCAAGTTATGACTGTAATTGAGCCTGGCAATTATGGTTGCTCAGTTGTGACGATTGTAAAACACGTCACCATGTGACTGGATCTGATTTTACAACCTACGGTGGTCCTTAAGTGAATGTGGCTATTGTTAAATGAATGTGGAAATGGTTAAGGTAATGTTGCAGTTGTTAAGTGGTGTTTGCCAAAAATTGGAAGTGTAGGAAGGCTCCTCCCTCCCCAGATTAAAACATTATTTATTCTTAATGTTAAAAAGGGGCAGGATAGAATATTTCCCTTAAAGGAGAAAAAAATCTTAACAAAAGCAGAAAGCAGCCCCAGTTTTCCTGCTATAGGAAAACAGCCTCAAGCAGAAGCTTGAAAAGGCTGGCCTTTAAGAAGGCAAATTTTGTATCCATTCAGAAAGACTGAGCCAATCTATTAATAAGCAAAGAGACTCCAAATAAGCAGTACAATTAGGCAAGCCAGAGCTGACAAGATTAGCTCAGACAAACAAACATCTAGGATTTGCATTTCTCCTTTTGCCTGTAGAGCCAGCCATGACCCCTACATGACCCCATAGGAATCTAGCAACAGCCATTAAAATATTAAAGGACACATTCTTACATAGGGACAGGCATCCCAATTACAAAGCCCCAAAGAATGTATAAAAACCCACCTACTCTCAACCCCATTTTGTCAGCCACCCCAGAAACCTGCTGCTATCACTGAGGTTTCTGGCAACCAAATAAACAGAGACCTTCTTTCTTGCAGCCAGCCTCCATTTTATTTCCAGCGTCTTTCTCTCAGCTTGGAACTGGACCAGTCTCCCCCCCCCCCCCCCGAGGTCCTCCGGAGGCTTCAGGAAGCTTCCTTGAAGCCTCCGGAGGGCGAAAAACGGCTTAAAAAGAAGGCCGAAGTCAGCTGGCCAGCACACGCATGGGTGCTGGAGCTGACAGGGCAATGCCTGGCATGCCCTAACAAATGGCTTTGGATGCCACCTGTGGCACGCGTGCCATAGGTTCGCCATCACGGTTTTAGGGGATGAAACAAAATAAGTGCCAGCACCATTCAATTCATTGGTTCCATGTCTGCCCAGGTGACTTGAAGTAAAATATTGGAATATTTTTGAGGATACTCTCATTATTTGCTACACACTAATACATCTTTTTTGTAATTCAGTTGCTAGTTTACAGAATCCGTAACTATTTTACATTTTATTTCTTTCAACTTTTATTTCTTTCAATTTCGCGCGCATTTGCCTCAGACCTTGCTTAATGTCAAGCCGGCCTCCCTCAGCAACCAAGAAAGAAACCACTTAACTCCATTTTGCAGAATTAAGAGTACTTTTACTGGTTATGAAAAGATAGCAGCTAAGCAAAGCAAGATCTGAGGCAAAAGCGTGCGAAATCATACATATCAATATTTGTCCAATCCCCTCCCCCCTGGCAACCCCCATCCCATTGTCCAATCCGCAAATCCCTCAGGTGTCCTGTGGGTTGCATCTCCAAGGAGCATCATCAGGTTGGTCTGCAGGACGGCTGGCCTTGACCAACTCTAAACACCAGCCACTACGATGCGCAGTAGATGGTGAGAATAAAATTCCCTTTTAACAATCTCTCCTGTACCAAATCTTCCCCTTCCAAATACCTGCCCCCCTCCCCGTTTCAATGGCAGCCGAAAACAAATAGCGAAGCAGAGGCTGACAGTAACTTCTTTTCAAAGCAACCATTAAAAAAAGCAAAATTAAAACATTTAACTGTTACCCCAAATTAAGCAATGAAACATTTTATGCTACTCAAATGATGCCGTACATTGAGGCTAGTTAAATAAACAATCAAAACATTTAAGAAGTCAGATGAGATATTTGAAACTTTTCTTAGTCAAAGCAACCTGAAATTGAAGGCTAAAAGGTTTGTCTTCATATAAAAAGAAAAGAAAAATGTAGTCTATCTTCAGTGGAGGGGAGGTCAGCAAATGAAGGCCTTGGTGGATGTCCCAAAGGATGTCTGAAGAACTGAAGAAGCTTCTTGGAGGAGAAGCAAAACATCTTCAAGGAAAACCTTGCGCCACCCGGCTCCTAATGAAGATCATGTGATCCTAGGATGTCACAAACAATGTAAAATACATGCCAGTTGCCAAGTGCCTGAATTTAGATCACATGACCATGGGAATCCTGCAACAGCCTAAAATGAAAGGATCGATTGTATGTCACTTTTCCCCCCAGTGGCGTTATAACTTCAAAGAGTCGCTAAAAAAAGGTTTGTAATTAAAGACTTCACTAATAGGCTTGATTTGTACAACCCACTGAGCCAAAATTAAGGAGGCCTTACTGGGTCTAGCATGTTGGTTGAGGTCAAATATTGTATAAATATACAAGTTGGGCACCCCAATTCCCGCCTGGAGTCCTTCGGGATTGGGCGGCATATAAATATATTTAATTAATAAATAAATAATAAATAAATGCTATATCAGTGGTAGGATTCCAAATCTTTTCCTACAGGTTCTATGAAGGCAGCGCTTTGCATGCACACGCAGCACTCAAAGACTTCCCTCGGTGTCAGCGCTGGTGAGCAGAGCTGTTTTTCTGCTCTGCCACGCGAATCAGCTGAGCTAAAAAAACAAGGGAATATAGGACAGAAAACGATGGGGATGGGAGGGCGGGGCCAACCAGAGGTGGCATTTGCCAATTCTCCAAACTACTCAAAATGTCGGCTACCGGTTCACCCAAACCATAGAGCCGAGGTGGCGCAGTGGTTAGGGTGCAGTACTGCAGGCCACTTCAGCTGACTGTTATCTGCAGTTCAGTTGTAGGTTTTTTTTTTAGTTTTATTTGTCATTTATAGGCCGCCCTTTTCCCTGAGGGGACTCAGGGCGGCTTACAATTCGTGGGAAGGAGTGCAAGACAAAACATAAAATATGTGAATAAAATAAAATAAAACAGTAAAACACAACATTCATTCAACATTCGGGTGGGGCGGATTAGGATCTTATCCCCAGGCCTGACGGGATAGCCAGATCTTAAGGGCTATGCGGAAGGTCTGGACGGTGGTGAGGGTACGAATCTCCACGGGGAGATCGTTCCAAAGGGTCGGAGCTGCTACTGAGAAGGCTCTCCTCCGCGTAGTCGCCAGTCGGCACTGACTGGCGGATGGAATTCGGAGGAGGCCTAATCTGTGCGATCTGATGGGTCGAAGGGAGGTAATCGGCTCTCAAGTACTCAGATCCACTACCATGGAGGGCTTTATGGATGGTAAGTAGCACCTTGAAGCGCACCCGGAGATCAACAGGTAGCCAGCGCAGCTCGCGGAGGATAGGTGTTATGTGGGCGAACCGCGGTGCGCCCACAATCACTCGCGCGGCTGCATTCTGGACTAACTGCAGTCGCCGAATGCACTTCAAAGGCAGCCCCATGTAGAGCACATTGCAGTATTCCAGCCTAGAGATCACAAGGGCTCGAGTGACTGTTGTGAGGGCCTCCCGATTCAGGTAGGGCCGCAACTGGCGCACCAGGCGAACCTGGGCAAATGCCCCCCTGGTCACAGCTGACAAATGATGGTCAAAAGTCAGCTGTGGGTCCAGGAGGACTCCCAAATTGCGAACCCTGTCTGAGGGGTGTAAAATTTGACACCCCAGCCTGAGTGATGGAACATTGGCCAAATTATTGGGAGGAAAACACAACAGCCACTCGGTCTTGTCTGGGTTGAGTATCAGTTTGTTAGCTCTCATCCAGTTCTTAACGGCCTCAAGTTCAGCGGTTCTAATCTCACCGGCTCAAGGTTGACTCAGCCTTCCATCCTTCCGAGGTGGGTGAAATGAGGACCCAGACTGTGGGGGCGATATGCTGACTCTGTAAACCGCTTAGAGAGGGCTGAAAGCCCTATGAAGCGGTATATAAGTCTAACTGCTATTGCTATTGCTAAACCACTCCGAACCAGCTGAATACCACCTCTCTGCTATATCTAAAATCAAGAAGCTTTATAATTCAGGAGAGAATCCCTTCAAGCAATCCAATTTTCTCAGCTTCCTGCAGCAAAAACTCTTGTTAATTTTATGGCTTTCCTAAATAGCAACCTGTTTGCATATTTAGTGAAAGACTGAATTAGTAACAATTCTTGGATATGTAGAAAAATGTAAGAAGCTATTTTGCTTTCATCAAGAGTACTGGAAATCTGGTGTTGTAATTAATCTTCAGTTGCCAGTATCATCCAGAGCACCAAATGTGGACCGAAACATCAACCTGTAAAGGGGCATCTATTTTACACAAAACAACCTTTCGTATTTTTCGGAATATAAGAAGCACCTTTTTCCCCTCAAAAAAGAGGGTGAAAATCTGGGTGCATCTTATACACTGAATACAGCATTTTTGGCCTCCCGAAACCCCGCCCCCTTTGTAAAAATGGCCGTGCATAGCCTTTAGGAGGCTTCCAGAGTACTCCTGGGGGCTGGGGAGGGCAAAAATGAGTGAAAAATAGGCTGCATTTTGCTCGTTTTTGCTCCCCCCAGCCTCCAGAAGCACTCTGGAAGCCTCCTAAAAGCTATGCATGCCATTTTTGTGAAAAACGGGTCGTTTTTTGCTCATTTTTGTCCCACCCCCCAGCCCTTAGGAGCACTCTACAACCCTCCTAAAGGCTATATATGCCCTTTTTTTTTGACAAAAACCAGGCCCGTTTTCATGAAAAGCATGCTGTTTTTGGGAGGCCTGCAGAGTGCAAAAACCTATTTTTTTAATTTGCCTCTTCAAAATCTTGATGCATCTTATACTCTGAAAAACACAGTACTTGGATTTTCAGTGCCAGAAAAGAACAAAGTAATGTTTTCTCTGATGACTTCATTTTATCTGCTTCAGCCTTCCTTCCCCGAGGAAGTGGTTTGTATTGTATTGATTACTTATTTATGAAGCTTCTGCCACAGTACATGCAATTCAAAAGATTCTTGGCAGCTTACAGCTTGCAAGTTAAAACATCAACAGTCTGATTAAAACTCCAAACAGGGACCATCAAAAGCAACCTAAACAATATAATAAGGACAAAAAAATGGGGGGAAATAATTAAATTTTTTCACGTGAAGTGTTAATACCACTTTATAATGGCTTGGTAAGGCCACACTTGGAATACTGCATTCAGTTTTGGTCGCCACGATGTAGAAATGATGTGGAGACTCTGGAAAGAGTGCAGAAGAGCAACAAAGATGATTAGGGGTCTGAAGGCTGAAACATATGAAGAACGGTTGCAGGAACTGGGTATGTCTAGTTTAATAGAAAGAAAGACTAGGAGAGACATGATAGCAGTGTTCCAATATCTCAGGGGTTGCCACAAAGAAGAGGGAGTCAAGCTATTCTCCAAGACACCTGAGGGTAGAATAAGAAGCAATGGGTGGAAACTAATCAAGGAGAGAAGCAACTTAGAACTGAGGAAAAATTTCCTGATAGTTAGAACAATTAATCAGTGGAACAGCTTGCCTCCAGAAGTTGTGAATGCCCCAACACTGGAAGTCTTTAAGAAGATGTTGGATAGCCATTTGTCTGGGATGGTATAGGGTTTCCTGCCTAGGCAGGGGGTTGAACTAGAAGATCTCCAAGGTCTATTCCAACTCTGCTATTGTATTGTAAATATGGTATCATACATGAGAGAATATTTTATACACACAGTAATTTGGTCTTCAACATTTTCCTAACAATTGGCAAAATGGGAGTTACCCTGAGTTTTGTCAGCAGGCTGTTCCAAAGAACTAGAATTGACACCCCCCCCAAAAAAAGCAGTACCTTGCAGCTTTACTCCCTCCAACCGCACAGAAATGTGGGGCTATGAGTAGCTTCTCCTTGGGTACAGGTAGTCCTTGACTTACAACACTTTGTTTAGTGATCATTCAGTTACAACAGCACTGAAAAAAAATGACTTACGGCCATTTTTCACATTTACGACCTTTGCAGTATTCCTATCGTTACATGATTTACATTCGGACGCTTGACAACTGACTCACCTTTATAAGGGTTGCAGTGTCCCAGGGAGGGCCCATGATCCCCTTTTGCAATCTTCTGACAAGGTAGAGTCAATGGGGAAACCAGAGCCACGTAACAACTGTGTTACTAATTTAACAATTGCAATGATTCACTTAACGGATGTGGCAAGAAAAGTCATAAAAGGGGGCAAAACTCACTTAACAAATTTCTCACTTAATAACATAAATTTTGGACTCAATTGTTATCATAGGTTTAGGACTACCTGTATTTTAATAGATTGAGCTGCTTGGAATATGTGGCCCTGTAGATACTGCCACATAGCTCAAACATAAGTGAATTAAGACTCGTCTTTGTAGAAATTATGTTGATCAGTTTCAACCAGTGGTGGGATTCAGTCAGTTCGCACCTATTCGGGAGAACCGGTTGGTAACCTTCAAAGTAGTTCAGAGAACCGATTGTTGGAAGAAATCTCCTTTTGTTTTTTTCCACTTTACAGGGCTAATCCTGTAAGGAAGGCAGGAAGGAAACATTCTAGTGTTGTTTTAGTCTAATCTTTATTGACCTGCTTACAGAAACTGCCTCTCCGGTTAACTCTTATTACATTGTAACAGCTAAGGCGAAGTGCCCATCAACCTGAGTGACCTTGAGTTGGCCAAGCCCACCCAGTCACATGACCACCGAGCCCCACCTACCCAGATAGTCATTAGGGCAGAGAACCGGTTGTTAAATTATTTGAATCCCACCACTGGTTTCAACCAAGACTTTGGTCTTCTGCATAATAATGTTACAGGTAATAATCAGTGGTGGGATTAGTGTTTGTTTTTTTTTTTTGCTACGTGGCGTGGCATGGTTTGGTGAGCGTGGCATGGGGGAAGAATACGATAAAATCTCCATTCCCACCCTGCTCCAGGGGAAGGTTGCTGCAAAATCCCCATTTCTTCCCAATCAGCTGGGACTCAGGAGGCAGAGAATAGATGGGGGTGGGGCCAGTCAGAGGTGGCATTTACCAGTTCTACGAACTACTCAAAATTTCTGCTATCGGTTCTCCAGAACTGGTCAGAACCTGCTGAATACCCACCTCTGGTAATAATCCATTTCTACATAAACTGATAGACTTATGAGTTCCTGATTTCCATTTTAAAATTTGGCAGTACACTGATTCTTTTCCAATAAAAGATTGATGTTATAGTACATTATATATTTCTGGTACAAAATTGAGGTCTCATCCAACAATGCTAGAATGGATCTCATCCTTGCTTAGGTAGGATCAATGTATACATATGAGCCAGCAGGACTTTCAAATGTCAGCGTCCTTTCACCAGCTGGCAACCCTAACGGTAAGAAATCCTCCAGTTAGGAAAAATACTAGACAGGAAACCCAGAAGAGCCAGATTTATTTCCAAGATCACCACCTGCCTATTTTTATCCTCAAGCAAAGGTAATATATATTTTTTTAAAAGCAGCTAGTTGGCTTCAACCCATAGCACATAACTCATTTAATGTAACACTGCCACAAGATTCAGTGACAGCAATAGATTTATATTGCAGTTGACCTTGGGAGATCTCAGAAAGCTAAGCAGGTTTGGAGCTGTCTGGTGCTTGATTGAGAAACCACAAGGAAATAAGCAAGAATGGAATATAGGGGAGGCAATCCAGGAAGAAGGCAATGGTAGCCATTTTGGTGTTATTGTCAAGAAATCTACCTGAATGGATCCAGGAAGATGAGCATGACTCCAAAGGATCTCACTTTTTCAAAAGAAGATGAGTAAATCTGTGGTAGAAGTAGCTACTAGATATGAAAACTTAATGGCATTTTCATGTTTTTAAAAGAATCAGTATGCTGTTGAATGCCAGGCAAACAACAAGAGAACTGCCATTTCATTCTCTGTCAATGGATTTGCCAGAGTATTTGCTTGGTCATTACGAAAACAGACTATAGATTCATATAGATCAGGGTTGTCAAATACAAGGCCCATAGGTCAGATCTAACCCATGGGGTGCTTAGATCTGACATGTAGAGCTGTGCTGGAAACAGTGAAGGACTGGCCCGCGATGCCTCTGCCAACAAAAACAGAGCTTGAGAGCTCCGCGAGTGGCCCTACCAAGCTCCATTTTCACTGGCAGAGAGATGCAGGACGCTGTTGCAGGTGAAAACGGAGCTCAGGAGCCCATTTTCGCTGACAAGAGGGGTGTAGGAGGCCATTGCAGGTAAAAACGGAGCTCGGGAGCCCGTTTTCATTGACAAAGCGCTTGGGCCCCCACAGGCGCCCCAACATTAGTGACATTGAGCTAGCCATGCCCTCTTGGCCATGCCCCTCCCCCAGCCCTCCCAAAGTCAAACACAACCCTGATGCGGCCCTCAATGAAATTGAGTTTGACACCCCTAATATAGATGGATCTTTGGTCAGTAAAACTGTTGGTGCTTCTATATAATATATATTATGGTAATATATATTTTAAAAGATGAGACTAAGGAAAGGAGTACAGCTAAGGAGATGAAGACTCACAGTGTTTCCCATATGCAGGGAACATTTGGATCAGCTTTGCTCAATATAATAGTCTCCAGATGCAAACCAGTCAGCTGCAGACCATGGGGAACTATTGAAAAAGGAGTGCTGCAAAATTTGCATGATTCCTTACAATTTTAGCACTGAGTGGGAAGGGATTCCAAGTTGGCCCTCTGCCTGCAGTGCTAAATCAGCAGGAGGAAAAATACAACAGTGCTTAGGAAAATTGCCGGAGCATTGTAGAATGAGAAGGCAGTGCCATCGACCCTGTGGCTTTATTTGGTTATTCAGCTCCCTCATCTTCTGCATCCCACCTGCAATGTTTTCTGGCCGGTCTTTTGATTTTGCTTAGGTTTATTATTCTTGGTTGCTTGTAAAGGTCAACCTGCTTCTGGATAGTGGCTGGATCAGCAATCGTTAATAATGCATTGTAAGTTGTTCAGAGCAGGTGATTCAGTCTGCAAAATGAAACGGAAGCTGCAAAGAAGTTAGATATTTGTGCAAAACTGCTACCGTACAGATAGTCCTCAACTTACAACCATTTATTTAGTGACCAGTACAACAGCACTGGAAAAAGTCACTTCTGACTGGTTTTCATATTATGACTGTTGCAGCATTCCTATGGTTAACATGATCATTATTCGGGCACTTGGCAACTGGCATGTATTTATGACAGTTGCACTGTCCTGGGATCATTTGATCTCACCACTTGTAACCTGGCTTCGGACAAGGAGTAAGTGAAGCTAGATTTGCTTAATGACTGCAAGAGTCACTTAACAATTGCATGGATTTGCTTAACAACTGGGGCAAAAAGGTCGTAAAATGGAGCAAACTTAACCACTGCCTTGCTTAGCAACAGAAATGTTGAGCTCAATTGTGATTGTAAGTCAAGGACTACTGTATGTGTATTTGAAACAAATTTCCAAACTAACCACGAAATGGCTATAGAGCAGATCAATGTTTTGGAACAGCTTCACAGTCAGCAGGATTGAATATTATTCAGGATCTGGGGAGATCTCAAAATGTAGTTCATGTAAGGAGGTCAGGGGTTGTTCTTAAGCTAGATAGGTTCCGCAAAGAAGAATGGGGGGAAAATATCAAAATATCAAACTCAAGACTAAAAATACATTCTGTAAAATACAGAAAGTACATTCTTCCTTTCTGCCAAAGGGATACAACGTAGTGTCTGAAAGGCTGCCTAAGCTTTTTGCATCTACCATTTTCACCATTTTCTTATTTTGAATCTAATAATATATATGTATGTACCGGTATGCATGCGTGCGTGCGTGCGTGCATATATATATATGATAAGGAATCGAGCTCTGTAGCTCAATGGTTAACACATCTGCCTAAGAGGCAATAGAGCACAGGTTCGATTCCCAGAAAGGGTAAGGCTAGCTGATGAGAGCTAAATAGCTTGAAATAGATCTATACTAGTCTCCCTTTATTTATTTATCAGCATAAATCTAACATATATATATGTTAGCCATATATATATATATAAGCACTAATTTGTAAAGTATTTAACTCTGTACTCTGTGGGAACTGTTCATTTAGAGGTTTGTGCAAACATACAATTTGCTCCCAAAATATATCTTTTACTCAGATTTCTCTGCTAAATGCTCTGTAAAAAATGGGTACGTAGGTTAATTAAATTTGCAGGAATAAGAAAAAGAAGATATTAAATAAAGCATTACTGAACAACTCCTGCTAACTATATGGGCATGTCCCTGCATTTTCTTGGAAGGAGTACCAAAATAATTTGTTACCTTTTCCCTGCATGCTGGCTGGGGAATTCTGGGAGCTTAAATACTGATTTAAATGCTAGCAAAACCTGATCCAGACTCAACCAGATACAGCCAGGTGCTGATATGGGAGGTGGGGATTTAGAAAAAAAAAAGCAAATTTCTGTGCATCATTAATATTTCGATGTTTCTATTATTACTTACAGTTTTAGAACTGATCCAAGATATCTAGATGCCTCAAGTACACAATCCCCCCAAAAGAGCCCAAAATGTAACTCTCCCAGGGTGTGCTAATTAATGCCCTAACGAAAGGAAATGGAAATGAAAAAGGCCGTGTATTATTATTTTAGGAGACCCACTGCTGGATGACCACTAGATGACAGCAAATAACTTGTCTCTTTCCAGAGATTTTTTGCAGCCCAGATCTGGCGCGGAAGTGGGGCTAGAGGAGAGTTGTTTAGCAAAACTTGCTGGGTTGTGCCATCTGTGTGAGATCCGCCTTTCCTTCTGCTAGGCTGTTTCACATTCCAAATGGATTTTTTTTCTTTTCTTTTCTAGATGACTGTGAGACCTAACAGGAGCCTACTTTTTAAAGAGGCTATCAAGGAAGACGATGCACATTCATTTTGATTAATCTGCTCAAATCGGCCACTCTTTACTACATTTATAACCCCATGATGCCCAGCAGTCTGGGAGATGTAGCACCCACTCAACTGGAAAAGGTTTTCGTAAACGGTGCTGGTCCCAAAAATTCAAATGTGCAGCCAATTCTGAGGATGACATCTCATGGCTTTTCTTTTGATCCGGACGCTCCCCGTTTTGTTCCGAATGGCCGAAACGATGGCCTGACTCTGTTGTTGCATCCCCATATTCCCATAATTTCAAGATAAGACTCTCTACTGTTGACCTCACCCCATTCCTAAGAGGTCTGTAAGGGGCGTGCATAAGCGCACCAGCGTGCCTACCGTCCCTGACCTACTGTCCCCATTTATTCGTACCCATTTCCTGTGTTCATATTTATCTTTATACTTACGTTAACTTTTACATGTCTGACAAGCAAACTAAAATAAATAAATAAACACACCTGTCCCTTTAAGAAACAGCCCCCTCCCCCCCCCACCAGCCTACCGCACCAGCCTACCTTCTACAAGTCAACCGGCTCGGAGTTGCATCCTTCTCCCCTTGTGGGTGAAGAAGACAACAAAGGCAGGACTACGTTCCCCAGGATGCTTTGCGAACAGTGGGCGGGGTAGCCGAGGAGCCGCTGGTGTTCCCCTTCTGGGGGTGGGCAGCATCTGAGGATGAGGAGACGCTTTCTGTTATCATCACCCAGCCCCCTTCCGCCCTCTCGCGCTTGGCTTTTCCGTTCCAGGGCAGCCACCAGCAAGCCAAGCGCCGGCAGCCCCCTCCCCTCCACCCTCCCACCGGATCAGCAGCAGCGGCGGCGGCGGCGGCGGCAGCGGCAGGAGCATCTCCCTCCGGGCGCTGCTTTCCCCCTCCCTCCCCTCCCTCCCTTCTGTTTTCCTCCCTCGTTCTCTTTACGTGCCAGAGGGGCGGCAGCTGCCGCTGTTGCCGCTGCTGAGCTGCAATGAATGAGCATCCAGCGCTGCGACTCGCAAGCCCTTCGGATCGCCTGGAGCTGCCGAGGGAGCCGCTGCGAAGCTGTTGAAGATTAGGAAGAAAGCGAGCCTAAGGCAGAGTGGGGGGCTCACGCCGTCCGCCGCCTGCGGGGAAGGCTGCAACCGCACCGTTCCCCCCCCTCCTTACCTCTCTTCTTCCTCCCACCCCCCCACCCCCCATCCTTCACGGCGGGATGAGCCGTCATGGGTGGTCCGCGGTCCGAGGCGGGATGCCGTGAACGGAGCATGCCTTGACTCTACCTATTGTGCGAAGAGAAGACGGTGCCGATAACCGCAGCCGCCCCAGCCTGTCAAGTCCGCTGCCGCAGCGGAGCAACCACCCAGCAGCAACCTCGGAGCGGAGAGGAGGACGAGGACCTCATGCCTAGGAACGGGGCGGCCGCTGCCCAGCCCTGACAGCCGAAGGGCAAGGAAAGCATCCCCCCCTCCACCGCCGGGAGCAAGGACCCCCGTCTCGGTTTCGCCATGGCTAATAGGCCGAGGGTCAGCGAGACTCTAAAAGTGGTGGTCCGCTGCCGCCCCATGAACAGGAAAGAGGAAGCCACGGGCTACGAGAGGATCATGGACATGGATGTGAAGCTGGGCCAGGTGACGATCCGGAACCCCAAGGCCTCCCCAGGGGAACTGGCCAAAACCTTCACCTTTGATGCCGTGTATGATGCCACTTCCAAGCAGGCAGACCTGTACGATGAAACGGTCCGGCCCTTGATCGATTCGGTCCTGCAAGGGTTCAACGGCACCATCTTTGCCTACGGTCAGACCGGTACCGGGAAGACCTACACTATGCAAGGGATCTGGGCTGACCCTGAGAAGAGAGGGGTCATCCCCATCTCCTTTGAGCACATCTTCACCCACATCTCCCGTTCTCAGAACCAGCAATATTTGGTCAGGGCTTCCTATTTGGAGATCTATCAAGAAGAGATCCGAGATCTCCTGGCGAAAGACCAGAGTAAGAAAATGGATCTGAAAGAGAACCCGGAAACGGGGGTTTACATCAAGGACCTTTCGTCCTTTGTGACAAAAAACGTCAAAGAAATTGAACATGTCATGAATTTGGGGAACCAAACCCGATCGGTGGGCAGCACGAACATGAACGAGTACAGCTCCCGCTCGCACGCCATCTTTGTCATCACGGTGGAGTGCAGTGAGACTGGCCCAGATGGAGAGGATCACATCCGGGTGGGGAAGCTCAACTTGGTGGACTTGGCTGGGAGTGAAAGGCAGAGCAAGATGGGTGCCCAGGGGGAACGGCCCAAAGAGGCCTCCAAGATCAACCTCTCCCTCTCCGCTCTGGGGAATGTGATTTCAGCCCTGGTGGATGGCAAAAGCACCCATATCCCCTATCGGGATTCCAAGCTCACCCGCCTTCTGCAGGACTCTTTGGGTGGTAATGCCAAGACCATCATGGTAGCCACGCTGGGCCCAGCTTCCCACAGTTACGATGAGAGCTTGTCAACCCTCCGTTTCGCTAACAGGGCCAAAAATATCAAGAACAAGCCACGAATCAACGAGGATCCTAAAGATACACTATTGCGGGAGTTCCAGGAGGAGATCATCCGCCTGAAGGCCCAGTTGGAGAAACGAGGGATGCTGAGCAAGAAAAGGCGGAGGAGTAGCCGGAGAAAGAAAACCATAGATGGGGAGGGAACCCCCGAAGGTGAAGAGCCAGAGGACAATGAGGATGGAGGGCTGGAAAAAAACATGAAAAATTACTTGAAGGAGCAAAAGGAAAAGTTGGAGGAGGAAAAAGCAGCAATCCAAGATGACCACAGCCTGGTGAATGAGGAGAAGCAAAAGCTACTGGAGGAGAAAGAAAAGATGATTGAGGAACTCAGGAGGGAGCAAGAGGCCACTGAACTTCTAGCAACCAAATACAAGGTAAGTCTTATGCATACCACCATTTCTGAAGTGTGGTTTGGGTACACAACACTTGTGCATTGGGGGGGGGGGAGCAGTGAGAAGAACATCATTTTCTAGGTGAAGCAGGAGGTCCCACGTTGTTCTAAATATCATCTGATAGGTTTAACTATTAAGATTAACTCACTCTCCCCCTTTTAATCACACTTAGTTAATCAGATGGACTTCTTGAATTCTTAACTCAGCATGCAGCCATTCATTATTAGGCCTATTCCAGCAATACTGGTGGTAAATACGGGTTGATGCTTGGTGAAAAGAGGTGTGACTTCCTGGGGAGACAGAGGCCACATGCTAATATTTTGCTGGCGCACACTGGACCTTGTGGCAGTAATGGATTTCTGTTGGCTGCAGTATCTGCTGGGCCTCTTGCTTAGGTTTATGCGCTGTCATGTGTCGGATTCCTTTGCATAGGCTGTCAGACGCTCTCCATCTGGCCAGGAAGGAGGAGTGGCTGAACTGTGGAGCGATGAAGCCCAGTAGGGGGTCTTTGGTGTTTAGGGCTGGCAGCTTCAGCTAATAAGCTCTTCCGTTGCACAACAAAGCAGCACAGAAAAGGCCATTGCTATGACTGGGTGGAGGTGACCTCCTGCATACGCATTGGCTGGTACCTCTGGGAGATTGGCCAATTGTTCCTGCAGTTCTGATGGGGTTTCCTTTTGTCTCTGCAAATGGGTGTTAACAAGAGGGGATGCAACCTTCCCTGACTTCCAGGTCACACCGCCTGCAGCATCTTAGGGGTTTAAGTGAGGATTTCCCCCATCCTATTTCTGTCCCAATACTTTTACTGAAAAGTGTGCCTAACGGATGCTCAAAGGTCACTCCCCCCCGCCCCCCTAAACTGTATCTGCATCTTTTTGCTGACTCTTGTTTTGGCCAGATCTGCAAGTGTTGTCTGTGCCCTTGGTTGCCTTTTAGCGTGACCTGGGAAGTGTAGCAAGATAGGGCCCATCCTGTGGGCCAAGAATGAGGTTCCCGAACTTGCCTCCCGGTTTGAGTCTCATCTCTCTTAAAAAAATGGGTGGGTGTGCCCCACGATTCAGACTATGGAGCACATGGAATATCGTGTTTATTGAAAATGCTTAAGTTGATTACTCAAGTAATCAGTTTGAAGGATTCGTGCAATATATTGAAGCATAAACCCAACGGTTGAGGTTCACACAGGATGCTAAGCTGCAAAAGAAAAAAAAATCTCTAATCAAGGTTAATACAAAATCAAATACAGCACACTGGACAAATGTAGCTGCTTTGCCTTTAATTGACATGGTTGTATGAATACTTCTGAAATGTTTATAGTGATTCTATATTGTATTTCCAGGATGAAAACACAAGGTCCTACTGAAGCTCCCAAAAATAATGACCCTGCCCCAAACTATGGCTTTTAGAAAATCTCATGTCAAATTACCAGGCTTCCCTCCTCTCTTAGAACTAATTGGACATTCCAAGAACCAAACCTTGGAATTCTTCAACAACTACTTGGCATTTATCCATCCATCCTTCCATCCAGTGTACGTGTCTGCCTACCTATCACATAAGATTCTAGAATGGTAAACCAAATCCAACTGAACAATCGATTAAAACCAAAAAGAAACTAAGGTCCCAATAAAATTTCAGTATTTCAACAGCAAACATTCTATGCCGCCTTCATTCCACCCTCTTTATTTCCAACATGCACATCTTCAAGAGTATGTTTAAATAAATAAATGTGGGAGAACATTTTAAAGGAGAGGTACTTTCCCACATAGGTTCCTTTAAGCCATAATTTGCTGAATAAACCATTGTTGGTTCATCTTAAACAATATATAAAGGCATAACCCATGGTTTTACAAATCTGAATAGTTGAGTTTATGTGACATGTTAAGCTAGAACCAAACCAGCCATATGCCATGTATGAATGCAATCGGATGACTGAAACTATTTTGTTTGTTGATATCACACGCTAACTAATCTTAAGTGGTCAGGGTTTCCATACCATAGAGGTAAAGGTTCCCCCGCACTTGTGTGCTAGTTGTTTCCAGCTCTAGGGGTGGTGCTCATCTCTGTTTCTAAGCTGAAGACCCAGCGCTGTCCAGCGACGTCTCCATGGTTATGTGGCTGGCATGACTAAATGCCAAAGGTGCATGGAGAGCTGTTACCTTCCCACCAAAGTGGTCCCTCTTTTTCTACTTGCATTTTTTATATGCTTTCGAACTGCTAGGTTGGCAGAAGCCAAGAAAAGTAACAGGAGCTCACTCTGTGAGCTCCTGTTACTTGCTTTTGTTCGGGGACGACTAGCACATACGTGCGAGGGGAACCTTTATCTTTACTTTATCTCCTACCAGCAGAAACCATTGGACCCCATGAAGGGGATTGATACCCCACAAAATACACCTGTTTGCATATTATTCTTGGTACTTGGTACAATGCAAAGAGGCAAAGAAAGAAGCCAAAGTCCAAAAGGGACCAAATCATATTTGAGCATACCCCAAAAGTGGGCAAGGGGCTGATGAGTTTCAAACTTGGGGGTGGGGTGGGGGTGTTTTTGCAAGCCCATTATTTACTGTGATTGCTTGGGCTGAGGGCAGGGAATAAAGCTGTGCATGGCTAGAGATATTGTATTCTCCCCAGGTGAAACTTGTCACTTTGCAACTGCCCTACAAATGAGTTGGTCTCATTGCAAATGCAGACAGTATCGCTGGCTAGATGAATAGCTAAGGCTGAATGTGCATTGCTCATGAGACCTAAGTGAAAAACTCCATGCTTTCTGGGCTTTGCCCATGGCTTATAATTAGAAGAAATGTATTGGACACAGGGTTGTCAGGACTGGGAGGTTGTTTTGCAGCCAAAACTATGTTGGGTTTTTAAATATATATTATTTTTGGTCCACTAAATACCACAGAGATCGTGGTAGTGATAATACTAAAGTTACTGGAAACAGTGGGGGCAGAATGTCAGGTTCTTTGTTCATTTTTTAAAGTTTTATCCTTTCTTTCTTTCTTTCTTTCTTTCTTTCTTTCTTTCTTTCTTTCTTTCTTTCTTTCTTTCTTTCTTTCTTTCTTTCTTTGTAAGATAAATATGTACATCAACTCTGTCAGGGACTGAATATACCGTATTTTTCAGAGTACCCCCCCCCAAAAGATGGTGAAAATCTGGGTGCGTCTTATACACTGAATACAGCATTTTTGGCCTCCCAAAACCCTGCCCCCTTTCAAAAAATGGCTGTGTATAGCCTTATGGAGGCTTCCAGAGTGCTCCTGGGGGCTGGGGAAGGCAAAAATGAGTGAAAAATGGTCCGTGTTTTGCTTGTTTTTGCCCCCTCAGCCCCCAGGAGCATTCTACAAGCTTCCTAAAGGCTATGCATATCCTTTTTTGACAAAATGGGCCCGTTTTCGCAAAAAAAAAAGAGCCATTTTGGGGAGAAAAAAAACTTTCTTTTTTAATTTGCATCTTCAAAATCTTGGTGCATCTTAGGCTCCAAAAATATGGTACCTTCCCTTCCCCTTTCTTTTTTCTTTTGGAAGAAAACTACACTTCCGCATTTTGATACTTTGCTGCTGAATTTCATTGACAAAATCTTGGTGGTAGAGGAAAGTTTTTAAAAGGCTTGCCATCTTATGCGATTCATAAGCTATGGATTACTTACTCCTAGGAGCATCCTCCTGTGCAGATGAGGGACACATGATGCTTTGTCAGAATCAGGCTTCTTCCTTTCTCTGCTACAGTAGGAATCAGGGCTTCAGTGAGATGAAGGAGGCTGTGTTTTCCTCCTCCCTCTTTAGTCTCTGAAATCACACATCCTTTTCTAGGAGGGGAAAAACTTGGATCCCATTTTTTCTAATCCTAGATCAGTAGTGAAGAAATAGCATGTCCATGATACTCCCTTGTTTGATATTCCTGGTTTTCCAGGATTGGATGGGCACAGAGGATGCCCTGGTGGGATTCAATTTTTTTACTACCGGTTCTGTGGGCGTGGCTTGGTGGGCATAGTGTAGCATGGTTTGGTGGGCGTGGCAGGGGAAGGATACTGTAGAATCTCCATTCCCTCTCCACTCCAGGGGAAGGTTACTGCAAAATCTCAATTTCCTCCCAATCAGCTGGGACTCAGGAGTCAGAGAATAGATGAGGGCAGAGCCAGTCAGAAGTGGTATTTACCAGTTCTCCAAATTACTCAAAATTTCCACTACTGGTTCTCTAGAACTGGTCAGAACCTGCTGAATACCAACTCTGCTGAAGATCCCCAACAAAGCTCTCCAAGATATGGACCTCTCGGCTTCCAAGAAGATAGCAGAGGCATCTGACTGACCTCTTGTCATTAAAGGGAGGGAGAAGGATGTGGGGTAATGGCATCTGCATGAATATTCCCTTCTGTTGGTTGGAGTTACCCTCTCAATGAACAAGCACAATGCCTATAACAAGTCCCCCCAGCCCATACAGCCTTGGGTCAATGGTGGCCTAGAAAAGAAGGAGACCATTGTGTTCCGGAGAGAGGCAGCTTTGTGAACGGATGGATGGAAAACAGAGGGAAGCCCTCCTTTTCTTTAGCACACAATCCAGCCTTATGGAATATTGTGTTTTAAAAAAAATCAGATCAAAGACTGACCAGCTTAGCAGCCCCGAAAAGGACATGATCTCATTTCCAATAGGTGGGCCAAGGGATAATGAATATTATGAACAATCTGATCTGGGGAAATACATTATCTGAGCTGAGCCATTGTGGGTTTGTATATCATGACTTGTGACTAAGCATGTTATATAGGTACCTGGCCAGTGGTAATTTTATAACCAGTGTTTAAAGTATCTTCAGCTTCAAGCATTGCCTGGACTTAGTCAATGGTGTAATGCCTGCTTCCTTAGTTTAATGCGGCTGCTTCAGCCATCTTGGAAGAAGAGCCTGGGAACCTTGCTATGCATACAAAGGCAGCAAAGATAATGGGTGTGATATAAATAGCAGGAAAAGTGGCCATGCTCAGATCTTTGATATTGTGCTGCTTTCAAAACAGCTCTTGCATTTGGCTCCCTGGGAGTGGTCAGTAATCACAAGGATGTGTTGGATAAAATGATCACTGAACCACATTTTGCTGCCTAGGGCCTGATTTGGCACATCAAGAAGAGCCAAAGAAAAGAGCAGTGGTTGTGCATGGCTACCACCCTAATATGAAAAAGACCTCAGAAACTATCTGGTTAGATCTTGCTGTATAATTGCCGTGTTTCCCCAGAGTGCTTGGCCTTATTTTCTGGGAGGTCTTATTATTTTTGAGGTGCAGGAGGAAGTGAGCATGGTCATCTCATGGCTGCTGCTGTGTTGCAATATTTTTTTTTGGGGGGGAGCTTATTTTTGGGAGAGGGCTGATTTTAGCGCATGTGCTCAAAAGCCCGATTGGACTTATTATCCAGGGAGGTCTTATTTTTGGGGAAACAAGTGTGGTGGTGGGGGGTGACAGTAATGCACGACAGTAATGAGTCTCTCCTAAATCAGGTCAATAGTCCAATTAGCCCAGGAGAGTCCATTTGAAGGCCACTGCCATTGGTTCCTCAAGACCCCTGGCCAAATATTTAGCTTTTCAAATTTGACATCCTTGGCTACCAGTATAACCACCGAACCTCCCTTGGTGTTTTAAGCCCCATTACCAAAAATTAAAGAGCTTTTTTTTGAGAATTTATCCTCTTGCCCAGAAAAAGAAGGCAGAGGTGAGCTGAGATTGAAAGAACATCTCAGTTTGTGTTTGGACTGTGATTATTTTATATGACTGCCACACCTGCATTTTGCAAGTTTCCTGTACCATGCTCAGAATTCCAGCTATTCTCACCAGCTCAACAAGAAAAAGAGGAATTGTCAGTGAGGAAAAGCAGCAGATCTTTGCTCAGCTCCAGAGAAAGATTCACTGAGTTACCATCTGTTGGCTTGAGCTCTAAGCCATAATGTTTGCGTGGTTCAGCTGTATATATATTTTATACATCCAGCCTTCCAGCAAGCCATGTTTAAGCAAACCATGACTAAGTATGTTGTGTGAATCTGATCAGAAAGCAATTTATGTTAAGCTCTGCTTTGCCCTTGTGTTTCCTGTGGTGGAATACCATTGCATTCCATTTTAATTTGCAAGATTTTAGTAAAGGAAACTTAAATCGAAAACAAAGAGATCGTGTGAGGGTTTTTTATGCTGCTATCTTACTATCATGCTTGATGGAATTGTTTTTGATCAGCAGCTGCCTTTAGCAACGTAATTGCAACGGAAGGCTGACCTAATTTTGACAAGCACAGGGAATGTAGGCTGTAGGGCTAGGCAGAGTAACTAGCGCTCTAGATTGGGCTCCCTTTGGGAGCATGTGTGCACACAATGCAGCTTCAGAGATGTGATTCTTACTGGCAGAACGGATGGTAGTGAAAGCAACAGCATTGCATTAGTAATGCTAAAAGATGAAATGGGGGCACAGTGACAGTATTAGATGCAAAACTCATCCTTCATCTATTTCTAAATGGGAGACTATTGTTGGATAGCAATCAAATGAACAATAGTCTTTTTTCCCCCACTTCAGCAAGGCTGTGTGCACATTGTAATTCTACAGCAGCAAGAAACACACACACAAGCTAACAATAATTGTATTTCCACATGATGACAGTTAATTATTAAAAAAACACATTTTTAGTCTTTTTGGTACTCAAATGGGCTTGAAAATGTATCAGCAACATCTGGTGAAATGCCTGAAACCAACAGGGAAGGGCTAAAAACTGAAAACAAAATTTGTAATATGACTTTATGTGCTTAGGATGCTAAATTAAATTGTTCTTGGGGAAAATGTTATCTTGTGAGGGATACTCTAAGCTGTAAACCAGGGATATGTAATTTCTGATTTGATTAGTATTTTTATAGCTTGTTGAAGCCATTACTCCAAAATTGGGGGTCTCTCCCCCTCCATTTTAGAAGGTGTTCTTCAAGCATAGCAAACAGCCCAGAAGACAAGCTCAGGATCCCAAAAGATCTTGATAGGCTCCATTTTTCTTTGTCTTTGTCTTCTGGTTCTTTGGAAAATAAGTTGACCCCCCTCTTCTTTGTGACTGCCCCTCAAATACTGGAATACTGCTATAATGTCACCCCTTGGCCTTCTTTTCTCTAGACTAACCATATCCAAATACTGCAACTGTTCTTCATATGTTTTTTCTCCAGCCTTTAATCATCTTAGTTGCTCTTCTTTGCACGTTTTCCAAAGTCTCAACTTCTTTTTTTGTAATGTGGTAACCAAAACTGGATGCAGTATTGCAAGTGTGGTCCAGAGGTGGGTTTCTGCCGGTTCACCCCGGATCGGGTGAACCAGTAGTGGTGGCGGCGGGAGGCTCTGCCCACCCACACGGACCCTTCTGTGCATGCGTGGAAGTGTCGCATGAGCGTGCAAGTGCACCTGCATGAGCAAACCGGTAGTAAAATAAATTGAAACCTACCAGTGGTGTGGTCTTACTAAAGATTTATGAAGTGGTACTAATTCTTCATGATTTTGATTCTATGCCTCTGTTTATACAACCAAGGACTGTATTACCTTTTTTGGCTGCTGCCGCACACTGCTCATGTTTAAGTGATCATCCACTTGGACTTCAAGGTCCCTCTCACAGTTACGGTTTTTGAGCAAGGTTTCATCGGATCTATACTTGTATCTTTGGTTTTTCCTGCATAGGTATAAAACCTTGCTTTTCTCCACAATAAATTTCATGTTGTTGGACAATTGACAGTGAATCTTAGACAGTGGGCCAGAGGTGGGTTACAGGCAGCACGCCCCGGTACGGGCATACCGGAGCCTGCCCGGAGCACCAGGTACCGTTCCGGTATGGTGCTCTGGAGGGCCCACCAACCCGCCCAAGCTCCTTACCTGTCCTTTAAGCCTGTCCATGTGGGCAACATGGGCCCGTTCCAACCGTACCAGTTGGAACAGGATCCGGAACCCACCACTGCAGTGGCCCCTAACTTTTTGGACACTAGGAACCAGTTCAGTGGAGAAAGGTTTTTCCGTGAACTGGAGGGGGTGTGGCTGTGTGTGCTGCCTGCATCCTGTGGATGGGGCTTCACTTGTTTGCGTGGCCCAGTTTCTGGCATGCTGCGGCCTAGTAGCAGTCCAAGGACTGGGAGTTGAGACAGTGTGACCACATCCCCCACTCATATCCAAGATTGAGCTTCATCTGTTTTTCCTATCCAAACCCCTATAGCCTCTAGACACTGAGATAGAAGATCAGTGACCAAGAGTTATGTAAATAGGTATCATTAGCATATTGTTGATATCCAATCCCATGACAACAGATAACATCACCCAGGAGATTCATGTAGAAGCTATATAAGAATGGCAGGGGTGGGTGGTGGGAAACTGAGCAAGAGCTGAGGACTTCCCTATGTCAATAGGAAGGAGGACTGTTTGTGGAAGAAGGAGGAGAGCTAACACAACACTGTGTGTCCCACTCCCAATCACCTGAGCTGATCCAGAAGGACAAAGTGATCAATGGCATTGAAAGCCAAGAGATTTAGAAGGACCAGGATGAATGTGTTACCGCCATCTCAGTCCCATCATAGGTCAAAGGGCTGCCTCAGTAATGTGTCCAGATCTGGTAGGGAGCCAATCTGTTTTTTCCAGCAGTGCTCTAATGTCTTTTGCCATTTTATTTCCCAGTTCCTTTGCGAACCAGGAGACCTCCAAGATCCATGTGTAGAAAAGGCCATGAAAGTAGAATCTGAATCAAGGCTGTCACCACATTATCATCCCAAGAGACGACTAAGACCTAAGTTGAACTGAGGTCTAACCGGTGTCGGGGCAGACAAATTGATAGGCACGAAGACCTCCAGAACTATGGTCTGTATTTCAAGGGCAAGAAGAGCAACATTCCCAGTTCCAGATCACATTGTCACTGCCCCTAGAGAAAGAACAGATGCAACAAGTGACCCACTCCTATGCATCTAACTCTTGATGACTTGGGTCAGGTCAATGGTTGCCATGGTGGCAGCTGTGAACTCCCAAGCCACTTCAGACTCCACACCTGGGAAAGCAAGTTGACATCTCCCAGTGCCATAGGCTGGAAAACTCAGGCACAATGTCGAGCAGTTCAGGTAAGGAAGCCATTGTAGAGCAACTTACAACCAATTTGTTTAGCGATCTTTCATGGTTACAACTACGCTGGAAAATGTGACTTAAAACTGGTCCTGGCACTTGTGACCATTGCAGCATCGCCATGGTCACGTGATCAAAGGTTGGGCAATTTGGCAACCAGCCTGTATTTATGACAGTTGTAGCATCTCAGGGTCATTTACGATCTTCCCAGCTGGCTTCCGACAAGCAAAGTCAATGGGACAAACCAGATTGGCTTAATGATGGCATGGTTCACATAACTGCAGTGATTTGCTTAATAACCAGGGCAAAAAAAGTCTCATAAAACCAGGAGTGGCTCACTTAACAACTGCCTTGCTTAGCAACATAAATTATGGCCCGGTTTGCATTTGTAGGTTGAGAACTGCCTGTATGCAGCAAGGAGGCCTATACAGTAGCAGCAGTCCTATCTGTTCCCTACAGCTTGATTCTGCAAATAGGATCTCACTTCTGGATATCTGTGGGGCAGGAACTCCAAAAGCCACAATAGCCATTGCCCCACCATTGGCCTGGGTTCGCAATTGCCACATTGGAAACCAAGACGGCACTGGATCAGTAATGGTATCCTATTATCTTCACTACCGGTTTGGTAGCGGGAGTGCACGTCTGGGCATGCGCAGAACCTTGATGATGTGATGATGTCTGGGTGGGTGGGAGGAGCCTCGCGCTGTCACCACTACTGGTTCGCCGGAACCAATGCGAACCGGCAGCATACCACCTCTGCCCTGGATTCTGTCAATATGCTAAAACAGAACTAAACAAGCAGTCTTATACCGTAACACTTTTGCCTGAACCCAGTCTATGACTGCAAATGTTACCATCAAAGAAGGAAAATCTGGAGGCTGAGTAGCAACGCGCATCTACTAATAGGGCTAGATTGGAGAGTACAAGAGTCTCCTAAGGGAAATAATGGGAGGAGCTGTTGCTAAGCAACTGATTTGCCAGGCATTGCAGGGAATTCTTGTGATAGAGTAAGCAGAGATCCATAGCCACCATTTGTGTCATTTGGACAGATTCTGTCACAGTGTGTTTTCCCTCTTCTTTTGCCCTTTGAAAATGGTTTTTTTTCATTCTTCGGGTGTTACTCAATAATACACGGATGGCTTCCCTTTGATGAAGTTTTTATATCTCCCTTTAACATGGTTTTAAGGCAGGGTGTGGTTTTATTGGCAGTGGGTGATATTTTCTGGAAAATAACCACTTCATTTTTGTTTTGTATTATTAAAATTTAGCACGGTCTATATATTTTCCTCAACATTCTGTCAGAGTGATGGAGACAAAAAAGTAGAAGTGTGGGTGATATGCCCTGCTAAATGGAAAAGAGGATTCCAGGGTTTTCTGATCAGCAGAAAATATTTCAATCCCTGAGCAAAGATAGGGCTAGCCACTGCCACATCTGGAGGATTTTGTAAAAAACTATATGAATTTTAGCCAAGGTGTAGAGCTGCCTAATAAAGCATTGCTGCATTCAGGAACATCCGTAGAGGAGGCCAAAGAAAGTCTAAACAATGCCTGTGACTGTGATTGAAGCTGTGCTCTTTTTAACATGCATTACGCATGCAACATACATAAAAGAGGCAGTGCTTTAATCCTGCATCCATGACCACTATCTTGGGTTTTTTGTCTTACCCTAACCTACCATGCATCCTCCAGTAGTTTTCAGTAGTTTTTAGTGATGTACATTTTTTTTTCATGTGCCAGAGGAGGAAATGATCAAATACATATAATGCATAGGGATGTTTGAAGAAATGTCCACCTGGGTTCAGTTGCAAGTGGGGAGAAAGACACTGGAAACATGGTGGCTATTTGGGAAAGTGGTGTTAATGGTGGACAGGAGCACATGGTTTGAGGGAGAGGGAGAGGGAGAGAGGGAGAGGATGAGAGAGAGAGAGAGAGAGAGAGAGAGAGAGAGAGAGAGAGAGAGAGAGTCTAGGTGGCAAGCAATAGTGTTGATGTGAATTCTGAGCAGTCTTATGATCTGCAATGCGTGACAGATGAATTTTGTGCCTTCAGTTATAGGCTACATATTTTCAGAAGATGCTGGTTTATGAGCTTATCTGTAGATGTGTGTGCCTCTTTCTGTTTTATTTCACTTATTGTTTACCTCGCTTGCATGGCCATCGTCCAAATTATGACAAGCTTATTTGATAAGCTTGTTTAATAATGTTCTTCAATGATGAGAAGGCTGAGAGTTTATGAAATCATCTGTCTGGTTCCAGGATGGTTCATCGCTTCCTTGCATTTTTATTATTCAGTCAGGAGCAGCAGGCACAGGCCACATTTCATCATACAAAGTCAAGGGATGGTGCAAGTCATCCAAGGATTGAAAACAACAAAGGGTGGGTGGGTCCCTTGTGTTTTGAGAGCTAGCTATGTCTCTGGAATGTCTGTGTCTTTACAGAAAGCCCCTGAACATTCCTCCCAGGTGAGATATTCTCCAGAAGGAGATGAAAAGTGTTATTAATCAAATGAAATGTAATTTAGATAAAGATGTAATAATTGAAATTCTAAACATTTCAGAATAAATCTTAAGATTCCGCTTAGCCATCTTCTTAATGTAGTTGCAACCATTATTCATAAATACATCTAGTTTTTTACTTTAAAAACATTCAGGATTTAACCTGCACCATTTCTCCTATAAATGAACAAGAGAGAGTTTTTTCTTTGTGTTTTTTTAATTGATTGACTAACCAATAACCCAGCGTTGCCCAGGTATTTATTTATAGGGGGAAAATGTCCAGACCAAACGTAATTTCTAACGTTGGATTTCCCCCCTTACCAGAGGGAGCCCCCTTGTGGAGTACTGTGAAGCCATTACCATGGCAACTCCACTGTGTTGTACAGTAGAAGCCACTATGGCAGTATGGCACAACAGGCTGTATCTTAACAGAATACACTGTTAGGGGTATCTTACCCCCACAGTATTTTTCTACAGAGAATAAGTCATCTGTGTACCAAGTTTGGTTGATATTGCTCAAGAGTTATGCTGGAACACACACACACACACAGCCAGATAGATAGATAGATAGATAGATAGATAGATAGATAGATAGATAGATAGATAGATAGATAGGTAGGTAGGTAGGTAGGTAGGTAGGTAGGTAGGTAGGTAGGTTATGAGCCATCAGATTAGTGTCAGCTCTTAGTAATGACATTCTCCAGCTCTGTCCCCACCCTGGTTCTTCAGATCTTCCAAAGATACTCAGTTGCTTCCGTAACTGAGTCTTAACTATTTGCTGCTGGTTTCCCTCTCTCTCTCACTCACTTTCTCTTTTTTCTTTTTTTTACCGTTCCCAGCAAAAGAACCTTCTCAAGGGAGCTAAGTCTTGACAGAATGTGTCCAAAATATGATTTGAGCTTGGTTATTTGTGTGTCAAATAAGCACTCTGCATTGATTTTAGTTACGATCCATTTGTTTGTTTTCTTGGCTACCCATGGTATTTTCAGGTGTCTTCAAAAACATCCAAGTTCAAAAGTATCAATATTCTTTTATCCTACTCCTTCAAAGTCTTTCACTTCCATGGAGTGTCACAGGAGAACTATTGCTGCACAATTCTGGTCTTCATAGATATAAATAAATCATGGCATCTCAATATCTTTTCCAAGGCCTTCACTGCTAACCCATGATGTCCTACCAAGTTGAAGTGTATTGATTGAAAGAATGCAACAATTCCTTTATTGTTGATAGTCGATCCTAAAAGGTAGAAGCTACCAACCATTTCAGTATCTTTATTATTAATTATGAGGATAGTTGCTCTATCTAATTCATTAGATCTTTTTTATGCTTAACCTTAATCCCAATTTTTTATTGTGCTTGTTAATTTTTAATACTAGTGCTTACTAGTAATTAAAATTCTAAACATTTCAGAATAAATCTTAAAATTCCGCTTAGCCATCTTCTTAATTGTAGTTGCACACATTATGCAGTTTATTCATAAATACATCTTTTTTTTTCACTTTAAAAACATTCAGGATTTAATCTGCGCTGTTTCTCCTATAAATGAACAAGAGAGAGTTTTTTTCTTTGTGTTTTTTTTAATTGACTGGTTACGAGCCATCAGATTAGTGTCAGTTCTTAATCCCAATTTTTTATTGTACTTGTTAATTTTTATTACTAATGCTTACAGATCATTTGCATTTTTAGCTATGAAGTATAGTACCATCAACATAGTACAGGTTATTGATCTTCCTTGTACTTTAAAATAATGTTCTTCTTCCAGTCCTGCCTCTGTCAATATACGTATCTTCAGTGTATACAATAGGTTGAATAAATTAGGAGAGAGTATATATATCTTTTCATCATGGTCTGATCAGTGTGTGGCTTCCTGTCCTATGTGTAAGTTTCTCATGAGGACAATGAGATCTTTTAGGACATGCATTTTCCTAAGGACTTTCTGTGCTTGAGATGATTGCCACAATCAAAGCCTTTCTATGATCAATAAAACACACATTGTTTTCTTTTGGGTATTTGGCTTTCTCAATTATTCAGCATGCATCTATAATAATTTCTCTTGTTCCTCAGCCTTTTCTACAACTAACTTGAACATCTAGCATCTTCTCTTCTGTGTAGGGGATTCTGAGCATTATTTTGTGGCATGTGAAATTAATAATGTTGCACAATAGTTTGCACACTTTGTGAAGTCTTCCATGTCTTTAGAAATGTCACCATAAACCTGCTTCATGTCTCTTCTAAGAACTCTCTGAAATTATTAACTTCTTCCTGAGATCTTTGTTGTCCTTGACTTTGGCTTCCCTTCTCTGCTTGTTTTCGGTTTTATAATATTCATATCATGTAAATAATTCTTGCTTCTTGGTATTATAATGACTTTTTAGTTTTGACAGTATTTGTACTTAGTCTAAGTCACTTGTGGGCTAATTCATCTATGGGCTGATCTAGCAAGTTCTTCTTCTGTTCTTATATTTTAATAAGAAAGTGAAAGGTATTACAGAACTATATGTATAGGTATAGTTAAATCTTTATGGATAAATACTAGGTTATATTCCTATCTTATGGTAAATAGACAGTTGAATACTCTTTGAATTTATATTGCACATGTAGGGCATTTTGATTAAAGTGATGTGCATAAGAGTTTGGGTAGAATTGATTGAGATGTATTTATGGTGAGGTGAGCATATCAATTTCCAGTTTCATCCTTTATTCTAGTAGCTGCAACTGATGGGATCTCCCAAGAGCTTTGTGTAGTAAAATTAGAGGGTAGCATATGAAAAGATATAGACAGCAAAGCTTTTTAAGCAGCCCATTGAGAACATACAAAGCTATTGGGAAGAAGGGGGAGTTTAAATATTCTCAGAAATAACAATATACCAGGATAGATGGGGGAGAGAGTGTATATTTATAGTCATGTCTATCGATGGCTATTAGTGATTTGTAGTGACCCATATAATGTAATATATAATTAACTAACTGAATACCTGTGTTCCGCTATAAAACTACATGATTGGGCTTGATAAATCAACATTTAACAACTTGAAAATAAATCAGTAGTTACGATCAGCCTCTCCTCTCCCCTTCTCCCCCTCAGACGTGCCCCATTGATCCTCTCCTATCCCCTTCTTTCCCTTAGGCTTGCCCTACAGAACTATAGATAGATAGATAGATAGATAGATAGATAGATAGATAGATAGATAGATAGATAGATAGATAGATAGATAGATATGTGGGGCAATGCCCTCCTGGGCTAGAGCTATACAAAAGGTCTAGAGGTATACAAAGGGTCTATATTCCAGGGAGTAAGCAGCTCTTAGGGCCCCTGAACTCATACCATAAGGAAGTGAGTTGTCACTTACTTTGATGAGCTGAACTTTCAACAAATGGTCTTCTCTTTGAATTGGGAGTTCATGACTTGAACAAACAGGATTAGTGTGTTGTTCATGGTCATACACCCTTGCTTGACAACCCTACAATCCTCATTTCCCCATCATATTAGTTTTGGACATGATGCATAAAGAGGCAGACTAAATGGCCAGTTGTGGGTATCATAACAGGTAGACATTGAAACTATCCAATAGGATAGAAATTTTAACTATCCAGTGAGTTTGAATGTTAAATTGCCACCTAACAATGAAACCTATCTTTCTGCTGCAAAGATGAAGCTCTCTGGCTTGCGGACATTTGAATGACTGTTGCTGAACTAACACATGATGACATTAATAATGTGTGTATTTAGGTGGAGAGGCATTATATTCACATCTCCAATGAACACAATCACTTTTGTTCACACATCACCGCAATTCTGGAATCTTTGAATTGTTCAGCTTTAAGAAGCCTGAGTTGGAAGGCTTTTTTATTGTTATTGTTGTTCATTACTGATCTCTGTATTATATAAAAGAGACAAGAAGAGAATACTGGATTGGGTGTAGCCACTTAACAGATATTTGCAACCTTCCCCTCTTATTTTTTAATCCCTTAGTCACAGATATAAACCAAACAAGTTTTTGTTATTCTGCTGTACTTAGTTCAAGAGAAATGGACTCTGACAGATGATAATCATTATAGGCATTTGAAAGAGTACACCCATTTGTTTCTTAATTATATTTAACCCTCAAGTAGGCATGTTGGCTTATAGAGTGCATCATTATTGTTTTTCCCTTTTTTATTGGGTTTTTGGAAGTCATTCAGTTTTAGTGCCCCCCAGGTTAAGGTGTTCTTAGGTTGCTGTCTAGTCAGCCTCTGCCTAGAGCTGGCCCCATTCATGGCTTGTGATAGACACTACAACACAACCAGGGAAACATGGAAGCTAGAGACAGATAGTCCATTTATAAGTCTGGCACTTGCTCTTCAATCTCTTGTCCATTTTGAGATGCATTCTAGCTAAAATATCAATATCAATAGCACTTAGACATATACTGCTTCACAGTGCTTTACAGCCCTCTCAGTCATTTACACAGTCAGCATATTGCCCCCAACAATTTGGGTCCTCATTTTACCCACCACAGAAGGATGGAAGGCTGAGTCAACCTTGAGCCTGGTGACATTTGAACTGCCAAATTGCAGTCAGCTCTGGCAATCAGCAGAAGTACCCTGCAGTACTGCACTCTAACCACTGTGCCACCATGGCTCAAAATATAATGGACTTTGATGGAAATAAAAAAATATATAGTTCAATAGAACAATTGTAAGTACAGAAAACACAAGTACGGCATGAAAAAAATTAGAAGGTAAAATAATCTTGCGACAGAACAAATAGAAAATGGACATAAGAAAATGTGATGTTGAAGCTATTTAGAGAGGAATGAAAAATTTGATGTTATAGAATGTGTGAGTTAATGCTGAAGGAAAGTATGAAAAAGGATGCTGAATGGAATGATGAAGTGAAAGATACAGTGAATGTGAAAAATGCATGCAAGAGAACACTAAAAAATGATAATAGAAATATATGCCTAGGTAATCCTTGGTTAACAACCATCATTCATTCAGCAATCATTTGAAATTGCAATGGCATTAAATGAGGGGTACCTACAAGTGGTTCTCAAAGTTCTCACCATCATGATGCCTCCACAGTTACATCATTATAATGTGGGCATTTGGCAACCACTTCCACTTGTAATTGTTGCAGCTCTTTCCATAGAAGAGGGGCTGTTACAGTGGTGGGATATTTTTTTAATTCTGGTTCTGTGGATGTGGTATAGCTTGGGCATGGCTTGGTGGGTGTGGCAGGGGAAGGATACTGCAAAATCCCCATTTCCACCTCACTCCAGGGCAACAATACTGTAAAATCTCCATTTCCACCCCACTCCAGGCAAAGATACTGTAAAATCCCCATTCCCTCCCCACCCCACTAAACTGTTTTCCAGCTCCGTTCTCCTATGCAGGGCAACAAAAGACCCAGCCAATCAGCTGGGACTCGGGAGGCAGCAAATAGATGGGGGTGGAGCCAGCCAGAGATGTTATTTGCTGGTTCTCCGAACGACTCAAAATTTCCGCTACTGGTTTGCCAGAACTGGTCAGAACTGGCTGAATACCACCTCTGGGCTGTTACACATAAAAACATCAATTCCTGATCTCAGCCCCCCTGTAGTTATGATAGTTTGGGACTACCAGTTTACTCCAAGGACATCCATATAGGATGAATGGCTTCAAGTTGGAGAAGCCACTTTGTCGCCATTGCTTGTGTACTCAAAAAGGACACATATCTAAACAAAGCACTGGATAGGAGCGTACTACTTTTATTTTCTAATAAAACTGCTGGCGTCCATTTTTAATGTTAAAAAATCAGGTGCAAAGAGTCTGGTTAGTGCCAAACATGTTCAAGTACTGCATGAAACACAGATTTCTCTCAGGGCACCCTAGAATTATGTCCACCTGAGTGGCAAGTAAGGGGTCAATAGACATATTTGCCACCTCTGAATGTCACATCAGCAGTAAATAATAGGTCCTCAGTGACTCTTGAATGATAATGTTATAAAGTACCTCTTGGAAAGATGAGTTTCTCTTCTAAATTGATGTATAAGCTTATTATCCTAATAAATAAATGATATGCCCTGTAGATGGAGACTGGCTTCCTTGGTTGTTTTTCCACAGGCAAGTTTGTTTCAATTAGCTTCCTAGAAATGTGTGTGTAAATTCAGTGAGGAACATGAAAGAAGATTTTAATATTATTATTATTATGTATTTCCACATCATTCCAAAAGAATCCTGAATGGCATTACAATAAAATCAAAGAGACGACAAATACAGGCATGGTTCTAGATGGGTAGTAGACTGAAATGAAGAGGATGGAATTTAAGATGGAGGAAACATAACATTCTGCATCAGGATAGAAAAATGTAAAGCACACATATAGGCTGGAGGATATTTGGCTTGACACTAGTTACACATGGAAAGGATCAGGGAGTCCTTGTCAGTCATAAGTTAAATATCAGCCAACTGTCTGATGTGGCTGCCAAAAAGGCAAATGCTACCTTAGGATGCATTAGTGGGAGCACAGAGAGCAGAGACTTCATCAAAGGAATTGATTGCTCTATTACATTATCCCCTGCTCAGACCCATTTGGAGTACAGTTTTAGACACTATAGTTCAAAAATTAGAGCATGTTCAGATGAGGGGTATGAAGGAGCATGGAAACAAAGTCTTAAGAGGGATGGTTAAACGATCTGGACCAGCAGTGGGATTCACTTACCTTCCCTACCGGTTCGCAAATGTGAGTGCACGCTCATAGCCCAGCGTCATATCTGTGCATGCGCAGTGCTCATGCATAATGTTGGGGGTGGGTGGGTGGAGCCTCCTGCAGCAGCTGCTACCAGATTGGACAGAACCGGAGAGAACTGGCTGAATACCATCTATGATCTGGAAATGTTTAACCCACAAAAGATATCACAGTAGAAGGGTTGTTGCACACAAAAGAGAGAGTGAACTTGTTTTCCACAATTTCAGAGCACAAGACCAGTATTAATGCGTAAAAATGACATCAGGATTGTGTTTGACCTCAGGGGGCTGGGTGGATATGGCTAGGGAAGGCGTGGCCAGTTCAATGTCACTCATGTCAGGGGAACATATGGTGGCCCGGGCGGGCCTGGTGGGATCTATTGTCTCCAGAGGAGGAAAGTGAGATCAGTGAGAGAGCCAAACCCTTGTCCTCCAGAAAGCCTCACCATCCCTCTCAGGCCACGTGGATGACCCCTGGATGGCGCTGTAGGCTGTCCAGACCCTAGGCAGTGCCAGGCAAATGCCTAGCCTGACCCTCGAACTCCTAGGGCACTGGGACTCCCCAAGGGGATGCCCAGCTGCACTTCCTCCTCCTTGAAGCTGTTGCTGCTGCTGTTCTCACTCTTCTTGGTCAGGTTGCTCATGGTGTGTGCAGGAGGGCAAACTGAATGAGACTCCTGAGCTCCATTTTCGCTGGCAGAGGGCTGCAGGAGGCCATCACAGCCAAAAACAAAGCCTGGGAGGGTCACGCGCAGCCCTCCCAGGCTCCATTGTTCTGGCAGAGGCACCGCAGACTTGTCCTTCGCTGTTTCCAAGGCAGTGCTGCGGGCCAGATCTAAGCAACCCACAGCCAGATCTAGCCCATGGGCCTTGAATTTGACATCCCTGGCCTAGAGTAAGTCCCTCAGTCGCTGCAAGATTTGCTACATGAAGAGCTCTTCTCCCCTAGAGATCTTCAAAAAGGTTGCATAATTATCTGCAAGTGCTATAGTGGAACTTGCACTGAGCAATAGATTGGACCTCTTAAGATACCTTCCAGCTCTATGATTCTCACAAATCTAAGCATACAGGAGTTAGAGTGGAGAGTGCAACAATACCTCTCCTTTTTACTCAGCTTTCCCATTAAGCACCGATGACAGCTTCTGAGGAAGGACAGGCCCTCCTTCCTGGCCCTGCTTCCTGCCTCTCCTTCAAATCTCTTGGCTTGAATTCAGCTCCCTGTAGCACATAGTGAGATTTGAGTCTAGGTTCTGAATATTTTGTTAGACTGGGCTAGAGGTTGTCCTATTATATCCCCCCCTTTTTTACTGTAAGCCGCCCTGAGTCTCTTTTTGAGAGTGGGCGGCATACAAAATGTAATAAATAAATAAATAAATACACAAACAAACAAACAAATAAATAAATAATGAAATCCTGGGATTTCAGAAAACCAAATTGCTTAGGACAGGTCAGCAAACTGCGGCTCTGGAGCCGCATGTGGCTCTTTCCTCCCTCTGCTGCAGCTCTGTCACAGGTCGGCACCACAATTTTGAGAGGAGCTTCCGGGGAGGGGGAGGGGGGAGAAGCACAGTGCGCCAGGAGAAGACTCTATGGCAAGGGAAGGGTTTTCCAGTTGTCTCCACAATTGATAGGGCTTTCGGTTATGACAGGTAGAGGAAAAATTACGCCGCGCTAGGAGGAGACTCTATGGTGAGGGAACTGAACTTCCAGTCAGCTCCAGAATTGAACAGGGGGCTTCCGGTTAGGATCTTTGTGGCTCCTGGTGTTTTCTTTTCTGTGGGAAACGAGTTCAAATGGCTCTTTGAGTGTTTAAGTTTGCCAACCCCTGGTTTAGGATAATCAAAATGTTTGGTACTTTAAAAGGAAAATCTAATTGGTAGCTTGAGAGGAGGCAGGCAATCTAATTTGCTTCTTGTATACAAGCCCCAGAGAAATTAAAGGGCACGTCTGAAGAATTTCCTAGTGGGGTTTGCCCATGAACCAGATAGGTCTTGGGCCTGTATTCCATGGCACCCTATGTAGACTGCTTGAGGAGTTTTAACTGCTCTGAAATCATGCAACTTATCACGGTTCAAAGTTGTCTAGACCTAGGAAAAAGTGAGTTATACCCCATCCTTGAAGTTACAACTATTGCACATGTATGCATGCACACCCTGGTCATGAGATTATAATTTGGGCTCTTGGCAGCTGTCTTGCGTTTATGACAGCTGCAGCATCTTGCAATCTTACGATCACAATTTGTGACTTTTCCAGCCTACTTCGGACAAGCAAAGTCAATTGGGGAAGCTGGATTCACTTAATGACCGTGTGATTCAATTAACAGCCACATGATTTACTTAACAACCTCCATGAAATGGTCATAAAATCAGGCCTGGTCACATGACAACTCGCTTAACAACCACATCACTTAACAATCAAAATTCTAGTCCCAGTTTTGCTCATAGGTTGAACACTGCTGTACAGTGTTCCAAGAGACTACTACAGTCCCTGATTTACAATCATTTATTTGGTGACCAAAGTTACAAAGGCACTGAAAAAAGTGGCATGACCGTTCTTCACACAACCATTGCAGCATCTCCATGGTCGTGTGATCAAAATTCAGACGCTTAGCAATTGGCATGTACCGTATTTTTCCAGGTATAAGACGCACCAAGATTTTGAAGAGGCAAATTTAAAGAATTTGTTTTTATTCTTTGTAGACCTCCCAAAAAACGGCCTGATTTTTGTCAAAAAAGGGCATGCAGAGCCTTTAAGAGGCTTGTAGAGTGCTCCTGGGAGCTGGGGAGGGGCAAAAATAAGTAATAAATGTTCTGTTTTTCGCTCATTTCTGCCCTCCCCAGCTCCAAGGAATACTCTGGAAGCCTCCTAAAGGCTATGCATGGCCATTTTTGCAAAGGGGGTGGGGTTTCGGGAGGCCAAAAATGCTGTATTCGGTGTATAAGACACACCCAGATTTTCACCCTCTTTTTTGAGGGAAAAAAGAGCATCTTATACTCCGAAAAATACCGTGTTTATGATGGTTGCAGTATCCTGGGTCCTTGTGATAACCTTTTGCGGCCTTCTGAGAAGCCAAGTGTGTTCGGAAACCACATTCACTTAACTGTGTTAGTAACGTAACAACTGCAGTGATTCACTTAACAACTGTGGCAAAAGTGTTGTAAAATGAGGCAAAATTCACTTGTCTTGTTCAGCAACATAAATGTTGGACTCAATTGTGGTTGTAAGTCGAGTATTTGTTTACCTTCACAGTTGGGTTTAGCAAGAACTGAAGCAGAAACTCTGATGAATCCTATTCTGCATACAATACAAACACAAGAGTCATGTGTCCCACATTGTTTTATTTCTGTCCGGGAAATCCCTCTTTATGAATATGCCTGACTAGGAACCTGAAGCTTAATTTGTGAGTCAGTAATGTTTCTCTCCTCATAAATGAGGAAACTGTAAAAACAAGCAAATCCTGTTGTCTTTATAGTTTCCATCAGATGGCTCTCCATTTATCTCTCATCTGCCCTAATGGTATAGCACTGCCTACAAAATTAACCAAAATTGACAAGCTCTCCTCATCACTTCAGCCTAAAATCCAGTGTTGGCCAAAGTAGAGTATAAAGTTTATGGGTATATCCTGAGTTAAACGGGTTCCACCACAAAATCGCGGAGGACAAAATCGCGCTCGACAAAAGCGCGCATTTGACGTCATCACAGCGCGACGAAAACATCGCGCTGTGATCGAAAAATGTAAAAATAAAGCTAAAACCTTACCCTAACCCCCCCAAACCTAACCCTAAACCTAACTCTAAACCTAACCCTTAACCTAACCCTAAATCTAACCCTAAACCTAACCGTTAACGTAACGCTAAACCTAACGCTAACCCTTAACCTAACGCTAAACCTAACTCTAACGCTCTAAACCTAACCCTAACCCTTAACCTAACCCTAAACCTAAACCTAAACCTAACCCTTACCTTTATGTGAATCGGCTTGGTTTAATTTTAATTTTATTTCAATTTTTAATTTTTTTCGTCGCGCTGTGATGACGTCACATGCGCGCTTTCGCCGAGCGCGATTTTGTCCTCCGCGCTTTTGACGGGTCACGAGTTAAACGAGCATTTGTTCTGTGACCATTCAAAGTTACAACAGCACTGAAGGACACTTACAACCAGCCCTTAAAGTTGCAGCCATCACAGTGTCCCCACAGTCATGTAAACACAATTTGGGTGTTCATCAGCCATCATGCAATTATAATGTCACAGACTCCCATGGTCATGTGATCAACATTTGTACTCTTCTTTGCTGGCTTTCTACAAGCAGTCAATGGGGAAGCTGGTAGGGGGCCGCAAATGATGACCCATTGATATCCTCACTTAACCACCCACGGAGATTCATTTAACAATGATAACGAGAAGTACTGACATTTCCATTGCTAAGTGTGGCAGTCACATGACTTAGCATGTGGAAATCCTGGTCCCAATTACCATTGTTAAGTGGAGACTGCCTATTTCTATATCAATGTATACCTTGCATGATTTGTAGAATAGCAAAAGCTTTGGTAACTGCAATTCCTTGGTGCAGAATAGGGCCAGTTTTTATGATAGAAGAAACCCGCGAGATGTGAACTTTTCAGCCTGCAAAACTCAAATCCCCAGCCAAATGGTTGCTTGCCTTCCTTTCAAGTAAAAGATTCCAGGATTTTTGTGGGAAGGAACTGCTCAGTGCGAGGCACACAGGAAGGAGGGCTTGCAAGTAGTGAGTGCAGCTGCCATGTGTTGGCCAGCAGCTGTGTGGAAGGAAATAGTCCTGGCTATAACCCAGCACCATCTGGGATGTGTCAGCACCACAGCCTGGGAACAAAAAAAGGAGTGGAGAGCTTGCTTAAAACACCTTAAGTATTGGGCTATCATAGGCAGTTTGAGCATTCCCACAGGATAAGTGGAAGAGTGCTCCATCTTAGCTCTTTTTCAAAGCACTAGAATTAGGTGAGCAGAACAGGATTAATTGAAATTGATATTTAAAAAGTAGGCTGTGAAATTCTTACTTTCTCACTCTTGGAGACAGGAAATCCACAAATTCTTAATGAATGCCAGTTGAAAATTACCTCGGAAAAATCCCCTCCGTTCTATCCCAATTGACAGGAAACTCCAGTATTTCAGAGAGATGCAAATTCAGAATCACCTTAAATAGCTTGTGATGTTATTAATGCTACTTATTTAGATAGGAAACATAAGACCGGTTTATCTTTTCTAAATTTCTTTTTATAAGCCTTTTAGTCAGGGGTCATTATATCAAGGATTAAGTGCTGCTATTGTTTTGTTTTTGTTATTTCCTTTCCATCATAAGGCAAAATTCAAGTCATTTTTGAATTTCCCATCACAACAGATTTTTACATATGACTACTTCCATTTCTTATAGAGAGGAAGATAAGTAATCTTGAACTTGTCTTTTAACTGGGGGTTGAGAAGCCGTTATTCTAAATACAGTTTAACTATAGTGATGATTGGCTTTATGAGACTATTTCAGGGTTATTTATCCAACGTCGGCAGTTTTGAGAGAAATTGAATGTATCCACATAATTTAAAAATGGGGAAATTTTCAGTCCTCTTATCCCAGGCGTTTAGATTCCTATGCAGTGATAGTCACATTGGGAAAGAGGAAATATGTAGCATTTAACTTCCCTCATTTCACATTTTAATAACTGCCTCAAAATCAGGCAGGAAGGCAAAATGGAGGGCTAATCCTCTCCCTTCATGCTATTTTTCTCCTTCAAAACTCCCTTTGAAGAGAGGGATCATACAGCTGTAGAAAACTTCACCTGAGGCCCTGAGATGGATGGTGTCAAAAGCAACCTATCAGTTGGCTTTTTAATTGCTTTCTCTTTCTCTTTTTAATTGTTTTTCTGTTGTGGATTTGGACTTGCCGTTTGCCAATTTTGTATAGCCAAGTTGAACCAGGAGCGTTTTCTTCTACGCTTTTTTGGCTCAGGTGCTTGAAACATCTGCTACCAAATGCCAAGTTAGCTGCTTCATCTGGTTATTGAATTAATCCAACTTCTGGGTTTGCACAAACATTGTACCACACAGTTAAAGCCTCGTTTGGGAAAAAATGCCCAACCTCTTTATGAATTCATTCAATGTTCTGATTTTATAAATACACTGAACCGCAAACTAACAATGCTGCTTATTCACGTTCTGCTAAACTACATTAAAAAAATAAATAAAGTCAGTTGTGCAAATGCAGCTGTTAGATTATTAAACGATTTGGTTAAGCAAATCATGAGAACCCAGCCTTTGTTAATTGGCTATTTGTGTGACACCAGAAAAATATGGGTTTCTGAATTATTTAAGTACAGTAATTGATTTGTTCCAGGTTCTGCATACAGCTTCATTTCTCCAATTACTACCTCAAGATTTGGCAGGAAGAATTGAAGCAGGACATACCAATGCACTTATTACTGTGCTAACCAGGAGGTTGAAGGAGGCTAGAATATAATCTAAGATTTTGTGATCCAAGAATTAAACTGGCAATATTTGCAGTAACAGTTTGACCTTTATAGTGTGTCTATTAAATATTGGTTATAGCATTGATTACATATTTAATCCTTTCAAATGAATTAAATCACTTGAGAGGGGGAATAAACATTCTCAAATAGAACAATTGTTCAGAAATGTTAGGGCTGATCAACTGTGCATGTAAGCACTGTACTGGTTAAAGCATGGAATCCTTTGCCATAATCTAAAGATAATTTTCCCTTCTTGTCTTCAGGCAATGGAAAGCAAATTGCTGATTGGTGGAAGGAACATCATGGACCATACAAATGAGCAGCAAAAGATGCTTGAGCTGAAAAGACAGGAAATTGCAGAGCAGGTAAGGACCAGCTGGGATTTGGATGACCCGCAGACCCCTCAACTTTTCTTCCGGGTGTCCCACTCTTTCTCAAACCAATGTGAAATGGATATGACCCTTGGCCTCTTTCAAAATACAAGCAACCTTCCAAGCAGATCATGGAGGCTGGACTGGAATGCTTGTTTATGGAGCCAGGGATTGCTGTATCTTCTAACACTCTGGTGGGAGGTAGCAAGACTGTATTCTGACACAGGGATTTTGGCCTGATTCTATAACACAGAAGCGGCATGAGCGGGAAATGCAACAGGAAGTGCTTTTGCGAGATGAGGAAACCATGGAGCTCCGGGAGACATTCACTTCTTTGCAGCAGGAAGTAGAAATCAAAACCAAGAAGCTCAAAAAGGTAAGAATCCTGCAGAAATCTAGGACATAGGAAGATTCAATAGTGTCAGGGAAATCCTATAGACTGTCCATTAGAATAGATTGATAGTTCTCTTTAGAGACAGGCTAATACAAGTTTTAAGATTATTCTTTCTCATGAACCAAATCAGGAAAAATTTGTCTCCTGCAACAGATTACAGCATATATGACTTTAAGAAAAAAGGACATTTTTTATCCTAGGTCAGACCATTTGCTTAAAGTAATCTCTACTATATAGGTGTGATTTTCAAGATATTGTTGAATTTTAGTATCCAGCCGTCCCAGAGAGTATGGTCTGTGGTAACTACCTTGCCTCTTGTTACTGGGTTCCTACAATATGCTTAACCCCAAATCCAAAATAACAATACAGAGTTGTTCTGTTTTCATAACATGTTTTAATGTGGTAGCGTGAGTCACACAATATGCAAAGTAAATGACTGGATTTCTGCAACATGTTAAACTATAAAATATCCAAACTGATTTTAGTCTAATCCAGGGGTGTCAAACTCGATTTCATTGAGGGCTGCATCACGGTTGTGTTTGATCTTGAGGGGGGCGTTGCCAGAATGGGCATGGCCAGCTTGATGTCACTCGTGTCGGGGTCTCCTGTGGTGGCCCAAGTTCTCTGTCAGTAAAAACGGAGCTTGGAAGGGCCACATGTGGCTGCCTGAGCTCCATTTTGCTGGCAGAGCCACCGCGGGCTAATCCTTTGTTTTTTACAGGGTGGCCCCGGGGGCCAGATTTAAGCATCCTGTGGGGCGGATCCAGCTCGGAGTCCTTGAGTTTGACACCCCTGGTCTCATCTATAATTTTGTGTGCTTGCAGCAGCTCTCTTAAGCTCTCATGCTGCGAATGTGAAACTGTGCTAAACAAGATGCTCTGGCTAAATATATCTGATCCTTTAACATGAATATTTAATAAAATGTTCTTTTAAGAGGAACCCTTTGCTAAAAAGAACCCCTCTCTTTGTTATTAAACCAATAAGAAGATAATAGGAGTCTATTTGAAGGTACTTTGGGTATTCTCACCACATAGAAGCAAAATAGAGCTTGGGCTTTTTTCCAGTCAGAGCCTATTCTCATTTAGTAAGACATTTTGAGACAAACAACATGTGATGCGCTAAGTCAATTGAACGGTAGGCCTCTACAAATGTTGATAGCAGGCACTGAGTCAGTGTATAATCAAAAAAGCGAAATGACTATGCTGGAAGAAAGTCTGACTGTCAGCTGGTGTCAATTGATTATTGGGCTTCTTTTGGACACAAGCTGAGTGCTATTCCAGAATAGCAATTGGTTTTGTCACCAATTAGTGCTGTTTGATGGGAGAGAGGAAAACAAAGCCAGAGGACCCCACAAACTCCTGCTTTTAATATGTCCTGGACCACTTAAATAAGGAGAGGAGCATTTGCCAGCATTGTACCTATTGCAGAATAGGGATCCCCAGGGGGAGGCTGGAAGGTGTTATGCCAATATTCTTTTCTGTCAGCTCAAGGCAGGTAACAAAGCTTTTAGCTTGGCTGTGAAGGAGAACCCAATGTCTGTGTGAACCTAGACAATGTATGTGCATGTATGTGTTATTGGAGCTAAACAATATTATTTGTATTTTGAATTGCCCATTTAAGGGGTAGACAATTTTTAAGCCATTTAGGACATACATACATACATACATACATACATACATACATACATACATACATACATACATACATGATTTCTACAAGCACGCAATCTTTCTTTCTTTCTTTCTTTCTTTCTTTCTTTCTTTCTTTCTTTCTTTCTTTCTTTCTTTCTTTCTTTCTTTCTTTGATTTCTATAGCTGCCCATTCTAACAAGTGACTCTGGGTGGTGTTTGCATATAGTTATTTCTAACAAATTATTTACATCTTCCATATTTTTTTCTGGAATGATTGAGGCTTGCTGTTTGAAATCTTATTAAATCTTGAAGCATCGCCCAAAATATCTCACCTATTTACGTTATTTAGAACACCCAAATCATTTCACCCTATAAAACCTCTATCTCTCAAAGCAAAAAAAAGAGAAGACTAAAATTTGGCTGCACTTACATTTTAGTGATATTAAGACTTGGCTGCCTGGCAGACTTCAAAGCAGAGGATATTTTTTCAGGCTAGGAAATCTGGTCCATGAGCTGTAGTTCATGCCAGCTGGAAAGGTGAGATGTGGTATGAAAGCTATTCTGCTAAATAAACAGCATTTTTTTTGGTCTGGCAGCTTTATGCCAAGCTTCAAGCTGTGAAGGCAGAGATCCAGGACCAACACGATGAATACATCCGAGTGCGGCAAGACCTGGAGGAGGCACAGAATGAGCAGACACGAGAACTGAAACTCAAGTAGGTACCTTGGTAGGATGCGTTGAGGTAAAGGCCGAGGCAGCCTGTCCGTGAGAATCCCATGGAATGATTGACCATCTTACAAATCTGTCTCATTGCCAGGACTGAGCTTGTTGATCAGAAAGGTTGGCAGTTTGGTGGTTCGAATCCCCAGTATAGGTCTCCTGCATGAGCAGGGGGTTCGACTAGATGACCTCCCAGGTACCTTCCACTCTGTTACTGTTTAGGTAGAAAGGGACTTATGAAAGGAGAAACCAGCCAGATGTGCCAAAGTGACAAGTTTCTCAAGTGGAGAAATCAGGCCAGAATCACCAACAGCTTTTTAAAAAAGAAGTGAAATCCTATTGGTTTTCCTGTGTCATCTTAAATGACCTGGGACAGAGGTAGGGAACTGTGGACTCTTTATGATTTGTGGACTTCAACTAGAAGTAACAGTAACAGAGTTGGAAGGGACTTTGGAGCTCATCTAGTGTTGACGCCCGCAAGTCATAAAAGGGCCATAGTTCCCCACCCTGCCCCTTGGACCATCTTTTAGATACTTCTGATGGCAAGGTCCGCAAAGTGGCAAATTATCCTGTTCTTTCTCTTTTTTTGAGTTGATTAACAAAATAAAATTAGCAATATACAAATCAATTTCAGTTCTGAGAACAAATATTTAAATTAGGGATAAAAGAATTAACCTCATATGATGCTGCTTATTTCCCCCCTCTATATATTCTAATTAATTTTGGTATACCACAATCACAGGGATTTTTTAAAAAATCCATCTCTGTTAGATGACATTTCCCTAAAAAGAGGTGGGAGGGGGGACTTCATGGAATTCCTGTAGGGACATGTTCTCACCACAAGACCCACTCTACAATTAACATTCTTAACTGTGGGTTGGTTTCTGAAGGAAAAGGTAATTTCTATAGAGTCTTTTTATTTTATTGCTCCTCTCTGCCAGCTTGCCTTTCCCATCTCAATAAACCAATTAATGCTCATGTTTTCATGATTCTTTTTGCTCTTTGGCACAGTAAAGCTACCTGTTACTGCCTGTGTTTTTATGATACTCTATATCAAAGGAAAGATTAATGCGAAAGTGTACAATGTGAACCACCCAGTCCCACTTGGTTGTTATTTTATCTAGTACTCAAGGCTTAGTGACATTTTTCACTTGCTAAAACCTGCTGTTGAAGTCTTCTGTTGGCAGCTTGAATTGCACCACAAGCCCCCAACTCTAGTTTAACAGGCTACTTCAAATGATGAGTAAAGTTATAGGCCAAGTTTCTCTTTAACTGACCTAGCGCAACCACCCAACCACTATGTGAAGATTTCTCAAAAGAAACATTTACCACAAGAATATCTTGAGAGTAACCTTTCTTTCCTGGCAGCATAGCCCCAACCCCTATAATCTATCTACGGAAACCTCTGTTTCATTCATTATCTCTATTGTTCATTCCCATCATTTCTCACTGCCTCTTACTGTGTCACTCTACAAATTGGCATGGTACCAAACAAGGTTGCTGATGCTGTGCAGAATATAAAAATAACCGCATCCCTGAGGAGAGGGAGATGCAGTTCTCCTGAACTCATAATAGTTCAGCTTCATTGACTCCAATGCCTCTCACTTTGGTGATATGATGATTTCCATTATCTCCACCTTATGCCTTCCCTTCCTCCTAGATAACATAAGATACACCATCCTCTGCAAAGTTTCTTCTACAGTGGATTTTGCCCCAGGATTCTCCCTTTCCTATTCTTCATGGCACCTCTGTTCATGGTAGCATTTCCTTAGGTGGAGATGAGATGATGCAGCCTTAGAATATTCTAAGAATATTCTATTCTCTAAGAGCTAGTTGAGAAATAATCAAAGGGTCAAATCATTTCAGCTGGATTGATCGATTTGTTCCCAAATTCATTATAGTTCACAATACTTTAAATGGGAAAAAACTATGGTACCATTCTTCTACTTTGATTTTGCCTTCCCAATCTTTTATTGATGTAACTGCCAGTTAAAACAAGAAAGAGAAGTGTTTTGTGATTGTTTCTTGGCCTTGATTCTGCCCATTTTTATTTGGTGCAGGTACCTAATCATTGAAAATTTCATCCCCCCTGAAGAGAAAAACAAGATCATGAACCGCCTCTACTTTGACTGTGAGGAGGACCAGTGGAAATTCCAGCCCTTGGTGCTGACTCCAGGGAAGTGAGTCTGCCATCTCTTACCTTTGATGTCCAGTGTTCCTGGGAAGGCTGGGCTGGAGGAGCTTCATGTAGATAGTGATGATGAAAAACCAACTGGGTGTCAAGCACAGGTCCTTCCATTCCATCCACCCCTTTTAAAGTGGTGGTGAATCAGCCATACATTCTGAAGTCCCATAGCCATATCGGGTGTCAAGGCCCTGGAAAACGAGGAGATCCAGATAGTTCAAATGGGTATAAAGGTTTATTGTAAGCTTGAGCTCTACAAGAATCTGAACTACTAGCCATCAAGGGAAAGTAGCAAGAGCTAAGAGTAGAAGGAAGTCAAGGTGGGCTGGTCCTAGATCTCTTGTGGGCATGATGGGACATGACTGAAGACGCGTTTGACCCTTCCTTTGGACTCAGCTAGGTCATCTCCTACATGGGGCTCACCAAATTCCTCAAAAAACCTTGCTGTCAAACTGTAATGGAAGGAAGATGATTAAATATTGGTGGATTAATCATGTTCAGTATTTAATGTTTAATATTAATTCAGTAATTAAGTTCAGTCCTTGCGCTACCCAATTTTTAGAGGTCCTGAATTCTCCTGCTCTCCAAAAAGCTGGAAAGATCTGGCTTTTTCTACAGAGCTTGGGGTGACACAAGGCTGGACCCTGAGGAATCTCTGCAATTGTGATATGTATGTGCGTGTATGCTGTGTTTGGAGTACTGGTTATTTTCTGTTTATGTTTGTTTTATTTTATGTTATTTTATTATTGTTTTATTCTTTTTAATTGTAATTATTTTATTATTGTTGTGAGATGTCCAGAGTTATAGTACATAAGATGGACAACTATATTAAATCTTTCCAATAAATAAACAAACCGTGGTATGCCATTATAATGTATGACCCTAAACATTGCCCTCATCACTCCCCTGTCCTTCCCCCTGGCATTATATTGTGAAATTGTTGCAAAGATGAGACTCAATAGCAAAAAAAAAAAAAAAAGGGAAAATGAGCACTATTAGTTAAATGCCATATTGTAGAGAGGAAAAAGTAGAAAGGAATCCTATTTAGGCATATTGTGACTTAAGAACCATTTGTATGTCGTATATTCATCATGGCTGCTCTGGAGAAACTTCTTGTGTGTTTTTTATTTCTTTTATGCCAATAGTAGCAGCAGCAGTAGCAGCAACAGCAACTCCACCACTGGGACTCAGATGAAAAAGCGCCCAACTTCTGCAGTGGGATACAAAAGGCCAATAAGTCAATATGCTCGCCTAGCCATGTCAATGGGGTCCCATCCTCGGTATCGGGTGAGAAACGGTTTCTTAATGGAGTAGGTGGAGGGTTGGTATTGGTGAGGAGAATAAATCCCTCTACATGAGGCTACCCTTGGGGAGATTCAGAAGCTATGGCTGGTGTAGAGTGAGACAGTTTGGGCAGTTTTGGGGGGCTCTTGATTGGCCCTGGTAATACCACCAATGGTGAAATTCAATGTTTTTTACTCCCGGTTCTGTGGGCGTGGCTTGGTGGGTGTGGCAGCAAAATCATTATTCCCACCCCATTCTGGGAATAGGCAGAGGTGGTATTTGCCGGTTCTCCGAACTACTCAAAATTTCTGCTACTGGTTCTCCAGAACCTATCAGAACCTGCTAAATTTCACCCCTGAATATCACTGGTCCACGAACTGCATTGATTACCAGTCTGCTTCTGGGTGCAGTTCAAGGTGTTGGTGATCACCTTTAAAACCCTTTGTAGCATGGGTCCAGGCTACTTGAAGGACTATCTCACCCCACTTGGATTGTTCCATCCCACCTGTGCTACCAGAGGAGGCATGCTGCAGTTCCCATCAGCCCCATTATTCCAGCTTGCAGGGTCCAGGTCCAGGAGGAGGGCCTTCTTTGCTGTTGCTCCTGAGCTCTGGAAGATCTTGCTCCCTGGTGTGAGGTTGGCCCCAAACCTCCCATCCGTTTGTAAGGGCTTAAAGATGTGGTTCTTCCAGTTGGCTTGGGGCCCCAATAGAGGAATAGCACAATGGGAGTGGTTGATCAAGTAACAACAGATCCCACTTTCCCCTCCACTCCTCCCTGCCTTCTCCATGTGTCCTTAGGTTTTTATGTTGATGTACATTTAATTGTACATGTGCTGACATATTTTTATGACTATAAGCCGCCCAGAGTTACCCTATGGCAAGATGGGTATAAATAAATAAGTACAATAAATAAGGCCAAACTGTTTGGCTACAAGGCAAGCTATATTCCAGTAAAGACTATATTTGCATAGCATTCTTGATACTGAACAATCCCATTTTCTAACAATACACTGAACTATAAACTAATAAAAAAGGCCAGGGTTGTATAACATGCTAAGTCTTAAGCAACCTAATGAAGACAAATGCAAACAAACTTAGTATATTATATAGCAATAGCAATAGCAGTTAGACTTATATACTGCTTCATAGGGCTTTCAGCCCTCTCTAAGCGGTTTACAGAGTCAGCATATTGCCCCCAACAACAATCTGGGTTCTCATTTTACCCACCTCAGAAGGATGGAAGGCTGAGTCAACCCTGAGCCGGTGAGATTTGAACAGCCGAACTGCAGAACTGCAGTCAGCTGAAGTAGCCTGCAGTGCTGCATTTAACCACTGCGCCACCTTAGCTATATACATCTATATAAATGTGTGTCTTAGTCTAACTCATTTAACTAATATTTGTATCCTAGCCTTGGCCAAAAATAAGACCATTGCAACAAGCTGTTAACAAGATAGTAAACTAATTAAAAGACAAGATTGAAAAAAATAATCAAATAAACAAGAAAAAAGATGACTAATTGTATTTAGAATATGAAGGATAAGACCAAATAGCTGACTGGTTAGAAAAAGATTTTCTCATAAGACTTAATATCTCATAATACTATAAATCAGGATCATCCAATAAAAGATTAGGATATTTAAGACTGATAAAAGGACATATTTATAAGCACATAGATGGAATTTATTATCCCAAATATAGAAATGGCTGCTAACTTGAAAGCTTTTTTTTGAAGAGGATTAGGTAAATTAGTAGCAGACTACAAATGGCTGCTAGTCACGACTCCTATATATTAACCACATTAATGGAGATAGTATGTTTCTCAATATTAATTGCTGAGTAACATGAGTAGACCGAATCCAATTTATTCTCATATCCTACTTATAGCCTTTGCCCACGTATTTGGCCAGCCATTATGAAAACAGAAGTTTCTATCCATTTTTTCACACAAGGTATAATTTTACACATCTGTGTTGTGCATCCTTCACTTTTTTCTCTGGAGATTTGTTCCAGTCTCATGAACATTTTGGTTAATCTTTCCTACATTAGTGAAAATAGAAATCAAAATAAAAGAATAAAAAAGGATTTCTTTTAAACCAGTACTTTTGTGCAGGTTCTGAAGATTATAATATTAAAGAAGAGTTGGAGTGGGGAAAAATTGAGGATTGGTTTTACTGAAACCTTGAAAGCTGAAGATTTTAAGCAAAATGCAAAAATATGGGCAGGTTCATATGAAAAGCTGCCAGTTTGTAAGGCCATGAACTCAGACCATGAAACAAACCATTCAGGATTTGCTTATAGGATTATCCTAATTTAGCATTGCATAGGGACTGTGTATTTATTTCAACTACTACACACTCATATACATGTAATAGCTGTAAGAGTAACCTTAAGGAACAGGAGGAAGAGCTGCACCCAAAACAATGGTCAGATTAAAAATATTTTAATCTGTGGCAGAAATACAATTTGAAAAAGCATCTCAGATTTGAACCTCCCTAATTTTTTTGAAGATAAAGGGAGATGGGGGAGGCACATTCAGACTTGTAAAATTATGTAACTGTAATCTTATAATAAAAGTAGCATTAACATTCATATCTTTGGTTTCCAATACTTATCTACTTGAAAGGCTAACAATATGTTGAACCAGAACTCAGCTTCAGCTCTGTAATAAACTGACCTCTTGATATTATCAACATCTTTCTGCCTTCCTTTCTTCTCCAACTTCACTACTGAAGGCTGAGAACATCATGTTTCTGGAACTAGATGTCTCTCCACCAGCTGTTTTTGAGTTTGAGATCACACAAGACCAAAGTGAGCAGGACCCACGAGCATTGCATTTGGAGAGGTTGATGCGGCTAGATAGCCTCATGGAGCGACCTGCAGCATCCCGAGTACGGAAGTCCCGATCTTGGTGAGTTAGTGAATGGAAAACAGATGTAGGGGGCTCTTGCCAGTATCCTTGGCTCCAGTGCTTGGCTTAGTTATTAACTAAATTTTTACCTTTTGTAGCATTATAAAGACAAATAAGCAAGAATGAGCTATGGAGAGTATGACCAAGATTGAGGAAGGTTGGTCAAATAAAAGCCTGGTAATCACCAACACAATGTTCAAAATTAGTGTGTGACTTGTCTCTGAGTAATATTACATCTATGTCTATAACATCTAGGTCAGAGGTGTCAAACGTAAGGCCCAGGGGCCAGATCTGGCCCATGGGGCGCTTAGATCTGGCCACAAGGCCACCCTGGAAACAGCGGACTGGCCCTCAGTGCCTCTGTTAGCGAAAATGGAGCTTGAGAGGGCTGCATGTGGCTCTTCCGAGCTCTGAATTCTCTGGTAGAGCATTGCAGGAGGCCATTACAGCTGAAAATGGAGTTCAGGAGCCCATTTTCGATGGCAGAGCACTCGGGCCATCACAGACACCCCCAACATGAGTGACATTGAGCTGTCCATGCCCACCCTGTCCATGCCCACCCTGTCCCTCCAAGATCAAATACAATCCTGATGCAGCCCTCAATGAAATTGAGTTCGACACCCCTGATCTATGTCTATAACAACCTTAAAAATAGGTTGGTAGTCTATCAGAACCAGTGTAGAGAAGCCCTAGAGTACTGAATAAGGACTGGGAAGAAATCAGTTTGAAATCTCCACTCAGCCATGAAACTTTGAACTAGTCATTTTTTAGCCTAATTATTTCATTGAGTTATTAGGATGTAGAGGAAGGATATATCAACTGCTGTTCTTTTTCTCAGGTGAATTTTTTTTGTTTCTTAGTCAGGAAAAAAATGCTTTGAATGAAAGGGGGGTGGGGGGAAAGGAAAATGTGGATTTTTGCTCCTATTTCTTTTTTCTTTCTTATCCCACTTTAGGTGCCAGACTCCTCGCACCTTGCCGTCTTCAGCAACACAAGTCTCCCTGTCCTCCAGCTCACAGAACCCTTCCACACCACTGGCTCACAAATAATATCCCTCGAGCCCTTCTCCTTCCTTCAGATATGAGGACTGCGCTCTTTCTGCCACTGATTGCCTCTGAGAACACATAGTCCAGGGAGAGGTGTCCCCTGCACTAACTCATCTTTGTCTTTAGCTACTTTGTGTGTGTGTGTATGTCTGTATGAGATGATGGCTCCTCGGGGCCCATATCCCCAGCGTTCTCTGGATCTGTCACCCAATCACTCTATTTATTTAACATATTTATTTATGATGTGTCTTCGTGATGATGCAGGTTTCAAGCTGAGCAGCAACTCCAGTTGGTGGAAGGTGCAGTCCTACTGGCTTTCTGTTAGTGTTGGGGAAATTTGCTCAGTGCACAATGTTTCTAAAAGACAATGCTTGCTTTTTCTTCATTCCATGTATGTTTTAGACTCAGAAGAGAAAAATGATTAGAGGGCAATGAGAACCATCTATATTTAGCTCCAATGGCAGTTCTGTCTGTTTCTTCTGGACTGTGGAAATCATAGTCAACTTTGATGTGTATACTATGCAGTGAGGATGATGAGCAAAGTAGGCGAGTCTCAGGGGCAGGATCTTGATCTCACCAAAATCTATGGATTTCCTTTTGCTTTTGCAATAAGGGCACAGGTCTCATTTCATCTTCTGTTCAAATCTTCTTCATCTACTCTCCACGCACAGATGTTGCAGAGAAATAGCCTGGGCATCAATCATGCAAGCAGAACTATGAGAGGGCTAACTAAAGCATCTTTGTGACTTTGGGAAACATTCTCTGCACCTGGTTGAGAAAAAAGACAAGACAGCTTTAAGCAGCTAATAATTAAAAAAAACACTTGATCAACTTACTGAGACAAGGAGTCACCTGTACTTTAATTGGGAACAACATTTTTATACTTGAAAACAAACTGTATGTAAAGTGGGGAAGGCAAGCCAAATTCCCAGTTATTTTGACAGAGCACAGGAAGTAATATAATCTTATCCAGAAGTATGTTCCAATTCACGAAGTCCTTTCAGTGGCAATTGCAGGTTTAATTGAGGAGGTAGCCTAGTAGTGACAAGAGTTTTCTGGATCTAAACAGACCAAGAATAAATATTGGGGGGGGGGGGAGGATAGTCTTTATATCCAGCATCTCTCTCTGTCCAAGTTATCTTTTGCACTTTGACTTATACTTAGAAGAATGGCTATTGGTAACCTTAGCTATCATGCTTCCTGATATTGACATTTTTGATAAACCCAAAGTTACTCAAATCCAATCACATAAGCCATCACGAACTGCAGAAACCATAAGAAGTTTAGAAAGCCTAATTTGACTGGCTTTAATAGGAACAGAAAGAGAAGGACATTTTGAGATTGATGAATGATCCTGAATGTTCTGTCCAATTCTGGCAGTAATTTGTGTTACAAAAAGATTCTTACCTTTCTGTGCTCCGGGTTTTGAGCACTGAAATGCCTGAAGGAAGGATAAGGAAACATCTGGCATCAAAAGAGCTACAGCACAGAGGTGGGCAAATCCAAGAGTGTCAATCTATGACAGATTATATACTGAGGCATGTAACATTTGGGATTTCTGAGAAAGTGATTTTCCCAAATCATACTTTTTGTTCTCCTTTGTACATACCTTGCTTTGTCCTTGCAGGAATATTTTTATTCTAAGATTCAGTAGTTTATTTAGGAAATTGCTTCCTCTGGGTTTAGAATGTTCAAATCATTTATTATATTTCAACTATTGAGAGAATCATAATAGCACAAATTCTTACCATTGTTCTATTATCGATTATCGCAAATGAAGCAAGTACAGAATTGAGGGCAATTGCTATTACAAAATCATTAATTTGGGCTCCCTTTTTGTATTATCCATGTAAAAATTACACTGTTCAAGCAATAGGTTAATGTCAGTCAATTTGGTACCTTTAGTACCAATGGCAAGAGGACATTTTCTGGCAAGTTACTATTAACATGATATAGAAACTACCTTCTACAGATGGCAATGTGAGAACTAACACATCTCAGTGTTATATAATTTTATCATAATTGTCACACATGTAGTATGTCAATTTGCCTTTTACTTTGTTGACCCAAAAGCTCTGCTCCATCTTTTGCACTGGTTGTTTTAGTAGCTATTGGTATTCCTACTATGCCATTCTTTTTTATGTTGCATGTAGCTGATGAATCATGGGAGCTAGTACAGGAATATTGTAAAAGATCAAAGGCAACAAAAATTGGATGACAGTTAAGAATCTAGTTAGAAGCTAACCTGGTTCTCAGACCATAAGAATATAGTATGTGTTTCTTTTCTCTCCAACATTTAAAGGAGCCAAACATGCCTTCTTCACCAAAAGGTAAAAAAAAAGCTTGAATCCGCTTACTCAATGCCTTTTTGCCTTTGATTTCTGGAATCTCTTAAATTCTAAATACCTTGGAATCAGGATCAAGCACATCCAAATGCATCTTTTAAGTTTACAGCACAATGTTCACATACAGAAAGAAGAATGAGACGAAGTCTGGTCAATTTATTTGTGGGCTTAATCTTATTAATAACACTTGAATTTAATATAACTGGCCTTTTCGTCATCTTGAAGTTATTTGCCCATGGACTATAAAAATATATGAACTGGAGAATAAAAGAGATATGCCGTTCTTCATTGCAAAGGAAAGTCAAGAGATGCTCTCATAATGAAAAAGACATCTGACCAGAATTTTTCCCCCATCCAACCAGGATTAAAATTGGATACTGGTAAGCTGAGGCCAGTTGTTTTTCCTGCATAATCACATGTTGACTCTAGAAATCTGGGGTCATTACTAGACAGTTAACCACATCTAGCAGTTTGAAGCAGTGAGCTTGTCTGCACACAAATATGGGGAAGGATGACACTTTTGACAATGTACTGTACTCTGACTGTATATTAAGTGTCTGAAGATCTCTCCTATTTCTCAATCTGCTGCTGTGCTGGCATTAATCTCAGATAACTTCCTAGCACAAAACACAAGAACTATTGCAAAGAAATATTGTAACTTAAGACAAGAACCAATTACTGATAGCTGTGGCAGCCCTTCAGCTTCTACAGTGGGGCTAGGACACTCCTACAGCTCTGCTGCATTGCTGCAACAACCTCAGATGTAGATTTCTGATGTTCTTTGTTCTTTGTATGTCAGAGAGTCTGTATTTACATATGAATGTATGTGGTGAGTACGTATGTTGTGTGGGTATGTATGGGTGTCCCACCCAGGGAAAATCATGGGATTTCTATTTAGGAGATTGGAGATAGGGGGGGGGGGAGGGAATCCAAAGGGGAATTTAAAAAAAAAAGGGAGGGACTGGTTGGTTGGCAAGGTGAGGCCTCTACTGGGACCAAAATATTGTGCCTGTTACTGTGGTGATTTACTTTGGCAGTCAAAAATTGGTGTACGGTGGCCCATGCTTGTTGCTCTATACATATGACTATACAGGACATATTATGCATAATATATTACACATGATGTACTAGAAGAGGTTGGTGTCCCAACTCCCTCTGGTTTTGGATAGATAGCTTTTCAATACACTGTAATGTTGCTTTGATTTGGTGTAGGCCTGGAGAGTGCTGAGCAGTACCACAACCAAATCCCAGCCATGACAATAAAGGAATGAGCATTGTTGAAAACAATCTCTCATTTATTTGCCACTCTCTTTCTTGCAGCAAGGTAGAGAGAGAAAAGAAAATGACCTTAGACCTGTTATGACTAAGATCTTCCAATGAATTTCTACATTATGATTGGGGACAATATATAGTGATGAAATAAATAGTGTTACTGAAATAATGCACTCTAATTTGAAGCATTCTCTATTTAACAAAAAGAGAGGTCATCTCTCTTTAACAAAACATAAGCTGGTTCGTCTTAACCTGTTAACTCTAAATGAGTTAACAAAATACAATTGCTGCATTCATTAAACGTTATGTGTCTAAACAAATAAACCATATTATAACTTAATGTGATGAACTAACTCCACTATTATGCTAAGACAACTTCTTGGTTCTCCTAACACAATACAATAAAAACCACCAACCCAATTTTAGCTGAGTCTAGCATTTAAAACTAAGTTTGATAAATAGATTTAAATTGTGAACTGAGAAAAATAACAAGCAGTAATATGAGAGGAAGCATTTTATAATGTAACAATTTTGTAATTATGTACAGTTTGAATTAGATGCAGAAACATTTTAGGCTGCATTAAGTGCAATCATAACAGAGAAGCATGGTGGATTGCTTTTTTCAAGACATAATTTACCTATTTCATATACAGGTAGTCCTCAATTTACAATCACAATTGAGCCCAACATTTATGTTGCTAAGTGAGACATTTGTTAAGTGAGTTTTGTACCACTTTACGATCTTTCTTGCCATAGATAAGTGAATCACTGCAGTTGTTAAGTTAGTAACATGTTCAAGTGAATGTTTTCCCCAGTTATTTAGCTTGTCAAAAGATTGCAAAATGTGATCACCTCAGGACACGCACCCATGAGTCAGTTGCCAATCATATGAATTTTGATTATGTGATCATGGGGATACTGCAATAGTCGTAAGTCTGGAAAATGGCCATAAATCACTTTTTCCAGTGCCATTGTAACTTCAGTCACTAAACAAACTCTTGTAAGTCAAGGACTACCTGTAATTGCCTGTATATTGAGAGAAGGGAAGATAGATTGATTATAGAGGGATGCACACTGTAACAGTCTGAAATCCTAGTGAAAAACTATGTAGAAGATTAAAAAGAACTATATGCATGCCTTGCTTAGTATTGTTGTCCTTGGTATTTTCCCTCTTAGTACAATAATCCACTTGGTTTGCACTGTGTTCACCTAGTTCTTAGAGCAAAGTTCATGATGCGACAAGGAATGTTGTTCCCTCACTATTTTATATAACCATGGATATAGGATTCAGGGGAGTCAGTAAAGTGAGAGAGTGTGCTGAGAATAACAAGTTGTTTATTGAATAAAATAAAAAGGGATAACAATGTGTTCCAAAAGAATGACTCCAAACTGGGAGAACAAGGCAAACGCAATTACGGCAAAATATGTACTAGAGCACAACTTATACATGTTGAAATGATATGTTGTGACTAACCACAAATTTCATCATTGAGATGTGTTAATTAACTTGAAAAACATTACAACACTTAAGAAATTAAGTATTACATTTATTTTGAAAGGAGAGTGAAGATGTGAAGATCTCATTTTTGCTTGTTATACCTTCAGTTACAATCCTACCTTCACACTCCATCATATATAAGGAACTCATTTCATTATTTTACCTATTCTATATACTATCTATATTAATATTCAATACAAGTTCCAAACCAATGAACCCTGTTCATTGTCCTGTTTCTTGCTCAGTAGACTGACTTTCTTTTCAAATGAAGGCAAATATATGTGTCCCAGGATAATGTTGCAGGATCCAATCTGAATCATCAGGACCAGAGGTTTGTTCTTCCAAGCTTTCGGACTCATGCTGGAGCCCATCCTCAGGGAACTTCTCAACCTCCAGGATGTGTCTTTCTTTACATGTGTTGGGGCAACACCTAGTGATCTTCATTTTGTATTGTTGAGTAAAGCATTCCTTTCTCAGGTCAATGCAGTCTCGAACAGAGTGGAAAATTCAATCCCTAGGTGGTAGTGAAAGATTAAGTAAATAGCAGGGGTGAAAGTGAGCAGGTGCTGACAGGTTCTGGAGAATCAGTAGCAGAAATTTTGAGTAGTTCGGAGAACCGGCAAATACCACCTCTGGCTGGCCCCAGCGTGGGGTGGGAATGGAGATTTTGCAATATCCTTCTCCCGCCACGCCCACTAAGCGACATCCACAGAACCAATAGTTTAAAAAAAATGAATTTCACCACTGGTAAATAGGTAAACTTTATTAACACTTAGAAAAGAGTTTTCCCTATCTCTTTGCTCCCATCTAGTGGTTGTTTGGAGTTAAAAGTAGCTCTGATTTTGAATCTGCTCAACCACATATATCAAAATAGTTATACAGATTTGCAAGTAAATACGTGGGATAAATAAACTGGAATCTATATTAATCCAGAAGTCTGAATAGATGTTCATGCCTTGCCATTTGACTCTCCTCCACTTCATTGATTAATAAGGCGCGAGGCTTATTGGGCTGGTCAGAGCCAAAATGGCCAATTTTAATTTGTTCAAAAACTCAATATAAAACCAAAGTGACATTTTTGGATAGGAGTTATTGAACAAAACTCATATTGCTAAATACAACATTACAAAAATGGTGGTCACCAAGAGAGCTTTTTTTTTAAGGTTTAAAGTGTTGTGCAAAAACAAGTTAAAGAAGTTTAAACAAGTTAAAGAAGTTTAAAGAGCCGAGGTGGCGCAGTGGTTAGGGTGCAGTATTGCAGGCCACTTTAGCTGACTGTGATCTGCAGTTCAGTGGTTCAAATCTCACTGGCTCAAGGTCGACTCAGCCTTCCATCCTTCCGAGGTGGGTGAAATGAGGATCTGGATTGTGGGGGCAATGTGCTGACTCAATTTGCTAAAAATCTGTAAACCGCTTAGAGAGGGCTGAAAGCCCTATGAAGCGGTATATAAGTCTAATAAATAAATAAATAAATAAATAATAAGTCCAATCTATTCTTCATTACAGCTCTCCTACGCAAGAGTTGAAGTAGAGATTCTTCTCAGATTTCTTGGAAAACTGATAAAGGAATGGAGTCTCATCTATAAGAGAGAGACAGGTTGACAGATTAGCTGCTAAAGAAATGTATGGGAATCTTAATGGAAGGTTATGGTTCTGGCTGAGAAAGAGCAGCTGATTATAGAAAAAATACATCCAGCCTTCAAACCAGATTTCTACCTACTGGCCCTGTTCAAACAATACTACGTGCTCAGCTCATTCAGGAAGAGCAATAGATTCATTTATACATTATTCTAGCATTAATCTTGGTTAAGCTTTTCTACTTTAGGGAATGTAAAAACCAAACTGCTTGGTTCAATAGCTCACTTTATAGTGCAGGAAAGTTTGGTATGGTTAAGACACTGTGCTAGAAATCAGGAGATAGAAAACAAACTCAGAAAATTGATTCATTCAGTGACCGGGTCCAACAGATATTAGCTTCCCCTCAGCCTAGATTTTCTATATAAAATCAAATAGAAAATATCATTTACCAGAAACATATTTAAAGGTCTTTCTGTATTGCAAATGTGGTGCTTTGCAGATTAAAAAGTATAATTGGTGAAAATATATTTAATCCCCATAGAATTCATGAATTAGGTCAACTGAATAAAAAATATAGCTATTGAATGAACTGGTTCAAAATGGAATCAAATAGAATTCCTCATTTTTCATATCTTAAACCCAAATGAAAGTTCTCACTTAACCTACAGTGTTGGTGTGTTTTGCTACTTTTGTGGGATTCTGCTTTCATGTTCCTGTTACTTACCAGGCAGCCATTTGGAAATAGATAATAAGTTAGAATGTACCTAAAGCTAAAAAAAAGAAGAAAAAGAAATACACAATAAAAATGCATAAAAATAAAATTTGCAAAATAAAAAAAATGAGTGTGACATATTGGCTGCATTCACAAAACATACTTAATCTTCTTAGTGAATTATGCCATTTTTCTGGCTTTGTGAAATGCAGTTGCAAGTACAGCAATATTCTCCTCCTACCCTCTAAAATCTATCCTCACAGAGGATCAGAACTATGACAAAGTCATGCCATCAACTCTAACATGGTTGATGGTATAAAAAGTCGCTTGTGCTACATTTAGTAGCACAAACAGGAACATCGTATTCCTTTCATAATTCCTTAGGAGATTGTCCACCAGGAAACTCATGCCACTTTTGTGCCATGACTTTGCCAGAAGCCAGAGTGAAAGGAGATGCACAAAATCAGTTTCATCGAAGAACTGTTATCTCCTGTAATATGTAGGTGACCTTGGCTAGTAAATGAAAATTTGACATACTAAAGCTATTTAGTATCAACTAAGAGAGCTGGATATAAAGGAAGAACAATGGTAGAAGGACAAATACAGTGGCCACATCTTCAAGGTGCATAAAACAAACTTACGCAATAACACAAAATGATGCAAGGCATTATTCTCAATTCACATCCAACCTCTGTAAGGTTACTCTCCACCCTTCTTTTCTTGCTCCACATTAAAGTAGCATTTTCTTGCTGTGCTAAGCAGTCTGTCTGCCATGCTTCATTCCATTGTCGGCAATGTTTCTGCTCCAATTAGCTCATGTGCTCTGTAGTGGGAATGTCCTTCCCCTCCAGTTCTTGCTCTGCATGGGCGGTTCATTCTGATAGTCTATCTGTGGAGAAAAGCAGAAAGTTTGGGGTTTTTTCACAGGTTCCCCTAGCATGCTTAATTTCCAATGTTTCCTCAGTAAATCAACATAACTCATGCACTTGATGAACACACAAAGACTGCTTAAGAGTCTTCTGGTCAAGAGCCAGATTATTCCAGCTCTCCATTAAGATTTCGGTAACAATGTCATTCAGTAACGTCCCTCCTAGCATATCCTGGGATTCCACCAGATTCAAGCTGGTGATCTATCCATAACAAAAGGGCCACTTTTGGCTCCCAAAGCCTGGATTATCATTATGGATGCAAAAAGATTGGTGGTTTATCTTAATGAGTGGCAGATATAATTTGAACTGGGCTAGGGTAATTCTGAAATGGCAGCCATTTTGATCTAATCTAATCACAGGAAACTGAGTTCAAAGTTCTGCCTTAAGGCAGTACTTAAAAAAAAACCCTGTAACTTCCCCTTGCCACATGAATTTTTCAAATAAATTGGCTTAAAATGTAGAAGTCTCCTATACCAAGAGCTTCAGAAATGTCAACATTACTGCCAGGACCATATCCAGCAGCAAAACTCTTCCGCACTAGGAACATATGACCATCTGTCTTCTGTGGAGTTGGGATCAAAAAAATATTTTTCTGTTTTCTGACATCAAGTTAGTGCCTTAGAGAATAAATGGATGCTTGATGTTACCAATTTCACACCACAAATAGTGCTACTTATGATAGAGTTATGATAGAAACAATTCTATCTTAATTTTGTTAGGCATATTTTGATGCAAGGAAGATTTGAAGATTCTGATACAATACTTCTTATGGTATTAAAGTACTTTTCACACTCTTGGATCATTTCCTGCCCTTGCCTAAAAAAGAGACTGAGAATTTTTTTATAACCAATCTCTTTCTATATATATCTATATATCATCATTTTAGTCATTGTCTATGAACTGAAAGGTCTCCTTCATGGATGTTTTTATCAAGTGGGATCAGAGGTGGGTTCCTACTGGTTCGCACCAGTTCGGTAGAGCCGGTTCGTCAAATCTACCGAACCGGTTAGAAGAGGTTCCACCAGTGGACCCGGAAAGCAGGCCACACCTACAGAAGAGGTTCCAAAAAATTTTGAAACCCACCACTGAGTGGGATCCATTTTATGATTGCCTTGGTCCACCTAGTTCTTCTTGTTATCTAAACAACCCATTTCCATTTCAATTCTTTTATTCTCTTGATAATATCATATGCTTTTTGTTTTCTAATCCATGTGCAGGTCTTTCTATCTTCTCTTGTAATGCCGAGTATGTATCTTTCCATAGCTGCGCCACTCGTAGCTTTTGTGTCAATTGTGAGGTTAGTGTCCAAGTTTCACCAGCATGTTAGAGCAGAACACACTGATCAAAAACTTTTCACACATAGGGGGAGGTTGTTCTTGAAAATTGCCATATTTTTCAGTCTATAGGATGCACCTCCCCCCCCAAATGCATGGAAATGTCTGTGCGTCTTATAGCGTGAATATTGCAGCAGGGGTGGGGAAGGGGGTTGGTGCCTGTCATCACTGCCACCGCTATTCCCTGCCAGCGAGGAATGCTGGCGCCTTCACTGCTGAACAGCTGATTGGCAATTGGCTCAACCTCCCAGAATACCACTGATCAGCTATTCTAGGCAATGGGGATTGCCTTGCCAATCACTGCTGCATGGCGGTGGGGGTGATAGGCAGTGGCAGCGATCGGCAGCAGCAATCCCCACCGCCTAGAACAGCTGATCAGTGGTATTCCAGGAGGCTGATCCAACCACCAATCAGCTGCTCGGCAGCAAAGGCTCCAGCATTCCCCAGTGGCGGTGAATGGTGGCGGCGGTGACAGGCAGCAGGGCACCAACACTCCTCCCCCCTGCTGCAATATTTGATCTATAAGATGCTGAATGGCAGCACAGCGATAGGCAGTGGCGGCGATAGGTGGCAGGGATTGATGGTACTCCAGGAGGCTGATCCAACTGGCAATCAGCTGCTCATCAGCAAAGGCTCCAGCATTCCCGGCAGAGGCAGCAGACACGGAGGAGGCAGCAATGGCAGCATTTTTGGTTGACCAGACGGCTGATCAGCGGGGTTACAGGAGTCCGGGATCCAGCTGTCACTCAGCTAACCGGTGATTGGTGCAATGGAGCAGAGTCTTGACAAGCCATGTGCTGGGGCTACAATAACATGCTGAAGCTGAGCAGGCTCTTTGCTGCAAAGACGCTAGCCAGATGAATATCGGATGGACGCTGGAGACAGGCAGAATTTTTTTTCTTGTTTTCCTCCTCTAAAGCTAATGTGTGTCTTATGGTCCGGAGCGTCTTATAGACTGAAAAATACAGTATGCTTAGCTTGCCAAATGTCTGCCAACTACGTTTAACACACCGTTCAAGTTTTTAAATATTTAATTGTGTACCGCCTAGAGACCCTCTGAGGGACATGGGCGGTTCTTAAATATGATAAATAAAAATACACACGAACAAAGCATCAACTCAAACCGCTTATATACCTAATAGTCCCGCTTCCTATTTTCCCCACAACTCTTGTGAGATGGATTGGACTGACGGTGACGGGCCAAAGTCACCCAACTGGCTTTTATGAGCCAGCAGTGTGCTGCAGCTGCCAAAAAAGCCAATACAGTTCTAGGCTGTATTAACAGAAGGATAGAATCAAGATCATGTCTCCTGCATGAGCAGGGGGTTGGACCAGATGACCTCCAAGGTCCCTTTGAACTGTGGTACTGTTTATGTGAAGTGTTAATACCAGTGGTCGGATTCAAATTTTTTTTACTACTGGTTCTATGCGCGTGGCTTGGTGGGTGTGACATGGGTTGGTGGGGATTGCAGGGGAAGATTACCACAAAATCCTCATTCTCTCCCCACCCCACTAATCTGCTTTCCAGCTCCGTTCTCCTGTTCAGGGCAACAAAAGATCAGCTGGGAGGCAGCGGGGGTGGGACCAGCCTATTTGCTGTTTCTCTGAATTACTCAAAATTTCCACTACTGGTTCTCCAGAACCTATTCAGAACTGAATACCACCTCTGCTTAATACCACTTTATGATACCTTGGATAAGACCACACTTGGAATACAGCATCGAAGATGTTGAGCCTCTAGAACAAGGGTCAAACTGGCGGCCTGCGGTCCGGATGCATCATCCACCTCAGCTCCGTGAATGGGAAAAAACATCACGAAATGTCATATGATGGCAAAGTGATGCAGCTAGTTTGATCCACATGCTCTAGAAATAATGGAGGGAAGAGCAACAAAAATGATTATTCCCCAAAGCACCTGAAGGCAGAACAAGAAGCAATGGGTGGAAATTAATCAAGGAGAGAATTAACCTCGAACTAAGGAAAAATTTCTTGATAGTGAGAACAATTAACCAGTGGAACAACTTTCCTCCAAGTTTTAAAGAAGTGATTGGACAACCATTTGTCTGAAATGGTATAGGGTTTCCTGCTTGAGCAGTAGGTTGGACTAGAACAGTGGTCACCAACTGAGGGTCCGTGGACCACTGGTGCTCCATAAGAAAAAATTGGTGGGCCGCAGAAAAATCATTTGCATTTTTTATATTACCGTATATACTCGAGTATAGGCCAACCCGAATATAAGCCGAGGCACCTAATTTTACCACAAAAAACTGGAAAAGTTATTGACTCGAGTATAAGCCTAGGGTGGGAAATGCAGCAGCTACCGGTAAATTTCAAAAATAAAAATAGATACCAATAATGTTTTTGAATATTTATTTCAAAGAAAAACAGTAAACTAGCGGTGTATTCAATTAAATACTTCACTCACCTCATGATGCTGATGTCCCGCTGTGATGATGATGTCCCGTGCAGCCGCGGGAGCGATGTCCCGCCTCCTATGACACACGGCACAGTGATTCCTATCATTGGATCACTGTACCAGAGGAGGTGGGACATCGCTATGTGGCTGCTTGCCATAACAAGGAGGAGGTGGGACATCGTTGCAGAGCGGCAGGAGGGGGAGGAAGGGGAATCGTAAGACAGCCCTGCATTACATTAGAACGTGAGGAGGGGGGATGGTGCGGTGTGCGCTGCGCGGCAAACTGACACAGAGGGAGGGGAAACTCACAGGGGCACTGGGCCATTCACGAGTGTCACCCAGCGGCATGGCCCCGCCCCTTTTTCTCCTCCATTTCGGGCAAATTTTTCACTGACTCGAGTATAAGCCGAGGCGGCTTTTTTCAGCCCAAAAAGTGGGCTGAAAAACTAGGCTTATACTCGAGTATATACAGTACACTAAATACTATTTATCTTTTATTAAAAAATCATATTAGTGGTCCACGGGATTTAAAATTATGAATGTAGTGGTCCCTGAAGTCCAAAATGTTGGTGATCCCTGAACTAGAAGACCTCCGAAGTCTATTCTGTTCTATTCCTAGTCTATTATTTATTTTCTATATTTCTATTCTATTCTTTTTCCTATTGTATTATTTATTTTCTATATTTCTATTCCTATTCTATTATTTCTTTTATATATTTCTATTCTATTCTTTTTCCTATTATTTTTTTATATATTTCTATTCTATTCTTATTCCTATTCTATTATTTCTTTTATATATTTCTATTCCTATTCTATTATTTCTTTTATATATTTCTATTCTATTCTATTTCCTATTCTATTATTTCTTTTATATATTTCTATTCCATTCTTATTCCTATTCTATTATTTCTTTTATATATTTCTATTCCTATTCTATTATTTCTTTTATATATTTCTATTCTATTCTTTTTCCTGTTCTATTATTTCTTTTATATATTTCTATTTCTATTCTATTCTTATTCCTATTCTATTATTTCTTTTATATATTTCTATTCTATTCTTTTTCCTATTCTATTATTTCTTTTATATATTTCTATTTCTATTCTCCTTGTTCCTTTTAACTTGCCGTGCCAAATAAGCGTGGGTCGAATCAATCCTATAAACCAGGGCTCAGTGATGCCCTGAATAATGTCTTATGCGGACGTAACTCCACGAGAAACTGCTGAATTGAGACTCGATACGGACAGCATAGCAACCGGAGTGTAGCCAATATCGAACAGCCTCATTTCTGCCACCAACAGGAGAAAGCCCGGGCACTGAAGAGACCCGATTAAAGAGCTTGCAATTAACATCCAGAAACTCTACACTCAAGTTCCCACAGGGAGTCCGTCTGTAACGACGCCTCCCCAGACGGTGAAACGCGTCCCAGGACGGTGCGCATGCGTAATATTAGAAAACTACCCTAGGCAATCCAAACCTACGACACTGGGTGGAAGGCCACGACTATGGCGTTTTCCCGTCACCCCAGCACGACGCATGCGCATCTGTCTCTCAACGCCTTTTTTCCCCCGCTGCAGGGCGGAGCCGCCTGTCACCAATACCCTTTGGCTCCACCTCCGTCCCGTTTCCTACACTGGCAGTGGGCGGGATTACGCGGTCAGTTGGCGGGCAGGCCGAAGAGGAGGAGGGAGGGAGGGAGGGGGAGAAGTGGAGGCACTGTCACGTGATTACTGTAGGTTTCCCAACATGGCGGCTGGGGTAGCTGCGGGCGTTGCGAGACTCAGGATTTAAGTAGCGGCCGAGGCCAACCCTTCCTTCTCCTCCCCCTCCCGCGGCAGAGACCCCGCACCGGCCTCGGACACGCCCCCTCCCCTCGTGCCTTCCTTCATTCATTCATTCCATCGGTTCTTCGGCTCTTGCCAGTAGCCAGCTGCCATGAGGGAAAAGGGCCGCAAGAAGAAGGGCAGGACCTGGGCAGAGGCCGCCAGGACGGTACGCGGGGTTGGGTTGGGCTGGGCGTGGGGGGACGGACGGGGGGGACGGACGGTACGGGTGGCATCAAGTTTACTTTTCTCTCTCTTTGAGCGCCTTCGTCACTGTTAGGCGGTTTCTCCTCCAGGCAGTGGCCTCTGGAGCTGTTAGGCTTCACTTCCCACCGTCTTCAGCCTCCATGTTTAGGTGCAGGTGATGGGAGTTGTAGTCCAGCATTCTGGATGATTGGGAAGACCCGCAGTAAGATACAAGGAACTCTTTCCTCCCCCCCCCCCCATCTCCTTGCGCCGCCCTCAAATCTTTGTACTAAAACGAGTTTTTGAAGTGTAAATGATTAAAAACCCGCCTCTATTTCTGTGATCTGACAGTTGGGATGGGAAAACAGCTGTTGCTTGCCAAATATTCCATCCTCTCTGGAGAAACAGGTAACTGTGGCTCACTGGATGAAGATCACTCTTTGTTGTTAGAAAAGTCACATTTGCTTTCAAGGCTAGAAAAGATCTCTTAGCATATGCTCAAAATGGTTGGTGTTTTGTGTCAGATATACCCATATTTCTCATTGGTTTCCAGTAAACCAAAGGTTAGCTTAGTTGAAAGTTGCTGGAGAGACATTAATACCAAAGTTTTTCAACAAACACCCCCCCTCCCATTTTCTAGTGCATCATGGTAATCATATTACCAGAATGATTTGGCAGGGTAGCTGATTACTTCCATGTCATTAAGACTACATCTGAAAGTTTGTATATGTGTCATTATAAATTATAAATATGATAAAAGGTGCTGTTTTGTGACTATATAAGAACGTTAGAAATTCAGATGACATGCCTTCTGAAATTCTAATTATTTCATTAATGAGCCAAGCAAGTAAAGATTGTGTTTCCGCATCTGAAATCACTGTGAATCAATTTGATTCCTGATTTTTAAAAAAATCATTTTATACCTTATTTCTGCAGTTGATTCAAACTTTGTTTTAAACCTTAATCCTTTTGGTATGTATACATTTAATTTAATTTATTTATTAAATCTATATGCCATCCATCTCATCATCAAATGATTCTCAGCAGCAATTTGTAGTTAGTTCTGGGTAAAATACACTTCTGTGTTTCCAGTCTTGTTGATAACATGAAAAGTCACATAAACCTCATTTTAGTAAACAACTCTTAATCAGAAAGGTTACATATACAGTCAAGAAAAGAACTGTAGCTCATTGACAGAAGATTTGCATTGGCTAGGGAAAATCCCAGATTCTGTCTTCCATTGATTGTTTTAACAAGGAGTTCTAGTCTTGAAAAGCTACTGTCAGTATAGATAGGGCTAATCTAGATGGAGTAATTTTATTCGTTCTTATTCAGCTGTTGTTCATCATTTGTTGTTATTCAGTTAATAATGAAACAATATTTTAGCAGCTTTGTATTATTAATAAACAATATCCACGCCCACATTAGTATTGAAAGGTTAGGGAAACCTTAACTTCCCAAAATGTCAATCTGTGTGTATAGGTTTGTTTGTTTGTTTGTTTGTTTGTTTATTTATTCAATCAATCAATCAATCAATTTATATAGCCACTCATCTCGCAAACAAGCAGCGCTGAGGGGCATACAACACAGCTAAAAAATTAATAGTTACATATTTAAGATTTTGTGCAAATCATCATAAAAGTTCTAGCTCTTTGTTTCTGCTGAAAAATCTAAATTTTACACACACACATACACACACACACACACACACACACACACACACACACGAGGATATTGGGAGCTTTAATCTTTGATATCAAAATTAAAATGCGGTGTTTTTTGTAATATGGTAACTTCAAGTGGATCTTTTTTTCTTTCCCAGATTCTAAATATGAATGCTTTTAAATCACAGTTGAATTTAGGCTTCCTAATACTGAGTATTCAGAAGTTAGCCTTAGCTGTTGATAGTTTATATGCTGTCTGTATAATGCCATTTTGTTATAAACGTGTATAAATAAGGTAGTTGCACATATATCATCCTGTTTTTCTGTAAAAACAAACATCAGTGACTTTTAGGAATGGTGAAGCATGTTCCTAAATGAAAATATTTTAAATATCCTATAAGTTCAAACTTCAGTAAAATACTTTGCAGTCTATTGTTACAAGAAACTGGCTATTTTTATTTGCTTCTTAGATTGATATTCTACCTTTTGCTCAGGAACTCAAAGCAGCTTTGAAATAAAATCCTCACACTGTTAAAATATACTGATAAAGTATACTGTATGAGTCTATATAAATGGCATAGAAGATCTGTAATTAATTTGAATGTTTCCATAGTTGCAGACTAGAAGTTTAAGATAATAACATCTATATACTCTTAAATTGGGTGAAATGTTGTATTGTAGGGCAACAACTTTTGAACCAAGAAATCCCACATGGACTAAAAATTTGAGACTCCAGAATGCATATAAATCCCGGATCCCATGATTCCAATGGAATTGTAATTTAACAAATTTTATAAAACAATTCATGTATAAAACAATACAAAATGTTACAAAATATTTCCTGTGGTCAGTGCTTGATGCTTGACTCTGCTAGACAGTTCAACATGGGCTATTTTCAAGGCAGATACATCTCGCAATATTTCCCTGATTTTTAAAAAACTTTTCAAGTACATTAGAAGCTCTGCCATTGTTGAAGGCATTGAGGAATCTAGTAAGGAAATATCTCTTAAGACAGTGACCTAACAGATTGTCTAGTTCTATATCAGGGGTGTCAAACACAATCCCATTGCGGGTCATATCAGGATTTTCTTTGCCCTTGGGGGATCGGGAGGGCACGACCTGGTTGGCATGGCCAACTGGGTTGGCATGGCCAGGGGGGCCAGGGCAGCATGGCCCCACGGGACAACTCAGCCTATCGCTGGCCTGCTGGCCGCATGTTTGACGCCTTTGTTCAATATAATTGAATCACCCAGTTCTGAATCTCTAAAATTTGTACAGAACACTTGTCATTTGCTTTATCTGGAAAACAAATTCCAGGTAAAATTCTATAACTCAATTTTATTGATATAGGCTATACTAATAGAATCATAAAAACCTGATAGTTTTCCTTTCCCTCCCTCCTATGCCAAAGAGAGTTAAGACAGAGCCAATTTAAGTTGCTAGTGTTTTCTTCCTTTCCTGGGTTTAACTCCTCTTTGCTAACTGATGTATTCAATCTGCAAGGTTGTCTCTATGGTTCTCTAAAATTATGCAAAGAAATGAATTTTGGGGGCTCTTACGTATCTGTTGAAATGAATCCGTTGTTGTTATTTGCTAGGTTCAATTCTGTGACCAGCTTTAATGTAGGAAAAAGCCACAAGAAGTGAGCTTACATATTGCTTCCTTTGTGTGCTATGGGGATTCTTTTTTAAATCATTACCTTTGGCAATTTTATATAGGCTGGGCTATAAGACTACCTAATTTGGTAGCCCTTACAAAACTATGGGGTAAGCACCTTATCTCAAATTTCCATTGTTTCCTTGTCAGAACAGTCAAAATATTTTGAGTTTCATTCTTTCTAAATACTTGCTACATGAAATATGAAATGTTCTAATGGAACATTCTGAATAGGGTGGTTTTCTGAGTTTGGAACAAAGCATTTGTTTATTTTGTGTATATCCATGTGATGATGTTTTATAGATGATTTGAACTGCTTGATAGAAGATTTTAAACGGTGTGTATATAACCATGATGGCGAACCTATGGCACGTGTGCCAAAGATGGTACGCAGAGCACTCTCTGTGGGCATGCATGCCATCGCCAGCTGCTCTTCTGGTTTGTGGCATGTGGATGTGTGCCGGCCAGCTGATCTTTGTGTGTGCCGGAGCCCCAGAAACCTGAAGATCGGCTGGCCTGTTCACATGTGTGCACCGGCCACCTGGTCCTTGGGTATGTGGTGCGCCTGCACCCGTTCCATTTTGGGCACTCGGTGCCCAAAAGGTTCGCCATCACTGGTATAGAAGGAGTAGCAGAACCTGGGGGTGGAGTTAAAAGAGCAATCAGTCTAAAATCCCTACATAGTTGCAAGTGAACTAAGTCCTCTCTTGAATTCTTTTAACTGTTATCAATCTATGCCAGGGGTGTCAAACTCAAAGCCTGCAGACCAGATCTAGCCCTCAGGGTGCTTAGATGTGGCCCCTGGGGCCTCCCTGGAAACAGCACAGGACCGACCTATGGTGTCTCTGCCAGTGAAAACAGAACATGCGGCCCTCCCCAGCTCCAACAGCCTCTTGCAACCCTCTGCCAGTGAAAACGAAGCTTGGGAGGCCAAACTTCATTCTCACTGGCAGAACACTTGGGCCACCACAAGGGCCCACAGCACAAATGACGTCGAACTGGCCACGACCATCCTGACCACACATACCCAGCTCCCCAAGGTCAAACGCAACCCTGATCTATGCTAACCATTAGTTGAGAGGATTCCTGTGCATAGTTATGTTTAGCAATCGTGAAATTGACTTTCATTTGTGGACTTGATCTTTCTCACCTAATAGTATGCTACCTTTACAATCCACCCTCTTTTCAGTGCTGCAACCTCTACAACTTCTCTGACAGATATGAGTATCCTGCTTGTGTTTGCAGACTTCCAGCAAAGGCCATTCACCACTTTATGTAACAATCCAGTTCACTGACTGATAGCTTGTACGGTCAGGAAATTCCTCCTAACTAACCCTAAACTTGAAGCTTTCTCGCTGTAGTTTTAATCCATTGGTTCTGGCCCTGTTCTCTGGGGTGGTGAAAAATATGCACATCTTTTGTAATTACTATCTTATCTCCCCACTGTTGAGTGGAGTAAAATAGATATATGTTTCTTCACAAAGCTTGATTCCAGACAGCTCACATCTTGGTAGCCCCCTTTGAACTCACTCCAATTTGTCACTGTTCTTTTCAGTGATACCCAGAATCCAGTATTCCCAATGTAAAGAATTTGGTCAGAGAAGGTGTTCTACACTTCCTGTAATCTGGACTTTAGCCTCCTGTGAACGCAATTCCAGATATAATGTCTATATTCACAGCTGATTACATTGTTGAATCATGTTCATCTTGTAGCCTACTCGAATATCAAATTCTTTTCCTGTTTGTCATTTTTTAATCAGGTCACTAATAAAAATGTTGAATAGTACAAGGAATAGACAAGATGTTTTGTCATTCCACCCCATACTAATCTTCACACTGTTTGAAAGCCATTGTGAATATTCTCTGGGTGTGGTCATCTAGCCAATTATGAATCTATTTGCATTATACAGTAGAGGCCATGTTTTAGCATTTTGCTAATGTAGCTATCAAGATACTTTCTCAAATGCTTTGCTGAGTTCAAGGTACACTGTCCACAGCGTTCTCTGTGTATTAAACCTGTGATACTGTAAAAAAATAAGATCAGGTTAATTTGGCTAATCCATTGTATCTTTTTTTTCTATTCTTTTCTAAATGGGTATGCATCTTGCTTTATGATCTGCTCAAGTACCTTGCCCAGTATAGATATCAAACTGACAAGTTTGTAATTTTTCTGGACCTCCCTTCTCATATTTTAAAGATTAAAAAAACATTTGTTCACCAATTTTCATGAGTTTTCAAACATTGTATTTAGAAGTTTTGTGATAATTTCCTCTAGTCCCTTCAGTACTTTAGGAGCTAATTCAACTGATTGTGGAAAAATTCATTTACTTTATCTGAGTTTTTACCTTCTTCTCTTCTGAACTGCAGCTACATTGCCGCCAGCTGGAGCTTCATTTCCTATTTGAGAGAAGGCACACTAAACATCTCAAACTGACTAAGTTGTCCTTATGCCAACTTAATTTTTATCCACTGAGATAGTGGTGATGGCAGTGTGGAAGGGAAGGGAAAGAATATAAACATTGAAGAAAATCCTTATTATGATTTGATTTGATTTGTTTGCCACCCATCTCTCACACAAAAATGTATAAAATCACAATGAAAATACAGATTATAACTAAAATGAAAAGATGGGGAGGAAAGGCACAAAATTTAAAGTGGGGAGTGGGAACTGCTATTAGTTGATCAACCATTTCCAGTGTGATATTCCCCCACTAGGGCTCCAAGCCAATTGGTACAGCCAGGTCTACAGGCTCTTGTGGAGAATGGGAGCCAATCTCACTTCAGCAGGAAGATGTTCCAAAGGGCCAGGGCCATAGCAAATAAGATTTTTCTCCTGGACCTCACCAGCCAGAATTCCTTGACTGACGGAATCCGCAGTATGCCTCCTCTGCAGGTCTGGGTGGAGTGGGTCTGTCCCATAGAGGTGGGTCAGTTCCTGGACCCATGCCATGCAGAGCTTTATAGATAATAACCAACAGCTTGAATTGCACTTGGGAGCAAACTGGCAGCTAATGCAGCTTGCAGCACAGCGGTACAACATTGGCCACTCTACAGTTCCCAGAAACTACCCTGCGCCTCTGTTCTCTGCACCAGTTGAAGCTTCCAAATGCTTTTCAAGGGTAGCCTCATGTAGAGCACATTGCGTTAGTCTAAGCATTAGAGGACCAGAACATGAATGACTGTGCACAGGGACTCTTGATCCAGGAAAGGCTGCAACTAGTGCACAACCAGAAGTTGTGCAAAGGCTCTCTTAGCCGTGACTGTTATCTGCTCTTCGAACAGGGGTTGCAACTCCAAGGGAACCCACAAGTTGTGGACTGAATCTGTCCGGGGTAGTGCCACCCATCCAGAACTGAAGATGTCAGTGTCTTTAGTTCTGCTAAAGCTCCATGCAGCCAAAGACACTCAGGCTTACCAGTATTCAGCCAAAGCCTGTTGTCTCCCATCCAGACCCCCACAGCTTCCAGAAACCCTGAGAGGGAGCAACAGCATCGCTTGGGCACCTGGGGTGGAGATTTAAAGTACAGTATCATCTGCATATTAATGATACCTCAACTTGTGGACATGGATGATATCACCTAGCAGCTTCATGTAGATGTTAAACAGGATTGGAGAGCGTACTGGACCCTGTGGCATGCCACAGAAGATATTGCACAGGATTAAACAGACTACTAAAGGCCACAAGTTTGAAAATGCAATTAAATATTTTTTCTTTTAATTGTACATTAATAAATTCATGATAGTAGACTGGATAATATGCACCAGGTACACAAGTTATGCTGCATTTTGGGTAGGACTGCCACTTAAACTCCTTTGCTGTTTTCTTTCTTGCATATATTCTAAAAAGTTCTCAAGGCAACTAAGAAAAATATTAAAATAAAGAATAAAATGCAAGTGAAATTAGAATTAATTTAGAAACTGGGAGAATTAGGAGGACATATAGGAAAGCAAGTAACCAAAGCCTTAAAAAGTCTTAAAATGTCATATTACACCTGAAAGCTGAGACAATTGGAGCTAATTGAACCTTAAAGTAGGAGAAGAAACAACATTGGAGAGAGTCAACTTTCTAGTTATTTTTAATCTCTGGATAGGATCCTATAAGAACAGATAACATTTTAGGCATTTTGTTCTTATTTGTTTCCAGTGATAGCCACCACCTTAATTTACATAGGGAAGTGATTTGGTATACTGATCTTTTAGAATTAACCAGGATGATAGTTGATTAATTTATTCCTGCCTCAGAGCTCCTTTTACTCCCAACTGTTCCATTGGCAATTAGCTTTTTGCTATTTTGACAGTAAAATATACAAGTCTCTAGTTTTATGTAAGTAAAGCGCACACAAGAAATTATAGTTACATTTTTAAAAAGGCCAGGTCCAGGAAATGTGTAAAATGTTTTTCTTTTGGAGTAGCCAGGAGGCTTCTCAGCGCAAATTAGTTCTTGGAATTGAGAAACATTTTTTCCCAGGAGGTTTTGTTATAGAACTGCTAATAGATCAGGAGATCTGGCTGTGCACCTGAGTCATTCTGGAAATCAGTGGCAGTAGAAAACAAACCCCAAATCTTTTTGTTAATATCTTTTATACTTTTGGTTACACATCTAAACTTATTTTCAGAAGAGCTAATTGTTTCAGTAGAGCACCTGCACCATCTTTTTAATAAAAGAAATTAGAAACATTACTAGGCCATTCCTGTGAACCTGAGGTAAGTCATTGCTAATTTTTATGTAACTGCAGTCTAGAATTCTAATGTAAAATTTCCCTCAGCGGTTTGTCACTGCATTTTTCCAGGAAGTTCTCCCTGCTCCCCTGGCCAATTTCCCAGTCTACCATGCATTCCCTGGAGGTCTTCCATTCAAACACTAACAAGGCCCAGGCTTAGGTTTGCAGCCCAAGCATTGATGTGTTGCCATCTTCAAAGATGATCTTCAGTTGCTGTATTTCACATCTTTGTTGTAGGAGATTCAAATGATTTAATATGCTAAACCATTGAATCTCAGTGTTGATCTTTTGTCTTTTCAGACTTCATGTACAGCAGTTGCTTCCTTCCTAGAATTTGTAGCATCAGACTACTAATAACAGTATTATTGAAACTGTGAAAGTCTTTAATTTCCTTAATGCATCCAGAGAATATGTCAGTATATTGCAAATATGGCAACGATATAATGGCTTATAAGTAGTATTGTACAGTAGTAATCTTAGCTTATATAAAATATTTTGGATATCTTGGAGTAAAACTAGGCTTAAGTCAAGCTTGTGACATACAGTCAAATGTGCTAGAAATTACTAGTACTTTCACCAGAGTAAGAACAGAATGCTAAATGTGGTACTGGTTAATTAAGACTGGTAAATATAGAGTTTCTGTCTTGCTTAAAATTGTGAAATGCAAGCTTTTTTTTTTTACCAAAGCCATGATGGGCAACAGAAATTAGTACTTTGTGTTAGTTTGGTAATCTATATAATAAATAATAATGGTTTTATAGGAAATTGTGACTTAGAATGTAAAGAAATCAAACAAATAAAAAATAGTTATAAAGTACGTGTAATTTTTTGATCCAAAGTAGGCAAGGATTCTAAAATCCCATGTGGGCACCCTAATTCTACTTGTCGGCAATTTCTAAAGGAGCTGTGCCTTTTCCTGAGGTCACAAAGAGAGATGTCCAGGCTTAGAGAAATACTCATTGAGTTTGGGAGAGATTTCATGTTGGGGGACTGATAATGCAGAGCTGCCAGCAGGTACATTGAAGTTGCCAATGTCAGTTTGTAAACACTTTTGTCCATTTCAGTTTACAATAATATCTCTGCATATCACATTTTTGATCTTCTAAAGGTCATTGAAAACTTATGTCAATATGAGAAATAATTTATTGGATGATGATCGATTTATAAAAAGTGTGTCAAAGTGCTTGAATTATAGAATGTTTTGTATATACATGGAGTTGTGGAACATCTTGGGTTTCTCAATGCAATAAGAGTGTATGGTTACATGTGTATTGTATTAGAATAAATGGAATACTTAAAGGAATGATTCAGGATTGAAGAGAGAGTTTTGAAAGATGTGTGACGTCCATTATTTTGTTTAATTGATTTGTGGATAAATATATATGGAATCTTACAGTGATGGTAGAGCTGAATTGGTTGTGAAAGATTATTCACAATATTCTGATACTTGAATACTTAAAATGCCATTGTGAGAATTTGAGCAATTTGCAACAAATGTTTGATTGTTTGTCTGATGCAGCAAGAAATATGGATCTGAAAATCTATCAAAAATCAAAGTAATTATGTTTGATGGGGAAAATGGAGTGAACATTTGTCGATTAAATGTAAATGGTGAAAACAAGTGCTTGCGTAGAATGTTGGCATAGGAAAATGGATGGAGAAATGTTAAGACAATCAAATACTGGTGGAAAGTTAATAGGCAGTATATGATCTGTTGTGAAGAAGGAATGTTTTCAAAGCAAAAATGCCTGAAAATAAAAGTATCCTTTTCTCATTTTGTTATGTGGAAAAAAGTGTTTACCTAAGGGAAAAAAACTAGAAATAATTTGAATGCTATAGGAATGGAGTACTTAGCAAATTGTGGTAAAAGGAGAAATATTGTTCTGTACTGGATAAATGTGAATTGATTGCAAAATGAGTGAGGTGATTTGGTTGCATAGAGAGAATGAGAATCAAATTGCAAAACAAAGGTATAACAACAAATAGGTTGAGAGTAAGGAGAAGGTTTAAAAAGGAAATAATTTATGCCTTATGATCATTTCTGCTGTGCCATTTTTTTGATAAGGGGAAAGTAGAACAAGTTGAATGTACCATTAATTAATGTGCCTCTTCTGTGAGGAGCAAGAATTATGTTCTGGGCATTTAATCAGTAGTAGTCTGGACTGAACATAGAGTAAATGGTAGGTAGAAAAATTCAAATAAAGTTATTAATTAAAGCAGGATTGGAGCAGCCTTCTCAATAAATGATGTAGAAAATATTTGGCCCTGAAGCATGGGTAGATAAAAGTATAATTGCCTTCAACTCAACTTTTGGTGGAGTGGTGTGGAAATTATTTGTCTTTAGATTATTTTTGGATATCTTTCAGTTTTTTCAGTTAGCTTGTAAACCTAGATTATTTAGGAGGTCCACTATCAATTTATTAAGAAGAACCAATTCTGCTTACCTTTTTAGATCTATCAAGACCACCCCAGTTCAGCTCCGCTGCACATGTGCACGCTCCTCCTGCCAGCCAGCTGATTGTCGGGTCTCTGCCGTGCATGTGGGGGGCAGGGCACGTGCGCGGGGCTGACCCACAGGAACACTCTGTGGGCCTCCCAAACCCCCCACTCATCCTATTTCTGCCCTCTCCAGATCCCAGAAGCACTTTACAGGCCTCCCAAACGCTATGGACACCCCATTTTTGTGAAAAACAGGCCCATTTTTGGCAAAACTGGGATGTGCTGGGCAGGGTTTCAGGAGCAAAAAATAACTATATTCGATGTATAAGATGCACTGACATTTCCACCCTCTTTTAGGAGGAGGAAAGTGCATCTTATACTCTGAAAAGTACAGTATAGTTCTGCAAATTACAGAATTCATAGTTGTCATATAGTACTGTGTAATACAACTATTAATTTATTTTGACTTTTCAAATCAGTATACCTTGGCTACTACAACATAGTCATTGTCATCAAAAAAGAGTTTTACGCAGACTTTTCAGAAATCAGACTTCTGAAATTAGTCAGCAAACTGTAGACAACACATACCATAGTTGTTACACATGTTTAACTCCGATGTCTGTGTTTATTTTGTGTTTCCTCTTATAGCCATAGTTATAAACTAAATAAAATGTAATCATTTATTAAATTTATATGCTACATGTCTCACAATTAGGTGTCCCTGTGGGGTATTATTCTATTCCAGGAATCGAGCACATAACCAGTAAGGTAAGCAGAGTCGTATGGCTTAGCTGGAGGAGAGAAGATGAGAGTTGCCTATTTGCTCTTAAGAGACAGGACTAGTTTTGCTCCCTTGTCTTTGGCATTTCCTACATTCATGAAGGAAGTACTCTTCTGAGGTGTCTTATGATTTTAAGATACGCAAATGTAGATGGATGAACAATATGCAGTGCTTATGAATCTTTGTAGCCCTTTGGCCAAGGCTGCTTAATAAATTTGGATTTAAAGAGCTGCTGCCTGATCAAGTCTATTGTTAGCAAGTTCCATAATTTAAAGTGTATATGAGTTCTTATTGTAAAAGACTGAAGGTAAGAGAATTTTTTGACTAATACAGATTTGCAGTGGCACTGAACTATTGAACTGGTTCCAGTTCCAGAGGTCGGTGACATTGCAAATCATAACCTTGTGCTGTTTTTCAATGATATGTCTTTAATCTGAAATCACATTACAGTAGCAAAATAGCATACCAACAAACACTTAGACCTATATTTATTCTTGCAACAATTGGAGGTCACTGTTTCCATTTTAGGGTGAAATGAGGCCATATGAGAAATTAGTAAAAGAAATGCCAACTAAATTCATCTATTTTGATGTCATTGTCTCTGACTTGTGTAGGGAAGGGAAAGATGTGCAAAACAATTTGAGGGTAAAATATTTCAATCCCCAAAAGAGAAATGATAGAGCTAGAAAGGTAAAATACAATCCCAAATGTCCTATTTAAAGTTGGAATGTGCTATTCTAATCTTATTACAAATCATTCAACCTTGAAATACGATGTTTTAGATCTGGAACATTTGAATTTCACCATATTTTATATACTTCTAATTATTCGCTGACTTTAAGAATTGGTTGCTATAACATATTGTATATGTTCTGACTTCAAGAGCCAGTCACTTTTGGAAATTTCTGATATTCCAAAATACAGCAGCAAAGATCCTTTGCCATCATTGCTTGCATAGATTTATGCAAAATTTTTCTAATTTTGTCCCTTTTCCTGACTGACTTTCTTTTTGGCTCTTGACATACCGTATATACTCGAGTATAGGCCGACCCGAATATAAGCCGAGGCACCTAATTTTACCACAAAAAACTGGAAAAGTTATTGACTCGAGTATAAGCCTAGGGTGGGAAATGCAGCAGCTACCGGTAAATTTCAAAAATAAAAATAGATACCAATAATGTTTTTGAATATTTATTTCAAAGAAAAACAGTAAACTAGCGGTGTATTCAATGAAATACTTCACTCACCTCATGATGCTGATGTCCCGCTTTGATGATGATGTCCCGTGCAGCCGCGGCAGCGATGTCCCGCCTCCTATGACACACAGCACAGTGATTCCTATCATTGGATCACTGTACCAGAGGAGGTGGGACATCGCTATGTGGCTGCTTGCCATAACAAGGAGGAGGTGGGACATCGTTGCAGAGCGGCAGGAGGGGGAGGAAGGGGAATCGTAAGACAGCCCTGCATTACATTAGAACGTGAGGAGGGGGGATGGTGCGGTGCGCGCTGCGCGGCAAACTGACACAGAGGGAGGGGAAACTCACAGGGGCACCGGGCCATTCACGAGTGTCACCCAGCGGCATGGCCCCACCCCTTTTTCTCCTCCATTTCGGGCAAATTTTTCACTGACTCGAGTATAAGCCGAGGCGGCTTTTTTCAGCCCAAAAAGTGGGCTGAAAAACTAGGCTTATACTTGAGTATATACAGTAGTTCAAAATATTGATGCTTTTAAAGTTCAAAAGTATCTAACCAAGTAAGCCTGAAAAACTATTACTTTTGATGTGAATCTATTCAAGTGCTTGTATTGTTTGGTCTCTAATTTTTATCTGGTAGGAGAAGTGAGCTGTGCCTGAAAGGTCTCCTGATAATGACCCCTTGGTTTCTTTCTTGCAAGTTTTTTAAAAAAAACATTCTGTTCTGTGGAATCCATTCATTAAAATGAAAGTGACTCCTAAAGCAGCAGCATTTTGTTTTCAGGCATACACAGAAATCTTAAAAACCTTAATTTAATGAAAGACAGTGAGGTATTGCTATAGATTAGCACTTCTCCCAAAATGTATTTTCAAGTATACATGGCCATATTATATATGCTAGAATATCATTTCTAATCAGCTGCTCTCCATCATATAACATATATCATTCCCTGTCTGAGAATGTTTGCTTTTGAAATAGAGGCTGTTCCTGTTTCTGGGATGACTTGTCTAGCTGCAACTAAATTAGAGCTGAGAAGGTAGTTAAAAATGCACAATGTAGGGCATACAAAAATGCTTTATTTAATATTTCCCATATTTTAGCAGATTGAAGCAAATTTAATTGTTTGGCGTGGAATCCAAAGACCTAGCAAGTGGGACTCCAGTCACAAGCTCCTCTTTCTTACTCATGAGAAAAGTAGGAATAGTGGGGATGGGGAATCAATTCTAAAAAAAAAAAATCTAGGAAGAGTGCAGAGAAGAGTAACAAAGATGATTACTGCTCTGAAGGCTAAAATATATGACATGGTTGCAGGAACTGGGTATTTCTAGTCTAACGAAAAGAAGGATTAGGGGTAACATGATATCAGTTTTCCAATATTTGATCTGCTGTCACAGAGAAAAGGGGAACAACCTATTCTCCGGTGCACTGCTTGGAGTGTCCAAGCAAGGGTTAAATTCTGTCCCACTGCCCAAGGACTGAATTGAAAATCTTTGGCCATGCCCTCTGGCTCCTTCCATGCTCAGTTTTTCAATTCAGTCCAAAGCCCATTGGACATATTTAACAGCCTTAGCTGACAAAAGTTCAATCACTATTTTCCTTAGCTTAGATTTTTATTGTTTTACCTTCCTTTTTTTCAGTTAGCTAGCCTTCCTTACTGTAGCTTCGTTTGCCTTGCCCTGAGAAGCCAGATTTGCTCTGGATGGAGTGGCACGCTTCTCAGCCTCCCAGGTGGCTCGTCACCTCCACGGTGCAGCCACCTTGGGAAGCAGCGGGGGCCATTTTGGAGGCGTTTTTTTCTCGCCAAAGAGCCAAATTGCCATCCATTGCTGCCGGAGCTCCAGGACCCATCGGATCCACTCCTTCTCCCTGCATCAGTTTCAGGCAAGTGCTTGGGCGTTCGGAGTCCTTGGCAGCTGCCATCCTCCACAGCCCTTTTCCCCTGCCAGTAGCAAGTTCTATCTGCGGCCCAACAGAGCCCTGCTCCTTGTCCTGAGCACAGCACCTCTGTCTCTGCAAGTGCGTGGGCAGAATCACCATCTGCCTCCAGGCCCAAGATCTCCTCAGGCTCAGCTGTCGGTAGCTCGGGCAGCAAGGACACAGATTCCATTGTCAAAGCTCCTGAACAAGGGCCTTCCACCGGGGTACATAGGCCCTATAACAGAAGGGCAGGCAGGGTGGCCAGGGAAGCTATAAGGGGGATTGGCAGGCATCCTTACTCCAGGAAGGAGTCGGCCAGACAGGATAAAGTTGATGCCAGGTGCCAAAAAGCCTTAGGGAGGCAATTTGAGAGGGTGCAGAGGCAAACCACCACGGTGGCTCAAGTCCATTGTGCAGATCCACCTCAGTCTCTGGGGAGCCAGGGCCTTTCCCAACCTGCCCCTCCCCCATCCTCCTGCGGGGGGGAACCATAGGAGTTCTCTTCAGACCAATCATATAGAGGGTGCAGGTCCCTTCCCCTTCTATTGGTGGAGGTGCAGATCTGTTTGACTGTGGGGTAGGGGATGAGGAGGAGGATTCTCCCCCTCTTCTGTGCCCTGTAGGCCGGCCTCAAGTTCGAGGGTGGGGACCCGCCCAGTGGAGCACCAGGGACCATCTCTTTCAGCCGAAATGAGGGAGGTGATTGCTTCTGCGATATCCCAGGGCATTGCCCAGGCCTTAAGGAATGTGCTGAAAAATCAGGCCAGGGTCACAAGAGCAAGCCTAAGACTCCCATACCTTCTTTACCTCCACCCTCCGTGGTTAGTGCTGAATCAGTCTCGGAGGAGGATCTAGCTGAACCAGATTTATCTTGAGGATGAGGTTCTAGTAACTGATAAGCCCGCCTTTACCAGCCTGTTCAAATCTTCTTTATTTAAGTCTATATTATATAAGGCAAAGGTCATTACTCACCAGGAGGCGACCCCCACCGTTACTCAGGAGTCTAGAGACCCTGCTGACCCCAGTGGGGGATTGTTTGATGAAACCATCCAAGCTCAGCACCTGGTGCTTATGCCCAAGTTATTCAAGGATGTTGTGCAACGTCAGTGGGTTCAGCCAGGGACCTGGGCAACCCCTGGGGGTAATGACAAACGGCTTTATGCCGTAGAGTCTGGCATGGAAGATCTTCTCAAATTGCCGAAGGTCGATGCTCCAGTGGCGGCTCTGACTTCTAATTCTATTCTTCCCCCAGATCTCTTGGAAGCCACAAGGCGGAAGATAAGAGAACAGAAAGGGCCTGTCATAAGACCCACCAGGCTGCAGCATGGGCCATTAGGGCCTCCACCTCAGCTGCCTTCTTTAGCAGGGCTTCCATTGCCTGGTTACACCAACTGCTCACCCGTATTCCCCAAGGGGATACCAGGCTCTGCCAAGATGTTAACAAAATAATGGTGGCAGCCGAATACACCACAGATGCATTTCTTTTAACCCAGCAAAGTTTGCTTCCAGAGCCATGGCCGCTAACATCACTTCCCGCTGGCTCTTATGGCTCCGCCATTGGAACGCAGACATAAGATCTAAATGCAAGCTCGTGTCTGCTCTCTTCAAGGGTAGCAAGTTGTTTGGGGATGCCTTAGACTCTGTCCTTATTGAGAATAAGGACCTGTGGAAGGTTATGCCTTCCGTTTTGCGTAAACTGGACTCAGAAACTCTTCCTTTCGGAAGCAGTCCTTTCAAGCCGCTGATTCGCAACCCAATTCCTCTTCCAATTCCTCCTCCTTCCAATGCTCTTATGTCCAGGGCTCCAAACATAACCAGGACAGGCAGTCTTTTAGGGACAGGACCCGTCACCAGTCCTTCTCTAGATGCCCATTTCAAGACGGATCAGCTAACAAGCCGTTTTGCTGCAACAACTGACCCCCAGTCACACACTCCTATAGAGGGTCAGCTTCAACTGTTTGCAGACCATTGGGAAACGACCACGTTAGATGCGTGGATACTGCAAACAGTGAGGCTCAGCCTCGCCCTAGAGTTCATTTCCCTTCCCCTCATAATTTCATTCGTTGTCCCACTCCCAGGTGTGCCATCAAGAGGGGGCTCATGGAGACAGAGATTCATCATCTGACAGAAATAAGGGCCATAGAACTGGTTCCCCTGGGACAGGAGAGGAGGAGGTTCTACTCCATTCTCTTCCTGGTCCCAAAAAGCACAGGAGGGTGGAGGGCCATCTTGGACTTGAAGAAGCTCAACTACCATGTTGCCTACAAGAAGTTCAAGATGCAGTCCCTCCAGTTAATCCTGGGCAGCCTTCGACCAGGGGATCTGATGACTTCCATCGACTTACAGGAAGCCTACCTCCACATTTCGATAAGACTGACCCACAGGTGATTCCTGCGGTTTTATTACGCCAGCTGGCATTACCAGTATCGGGCCCTTCCCTTAGGCCTGTCATCGGCCCCAAGGGTCTTCACAAAGATACTGACCGCAGTGGCGGTGGACCTCCAAAAGCACCCCATTCGTCTGCAATGTTATCTGGATGATATTTTGATCCAGTCATCGTCCCATACAGAAGTGCTGTACCACAGGTTTTCCATCAACTGCAAGAAGAGTCATCTCACTCCCTCCACTAGAGTGTTGTGTGGGAGCGGTGATCGATACTTTATCATGACTTGTGTCCCTGTCTCCAGATCGGATTCGCAGCCTCCAAGAGCTGGTATGGCAGGTTCAATGGTCCCCCATCATTCCCGTGGTCCTGCTGTTGCAATTGCTGGGCAAGATGATTTCCTGTCTGGCAATTGTTCCTTGGGCAAGGCTGCACGCAAGAGAATTGCAATGGTTCCTCCTTCCATCGCCAAAAGCCAATGCCAGCAACTCCAGGGCCTGCGTTCGCCCATCGCCAAAAGCTGTCCACTCCCTCAGGTGGTGGCGAACACCAGCATTGATGAAGGATTTGTTGTTCTGAGAACCAAAGCGCGTAATCCTGACGTCGGATGCCAGGCTCTTTGTGTGAGGAGTTCACCTTCGCAACAAGGTAGTGCAGGTGGTCCGCCAGTGAGCTCGCCCACAACATCAACTGGCTGGAGTTGAGGGCAGTCCACCTTGCTCTGCGCAAGCTCCAATCAGACCTGCAGGGGCACCATGTGCTTGTTTGGACGGACAATGTGGTGGCGAAAGCGCACATCAATCGCCAGGGTGGCACCAGATCCAGCATGTTGATGGCGGATGCGGATGCGCTCGGAGGGTGGGCAGACCGTCATGTAAGTTCCATAAGAGCAGAACACATTGGGGATAAACAATGTTTGGGTGGATTGGTTAAGCAGGTCCACTCTGGACCAGTTGGAGTGGCACCTGCACCCAAACCTGTTTCGTCAACTGTGTCTCAGGTTCGGCACTCCTCTAATCGACCTCTTTGCCACCCCGGAGAATGCCCAACTTCCCCGCTTTTACACCAGGTACAGCTCGCCTCAGGGGGATGGGGTAGACGTGCACAACTGCCTTGGCCCAAGGGCCTGCTTTACGCCTTCCCGCCATGACCTCTACTTCCTCGGGTCATCAGGAAGATTCTGCTGGAACAAGCAGAAGTGCTGCTGGTGGCCCCTTACTGGCCACGAACAACTTGGTTTGCCAACCTCACCAACCTCTCAGTCAGCCAGCCTTGGAGAATTCCCCAGGAATTGGTCTCCCTCAGCCAGGGGGTCATACAACACCTAGAGCCCCAGTGGCTCAATCTAACCGCCTGGCACTTGAGGGGGAATCTCCTAGCTCAAGCCAACTTCTTGAGGCAGGTCATTCATACCATCCAGGCGCCCTGGCGCCCTTCCACCACCAGAATATACGGGGCCATGTGGTCTGCCTTCTCCACCTGGTGCAGCTCACATCACCTAGAGCCACTGTCTGCGTCTCTCCCTCAAATACTGGACTTCCTCCAAGAGGGATTTGATAAAGGACTAGCTCCAAACACTTTATGATGCCAAGTTGCTGCACTGGTCACTGTAATATCCGTTGACTCTTCCCAACCACTCAGCCATCACCCCAGCGTACGGGCCTTCCTTAAGGGCGCATTGAACCTGTAGCCGCAGGTGATCCATCGATAACCTTCCTGGGAACTTGCTGTTGTCCCCAGGGCTCTATCAGAACCACCCTTTGAACCTCTCCACTCTTCTTCCATCACGCACCTTTCCTTCAAGTTGGCCTTTCTCGTTGCCATTACCTCGGCAAGGAGGGGGTCTGAACTGGCAGCCTGTCAGTCAGGGAGGATTTGTGCCTCATCCACAGAGACAGGGTCATTCTCTGGCTGGACCCATCATTTATCCCGAAGATCAATTCCTATTTTCATAGAGCCCAGGAGCTCGTTCTCCCAAACTTTTGCCCAAGGCCCTTGCATCCTAGAGAACGCCATTGGCATACCCTCGACATGCAGAAAGCATTGAAGCGGTACATGAAGCGTACATCCTCTTTCCGATGCTCGGAGGCCATATTTGTATCATTTCAACTGGCGGCCATGGGCTGGAAGGTTTCATCTTCCACCATCAGTCACTGGTTCAAGGCTTGTATTTCCCTCGCCTATGAACACCAGGGTAGGTCTACACCGCCCAGACTGACAACGCACTCGACCTGAAGCGCAGTGAATACCACGCCTGGGCTGCCCAGGCCTTGATTGAGATTTGCAAAGCGGCGACGTCATCCTTATTTGTTAGACACTACAAGCTAGACAAATACGCCTCTGTGGATGCTGCCTTTGGAAAACGTGTTTTGCAGAGCGTGGTTTCTGCCAAATCTTGATGTGGATTGTGTACCTCATTGTAGGCACCTGCCCTAGTGACATTTTGCTTGGGCATGTCCCTTGCTTGGACACTCCAAGCAGTGCAACGGAGAATGACCATTGGCTTACCTGAAAGGTCATTCTCAGTGCACTGCATGAGTGTCCAACCCCACCCTGGGGTATTATTTCCAGGATGTCCTGCTTTTCCGTGTGAGGATGCTTTGCCTGACAGACAGACATCTCAGATGGACCGTGCCTTCATTGAAAAACTGAGGATGGAAGGAGCCAGAGGGCATGGCCAAAGATTTTCAATCCAGTCCTTGGGCAGTGTGACAGAATTTAACCCTTGCTTGGACACTCCTGCAGTGCACCGAGAACAACACTTCAGGTAAGCCAATGGTCATTCTGCAAAGCATCTGAGGGCAAGACAATAAGTAACCCATGGAAACTTATGAAAGAGAGATCCAACCTAGAACTAAGGAGAAATTTCCTAACTGAGAACAATTAATCAGTGGATTGACTTTCTTAAGAAGTTGTGCATGCTCCATCACTGGAGGTTTTAAGAAGAGAATGGACAGCCATTTCTCTGGAATGCTGTAGATCTCCTTGTGCAGGGGTTTGGACTAGAAGACCTCCAAGGTCCCTTCCAACTCTGTTCTCTGTGTTCTGTAAATAAAAATCTGGCTATTTCATTTCCTGAAAGACTCTACTGAATCTTGGTCCATTACGAACATGAAAGGAATTCTTCAGTTGGCAGAGGATTAATATTTTGTATTGTATGATACTGACTGTTTTTTTCTATATGTTTTCCTGAGATCGTGAAATGGTGGAAGTATTTTTAAAAGGTTCTCTCTTCCTAAGTGATGGTAGAAGAGACAAACAGTACAAGCAGAAATGGAAATAGCAAAAATATTTTAGCATTTTCAAACCTAAATAAAATGTTCCCAACCACCCATATGCAGTCTTCCCCCCACCAATTTTTCCCTTCTTTATTTAGAATAAAGCAGGTGCCAGAGCTCCATAACTGGATTTTCCATGCATGACTGGTATCAAAATTTGAATGTTTGTGCTGTTATGGATTGTGATTAAATTCAATCTGCCTTGATGGAACTTGGAGTTCTGCCGTAGAAGCTCTGTGTGCCTGATTATGAGAGGGTTCAAGCTGTCAGGCATGAGGACTAAAGATTTTTTGTTGATATCTTATACTTCTGGAACTGTTTTCCACTTGAAATACTGTACATCGCACATTCTCATTGAAAGTGTTCACAAATGGGATTTAGAGGCCTTTCTTATTTCTGAATTATTAAATTTTAGGTTGCTATGTGTATATTTCCACTATGATATTTACCTATGATTTTATTTTTCTGATTGTGTGAATATTGTGAATATAGATATGGAAAGCTGTGGCCGAAGATGTTAAGAGGCTGTCTATACGTAATAAATAAAGCTGTGCCTCTTTGGAATAAGTTATCACCAGTGCTATGCAACTTTCATTCCCCGTATGTTCTCTGGGCTCGCTTTTGTGGCCCACAGAGCTGCTGAAAATTGGTTGCATTAATTTTTCAGTGATAGACATCACAGAAATAAATATCAAAATACACCTAGAGGTTTTTTTTCTTTTTTAAAAAGCAACCTCCTAAAAAAGCACACCACTTGTGACCTTTGAAAGTCCTCAGAATTGCATGCTCAGTTCTCACTATATTTGAACACTGCTACTCTTTTTTTTTATTATTCCACCATTGCCTGTAAGATAAATAATTAGGATGAAGGAACCCTTTCTTGAACTGTATGGAGACATACACCGTCTGTAACTACCTTCATCATCTTCCTTCTTTCATGATCTTGATTCTAATTAAAGCATTGAACAACATTGCCTAATCATAGTAATCTAGGTCAAGTCCTTTTGAAAGCTCTCTCTCCAGCTGGTTTACAGGTAAATATACTCCTTACCTGTTTCTGTTGCTACATTGAATTGTTTATATAAAAAGAAAGATTCACAAAGTATTTCACTTTACAAAATTGTTTCCATGTGCAAGAATCCCTTCCACTAAGGTCTATGTGATATAATATTGTTTCTGATCCATTCACCTTCCTTGTTCAAAACAGTGGAAGTCATGCACCCTGAGAAGAACCTTTGCATTGTTCAGTGACTTGCCACGGGTCTTTTAGAAGGTGATAATTACCAAACCTATGTTACAGAGCCAGATGGAGCTTCTTTTTGTGTTTTCAGTAACTTAGAAAATGCATGGGTATAAGAAAGAGAAAGACTCTACACGTACTATTACCTTGGTTTTTGGCTTCTTACAGCATGTATGGAGAATATGGGAGCAACTATATACTACTAATTAATTAGAAATTGTGATATTTAGTAGATGTAAAGGCTTAAAGAGCCAAGGTGGCGCAGTGGTTAAATGCAGCACTGCAGGCTACTTCAGCTGACTGCAGTTCAGCAGTTCGGCTGTTCAAATCCCACAGGGCTCAAGGTTGACTCAGCCTTCCATCCTTCCGAGGTGGGTAAAATGAGGATCCGGATTGTTGTTGGGGGCGATATGCTGACTCTGTAAACCGCTTAGAGAGGGCTGAAAGCCTTATGAAGCGGTATATAAGTCTAACTATTGCTATTGCTATTGTAAGAAGAAGGTAGGATAGTAGAAGTTTTGTTGAAGTTCACTTTTATAGTGATCCCACACTATTACAATATGCAGTGTAATATGCCAATAATTTTACTCTGTCTTTATTAACACACTAATATGCAATCTTTCTGCTTGTGTAAGTAGTGTACTACAATAATTATAACAAAATGGAAATAAAACATGACAAATTATTTTAGCACTTATTCAACCAGTACTTTAATGCAATTAAAATTAATTAACAGAAGCTAGGCAAAAAAATGCGTTTTTGTCGTATTTCCAAATACTGAAACATTTGTTCAGGTGAGTGCGGGCTCAAACCAATTTTATAACGGATTATGTATCAGCAGATATATTTCACAGTACAGTTTTATAAATTTGCCGCGAGCAATATATGTGAAAAAAGAAATATATTCATGGATTACAATTTCTGAAATTCTAGTTATTACTGTTATTGCCAAGATTCAGTGCTAGGGTTGCTAAGGGAATTTGAATCTTAAAACATTTAAAGGTTGCTCGAAAGGAAAAATATATGGCTATTGAATGGTTGTATACAGAGGTGGGGTTGAAAAGTTTTCTGCCTGGTTTTTGGGGGACGTGGTTTACTTGGCCTCCTGTACCATGGTGGAGGGGGGGCACATTTTCACCCTCCCCATGCTCCAGAGGGTTTCTTGAGCCTCCGGGAGGGGGAAATTGCCTCCCCTGGGGTCCAGATTTCCAGACTTCTAGAACTTCCAGGTGGCCCATTTCTTGCCCTCCTAGAGCTTCTGCATGGGCCCTGCAGTTAACTGGCATGATGAACTGGCCACATGGAGACTCCGGGAAAGGGAGGGGAGGGGCCAGCCAGTACTTCCCAGTACCGGTTCGGCCAATGTGAAATTAGCGTCCGGTTTGCCCAAACTGGCTGAATCCCTCCCTTGGTTGTATAATGCTATGCATGTTGAGGTTTAACTTACACATTCTTCCTTCTGGAGTCCTTTCCTTTTGAATGAGTTTCTGTTATTTTGAACAAGATTCTGTTATTCTGTTATTCCCCTAAATTGTTAGGCATTGTACTGATTTTCAAACCCATCATTCTATTCTAGCAATTAAAGTCTGCTGGTACTAATGTTTCATCACTATGATCAAGCAGGAGTTTATTTTAAAAATTACTGCATTTTCTGAATGTACTCCTTTTAGCACCTGTTCATCCAATAGGTCAAGGGAAAATATGCCTGGAGTTGCAAGGTCTATATCCGTGATGGCGAACCTATGGCATGTGGCCCACAGGTGGCACACGAAGCCATATTTGATGGCACACCAGCTGTCAGCTCTGGCACACATGCACGCGCCAGCAGCTGATTTTTTGCCCTCCCCAGGCTTCCGGAAAGCCTTCAAAGCCTGGGGAGGGCAAAAAATGGCCCCAACTGGTCAACCAGAAGTTAGTTCTTGAACTTCCAGTTGGGCCATTGAGGTGGTTTTTCACCCTCCCCAGGCTTTAGGAAAGCCTCCGGAGGCTAGGGAGGGTGAAAAATGCCCCCAACGGCCCAACTGGAGGTTCAGGAATGAAACTCCGGTTGGCCTGTTGGGGCTGTTTTTTGCCCTCCCCAAGCTTCTGGAAAGCCTCCAAAGCCTGGGGTGGGCAAAAAATGGCCCAAATGGCTGAACCAGAAGTTCAGAAATGATCCATCTCCAAAGGGGCGGGGAAGGTCCCTCCCCAGGCTTTAGGAAAGTATCTGGAGCCTGGGGAGGCGTCTTGGATACATGCAAAGGGTGGGTGGGGAGATTGAGTGGGCATGTGTGCATGTGTAATAGTGCACACACGTGGGCAATTTTGGCATGCCATAAGAAAAAAGTTCGCCATCGCTGGTCTATATGCTTTGTCTCTGTTTTTGCTTACAAATGTTTCCTTAAATTTGCTTATAATATTTCCTTAAATTTATAACATTTATGTATAGGTAGTCCTTGACTTAGAACCATATGAGCCATATTAATGCAATGGTTAGACTGCAGTACTGCAGGCTACTTCTGCTGCCTGCCGGCTGCCTGCAGTACAGTAGTTCAAATCTCACCAGGCTAAAGATTAACTCAGCCTTCCTTCCTTCCGAGGTGGGTAAAATGAGGACCCAGATTGTTGGAGGCAATATAGTGACTGTAAACCGCAGAGAGGGCTGTAAAGCACTGTGAAGCGGTATATAAGTCTAAGTGCTATTGCTTTTATTATTTGTTTAGTGATTGATTGAAGCTACAATGGCACTGAAAAAAGTGGTTTATGATTGGTTCTCACACGACTGTTGCAGCATCCCAATGGTCACATGATCAAAATTCAGGTGTTCACCACTTGTAACCTTCCCAGCTGGCTTCTGACAAGCAAAGTCAGTGAGGAAAGTTGGATTCACTTAATGACAGTGTGATTCACTTAACAAATGCAGGGATTTATTTGACAACTGTGGCAAAAAAGATAATAAAAACGGGCAAAACTCACTTACCTACTGCCTTGCTTAACAATGGAAATTTTGGGCTCAATTGTGGCTACCTATATTGTTTCTTGAGCAGAAGTTCTCAGTGCAGTCTCTTCATATAGCATGAAGTGACTGTTGTCAAATGTTTACAATCTTGATTTGGTTTTTATATTAAGATCCTTGAAGAAACAGTAAGTGCACACATTCTGCAAGTGATATTTATTTGAATTAGAGCACTTCTTCCCTTGAAGCTATCCATCTCTCCCTTGTTTTCCAGAATAGATAATAAGGATAGGGCTGTTCTGCCACCTACTTATTCCCTCATACAGCTGACTTGTTGGTAATTGAAATCCTCAGAGGAATTGCTGCCCTACTTTGCTTTATATTAGAAGCATTTTTAGCTGCCTTGGCTTTTGCAAAGTGCGCCCCCACTCCCCGGTAACTCTTTCCCCTGATTCCAAGTTCTCTTGTACAATGAGCAACTCTGAGGAATTTCTGGAAAATGTTAGCAGATTGTTAATATCTATGCCAAGCAGCTGACCTGCTTTTTTTTTCTTTAGTCTTAATGATGCTTCTAGTGCTACATGAAAGGTACTGATAGAATAGGTAATCACAGGAAAGAGACAAACCGCCCAAAGTCAAAACAGAGTAGAAAATGGAAGGCCAAAAAAGGATATACTTCAAAAACATTTTTGCTCACCAGGTGTAGAAATTCAAAAAGGTACAATCTAGTCCTTTTGCAAGTAGTAAATTGGAATATTCTTAGCTATTCTTCTGCAAGGCAGTATCAAGGATTTTAGTAAGACAATTATGAAAATAAATGACTGATCTGCTACCTTTTAAAGATGGTGGTGGTGAATGCAGAAGATGGAATAGATGCATAGCATATACTCTGGTAACTGGGAATAAGGAATACTTTAATCATTCTGGGTAGGGCAGATAATGTAAAGTTACCCAATAGTAGGAGTGAAAAGTGGGATTTGTTGATTTGCATAAATATAATTTTATTAACACTTTAATGTTAATTCTGTTTTTCAAACCCAAATAAAAATGGAAACAAAAAACATTGCAGATTTTATTTTTTCATAATAAATTCCTGTAATAAATATTTTTTTCAATTGTAGAATGATTTCTGAATACTTATTGTTAAGGGGTTATTGGAGAATTCAGCACAGCTTTTGACTAGAGTTGACTCTCAAGATAAGCACATTTTTAGACTTGCCAATTCTATTTGGCTTCTTTGATTCATCCAGATATTATTTATAATTGACAAAATTATTTTATAGGTACATTAATTTCAGAGAGAAGCATGGCAAATTATACTAGAAATCTAGTGTATTTAAAAAAATATATGTCTATTTTTAAAAGGGTAAATGTTTCTACCCATTCCCTTCTTCTTGTTTTCCTGTTTCATTCTGATTTTGTATGTCATCGCTGTTTATGTATATAGTTGTGAGGGATGGTGCCTACAAGTGGGTAGATGATGTGATAGACTACAGTGAAGCAGCAGTTTCCTAAGAGCATATTCTAAATAGATAAGACAAAAGGCAGCCCAGCCCAGAAAAAGGAGTGAGGATAACCACTCTCTGAAATCTCTCAGGGTATTCTCATTAAGGTGAGAATAGTGAAGAGTTTAGTCTGGCAAGAATTTGTCTATTGTGTGTAAGCAAATAAAGATGTGAACTCTGGCTGGGTTATTCTGTTTCATTCTTGGGCTAAATCTGACAGTAGTTCATCATTTTTTTTTTATTAATTTATCAAATTTATATGGCTGCCCATCTCATGGTAATTGACACTGGGCTGCATACAACAATTCAATAAAACAATAAATATAAAACAATTGTTACCTAAAACCATTAAAAACTATAAAAACAGAACTAAACAAGAAAAGAAAAATAATCTCACAACTTCACCCAGGCCAGTCTTGAGGTACCTTTGAAAGCTTAGAAGTGATGTCACCTATCATCACTTGGGAGAGAAGATTCCACAACTTGGGTACCACAGCAGAAAAGGCCTGTTTAAGACAATTCTGAAGGATACCATGGTCAGTGGTATTGAAAGCCCCTAGGAGATCAAGTAAGGCACAGATAGATGTGCCATCACCATCCTGTCCACACCAGAGATCATCCAAAACCATGAGTAATCCTGTTTCTGTTCCATATTTGAGGCCTGAAACTTGATGCATGTTCCAGATAATTCACTTTATCCAGGGTCCTCTGAAGCTGTTGGGAAATCACCTTCTTGATCAATCTCCCCCCAAAAGAGGAAGGTGGTTAGTGGGCATTAGTTGCCCAGTATCAAGAGGTCCAGCAATGGTTTCTTTAGGAGAGGGGGAACTATAGTCTCCTTTAGAGGTGAAAGAACAGTCCATCCCCCAACTCAAAGAAGAATTAAGAATTACGTATTGCTAGGATCCATTCAAACGACACCCTCTTTTCCCCAGGCTAAGGGGGACCCTATTCGCTTTTTCAGGTCCCATAGGTTCAAACTCTTCCTAGATAACCAGGTAAGACCACCCTAGGCATTTCCTTTGTGCTTACAATTAGGCCAGCATCCAACTGTGAGCAAATCTAAGTGATTTTTATTTGAGCAAATTCCTCTACATGTCCCTGCAGAAGATTTACTCGAGGACTGTGTCATCTGAAACTGGTGGAAGTTTGCGGTTTCAATAAGAGTGGAGAATTATTGCTGCTTTGTCACCCTTGTCATTCTACAAAGTTTAGACTTAATAGCAGCTCTAGGCTGTGTTTGGTTAGGTTCATCTTTGGTTGAGTACCAGTGGCCCTCTGAATGTCTCTTCTTTCATGTCCCTCATTTCCTCTGTAAACCACAGAGAGTGATAAGATCCATGAGAAAGGAGATCTGTGATCTAATCCAATGCCTAAGCTGCCTTTAATTTCAAGTGGCAACCAAGGCCTTAGAAGGACTATGCAACAGACCAACAGGAACAAACCCCAGCTCCCTCTGAAACCCCTCACTGGGGATGCCCCACCGTGGTGGGTCCAGCATCACTTCAGAGGATTGCAGTGCAGAAAATCCCTAGTAATCAGGATATGATTTGACTATAACAAGGGGGACACTGAAAACTCCCACAGACAAAGATCACATAGCCATTGCTCTGACAGGAACACAAGATCTGGTATGTGACCCATGACAGGCACTGAATGACCTGGGATAGGTTCATGGTTATAATGGTGGCCATGAACTCCTTAACTGCCTTAGATCCTGCTCCTGGGAGGAAGCAGATTGAAGTCCCTCAAACCTGGGAAATTCCATTGCCAGCATAGTGATGGGGTCAAGAAGCTCAGGAACGACGTTGCCATGGAGCAATGAGGATGGTGCAATAGCAACAATCAGAATTGATTCTCAGAGCCCAGCTGAAAGGAATAGAGTCTCACATCCACTGATCTCTGAAAGCTATAAGTGATTTTTGGATGACAATCACCACTCTGCCAAATTATTCTGTTTTGTTGATTTTGAAGTTATAGGTTATGCAGAGTGCTTTGCCTCTTAATTTTTTTTTTGTCTAGCTGGATCTATGAGAATGTATGTAAGCCATTGAAACCTCTGCAGAATTACATTAGAAAATGAATTCAGCTGTGATAGGAAGATTAGAAATATTTTTGAAGATGAGTTACCAGTTTCTCTTTAAGATACTTTACTTAACCCGCATATTATTCAAAGAAGAATCATGAGGACAAGTAAGATAAAGACCCTGTCCATCATAGGCATTCAAAGAAACTTAAGAACTTTGTGTTAAGCTGCTGATATTCCACAATGTCAAAATCACAAAATTATTTTAGTTGGTTCTGATAATGCCAGCCCTTTGAAGTATAGTTGGCAAGTTCAATAAATAGAAGTGGTAGGAATTCCAGAATGCTTTGGAATGAGGTAAGGTGGAATAACAGAATTGTAGTACGGTCAAATAACCGAATCTTGAAAGTCTGTCCAACTTTCTCTCTGTTCTTTATTGCCAAGGTCAGATCTATATTCCTTCACAGTACTTATAAATCTTGATAACAGAATAGCCTGTATAGCAGTTTCCACTATATTGTGGACAGCATGGAATATGAAACCTATTTTATATTTCCTGCTCTTAGTTTACCATCATAGTTAGTATTTATGTTATCAGGATTAAATCTATCGTTGTTGTAAATTGTGCTTGCCAGTGACAATGTCTATTTCTTCCTTTGATATGATAGATTTATCATCTAAAACAGAAATAAATTTCAAAATATTTACTTTAAATATTCCCTCACAATGAATAAACAAATTACGGTGTTTATAAACTATCCATGTTTTCTGTTGGAAGCATTCATGGAAATAGATATGTAATCAATATTGTCCACGTCTCTTTTCAGACCATCAAATACATTAATAACACAAGTTTTTGTTACTGTAGGTTACAGTAGAACTTTTTCATTTTTTTAGTTTTCTAATTAAAGCAGAAATGGGGCCCATTGACTAAATATTGTGCTTAAGAATTATAGTGTAGTGAGTATTTGGGTCTTTAGCCACTGTCTTTCAGTTAATTAACTAAATTAATTAACTCTTCTTCTAGGAGTTGCTTTCGCAAACATATTTGCTATACTGCTACTTTCAGTTTCATTCCCTAATTTGTGTGATTGGGAGAGGAAGGAAGTTTTTACTCAACAGTGAGTAAAAGAAAAGTGTACTTTTGTATTGTCCATGCCTGCGTTACTAAAAAAAAAGAGGGTGGGGGGAAGCCTGTCTGTAATTCTGTCAGAATTAACATTGTATTTAGGAGACATCTTTAAGCAAATTGCTTTGATGAATAATACTGTGGAGATTTTTGGTCATGAATGTATCCATTTCAATGTATTAGAGGATTTAAAATTTAAAACCAGCTTTGCTCAGAACAGCATCCCAGAGGGTCTCTGCAGCTTTTAGATGTTTGTAAAATACCCTGTTTACTATAGTTGTGAGAATATACCAGGAGCGAGTGCAAATGCAAATTATTACATTTCAATAAATATGTCTGTATACATTTCTTTGGCAGATTCTCTTGCTTAAGTCTACATGAAATGAATGGAAATCTCAGAGGAATCATATTTGTATCAATCCCATTCATTCCTATGAGGCTTCTACAGGAAAAGTTCTCCCGATTCTCTTGATCATTATTAGCTCCAGGCTCATCTGTAATTTGTAACATTTGATAAATATGGTTATATTAATTTGCATTCAATTGAATAATAGTAATGTGCATTTCATTTAACACTGGTAATAAAATCTGCACTGCTTCTTTCTTGATCTTCCTGCCCCCATTAGATGGCCATGGTCTCCCCCCAAATAAAAGAAAGTACATCTAAGTTTATTTCTGCACCCTTTTTTCAGAAAGATTGGAAGTTAATATTTGAAGGGCTTTTCAACGTTATTATAGTTATTGCAAACACTTCCTGCTCTCTGCTGTCGTCTTACTTCATGTGGAAAATGTTTCCACATCAGATGACCAAAAAGCAATAGGCCCTACTATCCAACAGGAAATGGAGAATGGAGTAGAGGAAAAAACAACACAGGAACTACAGTTAGTGATTACCAGTTATAAATTCTGCTAGGAATCTTTTCACTTCCAATTATCCCAAAATGATAGTAAATATGGAAGTGGTTTCCTGCACTGTAGCTCATGAAAATCTTTTGCTGGAAAGATCCTAAAAATGGGATGCTTTCTTGGATTGTAAGGGCTACCTGATTCATCTTTTCCTAAACCAAGTCTTCCTAATTAAAAACAGTCTGGTCATTGTAAGCTTCTGCATTTCAAGATGGGGTATAGAATGTCAGACGCATGAATCAAGGAAAATTCAAAATTATCAAAGAAGAAATAAAGAATATTAAATTTGATGTGTTAGGAATAAGTAAATACAGGGCATAAGAGTTTACCAAAGAATTAAGTGGCAGAGATACTCAGAAAGAATATCATTTAGTATAATAGCAGTATAAATATATATTTGCAATGTCCACTTGTAATGGACAAGAATATTAAGGAATTCTACAGCAAATGGCAAGAATAGTGAATGTAATATAAAAAGGACTAACTAGTTGGAGAAATGGAAGAACCTGGAATCACAATAAGATTTAGATTGGACAAATCCAACAATTCAGAAGATGTAATAGATTTTTTTGAAGTTCTTCAGATTATGAAATAAGCCATGACTTATTGAAAATATACAGAATAACCTTAGAAAATTAAATAGAAAAGGAGCTTAAACTAGTTTTGACATGATGGCCATCCAGTCAGAATATAAATTCTTTGTAAGGAGCAACATTAGTATACTTATGCAAAAGAGAATCAAAAATGCGATGGGAAAAGATAACAGACATAAACATGAAAGATTACAGTCATGAACATCCCCAAAATTTCAAATTGGAGAAGATCAAAATCATTTCCAAAATAAGTTGTCATGATAGCCAAGAAAACATGTAAGGTGAGAGTAACAAAACATAAAACAAATGAATATAAATTTCCAATATGAAGCAAAAAGGTTTTAAGAAATGATCTCATTCAAGAATATTACAAACAAGAAAATAACAAGAAAAATGAGAAATGTTTTAAGAATATAAGAGAAACCAGAAAAAAATGCAGTTAGACTTATATACCGCTTCATAGGGCTTTCAGCCCTCTCTAAGCGGTTTACAGAGTCAGCATATTGCCCCCAACAACAATCGGGGTCCTCATTTTACCCACCTTGGAAGGATGGAAGGCTGAGTCAACCCTGAGCCAGTGAGATTTGAACAGCCGAACTGCAGAACTGCAGTCAGCTGAAGTAGCCTGCAGTGCTGCATTTAACCACTGCGAGATGGCGCAGTGGTTAAACTTTATTCAAAAGTAATCTGATAGAGATGAGATTTTTTTAAAAATGAAAAGACTATACTTGAGCCCTTTATAAAACTTTGCAGAGAAAAAATATGTTCTGAAAGAGACTCCACTAGAAAGTGAAATACAGTGGGTAATAAATCTATTGTCAAGTAGAAATCCACCAGGTATAGATGAAAAATCCATTGAACTATTTAAAGCTACCAAAGAAGAGGCAGTTAATCAGTTCTAGACAACATATTTAAATTATACTCTGTGACCTAAAGTTTTGAAAGTATTAATGCATATACCTATACTGTACTCAGAAAGGGAGATTGATTTAATTATTTATTTAGATTTAGGTGATTCTGGGTAGCTTTCCGTAAAATAGAACAAAAGCTAGGATGTAAAAGAATGTGCAAATTAGAACCAAAAGCTTCAATTGCCTTTCTATCACATGGTTTCCACAGTAGTATTTAAAGTCAGGGTGTACGGGAAGGAACCACACTAAGTTTATTTTGTAAAAATGGAAACAAGAAGCCATCCATTAGAAGGTCGAAGACATTTAAACCTGGTGATAGGACAAAGAGGAGGCAGGCCCCTTTCTATACCTCAGTATGAACAAATGTCATCAATCCATGCCAAATTCTGGTTTGTTACACAGTCAGGCAGATGTTTAGATTGGATTTGACATTTTTATCTACCTATCAAGTGGTTCCCAAGGACCTGGGATAAGCAGCTGTTGTTTGATAGTGTTTCAAGCAGGGGTGGGTTCCGGCAGCCACTACTGCTGGTTTGCTCATGGTTGCACAGTGCGCCCATGCATGCGCAACACTAAAAAACTGCTTCTGCATATGCGCAGAAGCAAAAAACAAGATGGTGCCTATGGCGCTGCCAGGAGAACCGGTTCGCAGGCGTGGCAGGCCTGGGTCGCTGCCAGTTCCAGTGACCCAGGCCGCCAAGTTACTACCGGTTAGGCCAGACCAATAGGAACCCACCTTTGGTTCCAAGTGAAGGTATTGTTTGTTCCAAGTAAAGGTGCCTTCTGCAATTGACTGATGGTGATTTTGTCAATGCCAATGAATGTTCAAATGGTGCTCCAGATCTAGGGCACCTATTACTAATTGGTACTCTGCTTTCTTTTACCACCATCATTTTATTTTATTTGTAGGTTTTTTTATTTTGTGATTTTCTCCAGTTCTTTTTCTTGTATTCTGCTGCTCCAGGTACTGCTGCGTCCATTATCCAGACTTTTGTGTCTTTTTTACTGGCAATTGTTAAGTCTGAGATGTTATGTGGCACGTGCCTGTCTGCTTGAATTTTTATTATTATTACAGTTGATAGAACAGTCAGTCAGTTGTTCAGACTGACATGGCATCTTTATCCACCTACATTTTATTATTATTACAGTTGATAGAACAGTCAGCCAGATGTTTAGATTGGGTTTGGCATTTTTTCCCACCTATCGAATCTTTCCCGAGGATCTCAGATAGGCAGATGTTGTTTAATAACATTGAAAGTACCATTGCAGGAGGTAAGCTATTCCTGTGATTGCTTCAACTTACATAGTTGCCCATCTCATCACGGCAATTCTGAGTGACTAACATTTAAAAACATAATGCAAATAACACGGAATTGCAATGCCTTTAATGATAGCCTAGGTAAAAGCCAATCTACCATAAATCAAACAACTTCACAGGTTCCAACTAACGATCTGATCACCAGGCCAGGAACACACCCATGTCTTCCAGGTTTCCAAAAAGCTGGCAAAGTCAGGAGCAAGCTAATTTTATTCCCTGAAAGAAATTTGCCAATTACATTTCTCCAGTGTTAAAGCATGCTCCTTCCCCCAGATTATTGTTTGGCTTTCTAAAAAATAAAAGTGCTTATCTTTTTACATTTACTTATCTTATATTTTTAAATAATATGTGGTTTTAAAATGCTTTCAATCTGATCCCCCCAAAATGTGTTTTGATATTCAGCTTACTTTAATAGCATGTCATATCATGCAATTCTTTAGTAAGCAGCCTAAGGGAATTGGGAATTAGTCCAGGACTTCCCACTTAAACAAAACCAGAAATAAAATATTATATAGCTCTCATTATCAGACGTTACCTATCAGTCTTTTTCAGACACACTATTTTTCTGGTCTCCTAATAAGCACTCTTCTATGCTGCCTCTTTCCGGCAGGTAGATATTTCCACGCATAGGACAGAAAAATCATTTTTTAAAAAAAGAAAATATCTCATTATTTGCCTTGTTGCTTTTTAAAGTGGGAAAAAAACCCAATAGCTTTTCAGTATCATTTCAGTTTTCATTTATCATTTTGGACAGTGTAACCTACCTAACTCTGCAAGGATCCTGAGGGCTGGAAGGCAGCTGTCTGATGCTCACAGGTGCTATGAACCCTGTGATACCACTAGATGGTGCCCACTGACTCCAGAATGATACATTGCATTGTATTATATTTAATTTGTACTTATTTAATTTTAAAATGCCCAATTTTATAAGAAAAAAAACTAGCTCATATTCCTGCATAAATCTTGTGCCATTTAGTATTTATGTTTTGGAGGCTTTAGCATGCAGAAGATCATACAGCAATGCCTATCCTGACTCCTAATATATACCCAGCCAGAATACTCTTCTAGTCCTGAAGGTAACATCTAGAACTTTTAACAAAATGTTTTTTTCCCTCCTAGTGATGGAACTTTGACTTTGGTTATAGAGTCTAGAGTACTGTTATACAATCTAGAGCAGGGGTTCCCACCTTTTGGCTTGCTTGAGCCACATTATGTGAAGAAGAATTGTCTCGAGCCGCATATAAAATATATAATATAATCAAGGCATATAAATCACATAATATTTAAAGTCTATGGTCTATTTGGGACCACATTACTAGCTATCCAGGCTGCATACAGCCCATGGGCCACAGGTTGGACACACCTGAACTCAAGTTACTTAGGAATTCATCTCAAAATGTAACAGCTATCTTCTTTTCTTCATTTCTTCATTCTTGTAAGTTTTCCATTAATGCTTGTCATATATGAATAACTACTAGGATTTACATTTTAAAAGAAGAGGAAGTATTGCTTCCATTTTTGAGAATGCTTTGGGACAATTACCCTTTTTTACATGAAGTACAAATTCCCCAAGTTGGTTAAAAATATCTTAAATTGCAATCTTCTGACTGTAATATATGCCATAAGAATTCTGTCATGCCAAACTTTTTCATCAGCTTTTCCCTCCTTAATCCATAGAGATGCCAAGGGTCAGACATGACAGAATGACTGATGACAATGAGGCTAATGATAAGAATGCAGTCTAACTAATGATAAGAATGAAAAAATAAGATGAAGGTACCACCTGCCAAAATATTGTGCAATACCTATTTACTAGCTCAAACTCTGGGATAAATGTTTGGAAGAATTGATTATAAGTCGCTGGGCAGGCAAGTACATATAGGGTATAGAAAAAAAAGATTGAAGCCAGTTGCTAGTTCTAAAATAAGGCAAGGCAAGTTGATTCAAAACTCTTTTTTTTTTCTTACAAGGTTCTGGAAAAAAATCCTAACAGACCAATGAGCCATAAAGAGATTCTTCAGGTTATCCAAAAAGAAGGGTTAAAAGAGATTAGGTAAGTATGAATTATTATACTGTTTTATACCCCTAATAACATAAACACAAATATTTTCCAACTGTAGATTTTGTAAGTATTGCAGTATAAATAGTTGACCAAGGCAGCATATGCATTTGTCTGATGTTCATGTTGTGTTGCCAAACAGTTTTTCAGATATTTTGTTTCTAGATTGAAGTTCTTTTTTTTTTTTTTTTTTTTTTTGTATTTATGAAAACACTGAATAATGCTACTTGGTAACGGACAAAAAGGAGTTTTGTTCATGAACTAGAGGGCAACTTCCTGGTTGAAATAGTATCTTGATGTCACATGCCTTAAAATTTTTACTTTTCAGAGCTGCTTGGGGGTTGAGACTTAGTTGTCAATCAGTAAATCATTAGTTATTTCACTAAGTTAAGCTTTTCTGGGAATCACTATTATGCTATCTATTGTATGCTTGTTCCAATTTCCTCTGAGAACTCAAGGCAACCTTTAGAAAGATCTCCCTTAATTTTATCCTAACAACAATTTTGTGAGGTTTGTTAGGCTGAGAGAGGATAACAGTCTTAAATCAACTCCATAGTTTGGATGAACTTGGTGTTGTCCATTTTAATCTGGCACTTTAAATACCATATTCAAATATCTGACATTTATCTAGATTGCTGTTGACTACTTTGATTCTAGAAAATGTATAATGATTTAGACCAGGGGTATCAAACTCAAGGCCCATGGACTGGATACCGCCCACAATGTGGTTGGAACTGGTCCGCGGGGCCGTCCTGGTCTACCCAGTGTGAAGAGGAAACATGCCAGCAGTTTGGGGAATGGCATCAAGATGGCTACGCCCACTCAATTGGCCACCCCCACCTACTCAACCACGCCCAGCTGGCCCCCTGGGGTCAACCACCCCTGGGTCAACCACAGCCCTGATGCGGCACTCAATGAAATGGAGTTTGACACCCCTGATTTAGACAGTTGAGGTGTTTTCTAATTTTACTTTTACAGAATTTTCTTTCCAAGTTGAATGACAGGGATTGGATGAGGCCTTTCATGAACAAAGATGCAAAATCATCTTATCAGTAAGAGAGAAATAATGATCTTCCCTGCAGTTCAGTTTAAATAATTATTAGAAAAAGCATCTGAAATTCTTTGAATGTTTTAATATGTTTTATAAAAATGTTAAATGCTTGTTGTTAACTATCTGCTTAATGGGAAATATTTCATAGTGGGAAGAAGTACACAATTAAAAATGTGTTGGACTTTGTATGCTTGCTATGAAGTTGCCATGTGCATGCACTGTTTTTACTGGAAAGTAAACATGGATTACATGCTTTGTAATCAAAATGGCTTTTATAGTATTAAAAAAAAGTTGCATAGAAAATTTAAATGTACTCCATTCAGATCAGATAATTTATATATGCATTTGTTTTGTTTTTAAATAAGCTTTGTAGTTTGCACTTTTCCTCAGTTTTACTAAATAGGGTACATTTTTGGGACTTGGATACAATAAAGAAATTCATAGCAATGTACAGATCATGTTTGTAAAACTAACTTTTACTTATGACTTTTTCTTCTATTAATTACTACAAGTATTATTTTTGAGGGTGAAGAAATTATCAATATGGTAAATATATCTTGCTTAGAAAATAAAGATTAAGATGAGCTAAAAATTAGAGGAGGTAAAACCACTCATTGAAAATGATTAATGCTACATTTTTTGAGTGTTTAGCTTGGTTAGTTTGCCTGTGAATGAAGGATTTACTGCTAAGGATTTCTAAAATGTGGCTTGTTCTATTTAAAAATCATACGGTAATGATTTCATTTAGTTAATGATTTGTAGATTGAAGATACATTTTTAATTTGGGATGGGATAAGGAAGGGATCACAGGATGTGGGATAGATATAATACTATCTCCAGAGGGGACAAGACTTAAGATTTTCAGGCCAATGTTAAAAGCAAAAAATACTTCAAAATTTGTGGCAAGCTCTTGTGACTATGCATGACCCTAGGAATTTCCAGCACAAGAGGACTTTATATGGTTTATCACTTAAAATATTGTTTCCTTTACCCACAAGAGTTTGAGAGGGCCTTTTTTCATCTTCTTTGCATTCCCTCTTTTCTGATTTTCTGCCACTGACTGGAGATGTTGCATTTTCCAGAGATTTGCTCTTTAAAATAGCCTAATTTTGATGATTATTCTTGCTTTACTGGGTCAAGAGATGGAATTTAGGTTAAAAATGTATTCTTTATTTTGGTTAATTATTAATTGAACTAGGCCAACTCAGATGTTTCTATTTGAAATGGCAAAATAATAAAGAAATATAGAACTTTTTAATAAATTAGAAAAAGTAGTAAGAGCATCATATTACAAGCACCTTTCAGAATTTAATTGAATGAATCTGTTAGTACTTTAAAATATAAACTATTCCCTTTGTTCAATACTTCAGTTAAAAATAAGGTAGTCAGATATGTTTTCCTTAAAGGCATGTTTTCCTTTTAAAGGAGATTTATTGAAACATTCTTATATGAACATTGTAGCTTAAGTTTCAGAATTGAAGTTGTCAGAAAAATAGTGCAAGGAGGTATACAGTGTTATATTTCTCCAGAATTAGCTTGATAGGTGACTTCCTGGCTCTGGGATCAGATGCTAGAATGAATGAATTTGTGTTCAGTAGTCTCTTCCAAATATCAGATGCTTGCTTGTGATAACTTTTCTGCTTTATAAGTCTCTTGGTCATAGATCTTTCAAACAATTTGTTTCTAACAAACATGATTTCTGTGTAACGATATGGGCCTTTTTTCCCCCTAGCCACAGTAATAAAAAAATAGAAATAAAACAATTTCCACCAGAAATTAAGTTCAACAAAGGGTCATGGAGTATTTTAAGCACATATATTTTTATTAAGTCATGCAACCAACCCACAAGAGATGTTCTTAATTACATTGGGAGGAATATGTTTGTAAAATGAATGTGGAACATGTAATTCTCAGGTGACATCTGTAATAATGGAGCATTTTAGCAATATTATTTGCTCCTACTTAGAGGTGGCATTGATTCTACAGCCTTTATGTCACTATTTTTTTTTAACCTTCAGTGTAATTTGGACTTGAACGCCAAAGTAGTATCTTTTATTTATACTACCAAGACTCCCCCTTGAGACTTGCAAAGACTGCTTGATGAATTTGTCCCATTTGTTCTCTATAATCTAAGGAAAATGTCTGGTATGAGTTGTGTGGGTGGTCATTGGAAATATATGAAAATATTGTTTTACTGACATACTTAAATGTTTATCTTGTTTTTCCTCCCCTTTACCCATTCTCATTGTCTTTTTCACTTTGTTTTTCGGGTTTCTTGGATTTCCATCTTTTCCAGAAGGTAAGATCCACAATTAATGAATACATTCCTTTGCACATAAGTAATGCTACATTTATTTAGCTTGCTTTGCATAGAAGCTTTGCAATAATTTCATTGCTGTTTAGGTTGAAGAATCATTTCTCTGTGTACCTAAAGCTTGTTTGTGGGAGGCCATGGCTAGCCAGATGAGGTGGGAAGGGCTGACATTTTGCCAGGCGAGTCTTTGTTCTCTTTGACCTTGAATGAAAGAAGCTTAGCATTGGGTTCTTCTACTTGGATGATTTCATCTCTGATTGACTTGGCAGGGTTTTCTGAACCATCTTGTTGTTCACTCTAGGAGCTTCTGAATGTTGAATTAAAATAAAGCAGAACTGGGGATCCTTTTTTGGCCCAAAGGCGGCAATCATTTAAACCCCTCCAGGGTCATGCCAGGGAGCCGTACGGAGTAAGACCGTTCTCTTCCTTCTTATGCTTCCTTCCTCCCATAGCTTTTCACGCAAACGGTTCCCTCCAGAGCTCTGTTTTCCC